>NC_079161.1:41097738-41409822 GCF_947563725.1 Argiope bruennichi | reverse complement strand
AGGAGAAAATATGACCCTTCGTCCTCCACGTTTTTTATTCCATCGAGCAAACTGGGATACATTTATGCACTCAGCAGACATCTCACAGGCTATGGTCAGTATTTCAGACATCACAAAAGCAGTTCAACATGTCGTTCAAACAATTATAAAAGCCGCTAATAACACCATACCAAAATCTTTCCCACGTCTAAGGAAGTTTTGCAAACCCTGGTGGAATAAAGAATGCCACGACAGCCATAAGAATCAAAAGAAACTATGGAATATTTTTAGAAGATACCCAACAACAGAGTCTTGTCGCTTTTAAAAGAGCCAAAGCGCTTGCTCACCGCATTCTCCGACGTAGTCAAAGAGAATCATGGATAAAATTTATATTATCAATCACATCTTCTACTTCCAGTAAGCATTGATGGAGGAAAGTAAAGGCTGCTAATGGGATTTATAGTGAATCATCCATCCCTATTTTAAAAACCGGAACTGAGATGTACTCCTTCCCATTAGATATAGCCAATATTCTTGGTCATGCATTCGCACAGGTTTCCGCATTGGATTCTTATAGTCCTGAATTTCTGGCAATTAAGAATCCAGCGGAACGATTGTCATTGCATTTTAATGACCGAAGTTCGTATCCATACAACTGTTGAGTTCAGGATGTTTGAATTAAAAGCCGCCTTGTCTCGTGCCCATGATACAAGTCCTGGGCCAGATGGAATCACATATAGTATGCTCCGTCATTTGAATAAAAATTCACTTTCCAACCTATTTTTATTTAATAGAATCTGGACGGAACAGAATTACCCATTACAATGGCGTGAAGCTATTGTGATTCCAATCCTAAAACCTGACAAGGAATCTTCAAATCCTTTAAACTACAGGCCAATTGCTCTAACAAGTTGCATTTGTAAGACCTTTCAGCGCATGGTCAACGCTCGTCTTATCTTTGAATTGGAGAAACAAGGATGCATCTCCCCATTGCAGAGTGGTTTCCGGAGAGGTCGTTCCACTTTTGACAATCTCATTTTACTGGAAACGCAGATCCGCAACGCTTTTATTAAGAGAAACCACCTTGTCTCCATATTCTTTGACATAGAAAAAGCCTATGACCGTGCTTGGCGTTTTGGCATACTTTCAACACTTTTTAACTTTGGTTTTAGGGGAAACCTACCTATATTTTTACAGAACTTTTTATCCCATCGGACTTTTAAAGTTCGTGTAGGCAACTTTCATTCCGATTCTTTTATTCAAGCTGAGGGAGTTCCGCAGGGAAGTGTCCTCAGTGTCACGCTTTTTATCATCCATCTTAGTCAAATTTTAACAATTTTGCCTCCATCTGTACATGCCAGTCTTTACGTTGATGATCTGCAGATCTCATGCCAAGATAGCGACATGAATTTAATTGAACGACATTTACAAACCGGCGTGGATAAATTGATAGCTTGGTTCGATAACAATGGGCACACTATCTCTCCGGAGAAGAGCCGATGCGTCCACTTTTCCCGGAAAAGAAAGCTTCACCTTGATCCGAATATATGTATTCGGAATATTCAAATCCCTGTGGTGAACGAAGTACGGTTTTTGAGAGTGATTCTCGATCGGAAGCTCACCTTTCTTCCTCATATCTTATATTTGCGGAGGAAGTGTGAAAAATCATTGAACATTTTAAAAGTGCTCTCGAAAACATCTTGGGGTGCCGATCGATCCTCCTTACTCCGTATTTACCAAGCGGTAATTCTTTCCCGAATTGATTATGGGTGTATGGTGTACGGTTCCGCCTGCTCATCAGTTTTGAGGCGACTGGATACCATTCACCATTCTGCTTTGCGTATCTGTTCAGGTGCATTCCGTACTTCTCCGGTTGAAAGCCTATACGTTATATGCCATCAGCTACCTCTATGTTTAAGGCGTAAGAAATTGTCTGCCATATTTTATTTTCGAATAAAATCTGTATTCAAACATCCTTTAGGCCAATTGTCACTGCCAGTTGGTCTTCATCGACTGTATAATGCTCGTCCTTCGAATATGCTCCCCGTTATTGAGAGAGCCAAATTACTCCATGACTCGGACCTTAACGGTATTCGTGGTAGAGCTGTGGATTTCCTTAGTTTCCCACCCTGGGATATCCTGCAATTTTCTTATTTGAATCCTTTTCTTGGATTCGATAAATCCTCAACAGCTGCTGTTTTTCTCCAACAGATCTTTTTATATCATCGCTATCGGTATTCTACTTTTGCCCCAATTTTCACGGATGGCTCGAAATCAGATGATCATGTCGGTTGTGGAATCATACTTCCATCCGATACACTGAGCCACCGTCTTCATAATTGCTGCTCCGTCTTTACAGCTGAGTTAGTAGCAATTTTCTGTGCCCTCCAGAAAATTAGATCATCCTCTCAGCGCCAATTTGTCATTTATACCGATAGCATGAGTGCTTTGGAGACACTTTCACACTATCACAATCGGATGCATCTGGTTGCGATTCAAATTTTATTTACCTTGCGACTTTTGAAAAATGATGGCTTTTATATAAATTTCTGTTGGGTTCCGAGTCATGTCGGTATCTTCGTGAATGAGAAGGCAGATTCAGCTGCAAAATCTGCAACGACCTTTTTAACTATAGGACTTCCCTTTAGTGACATCAAAAGGTCTATTGATTATCACTTTTTTCCTATTTGGCAAAAATCATGGGATCTGCAGATCAGAAATAAATTACATTCTGTTGAGATGAACATTGTTTCTTGGCCTGAACTATGTGTATGTACATATCTGGTATTCAGAACTATGTGTATACTAAGAACCGATGTATTCACAAATTTTTTTGTTGAGAAAAACTCCAACAAGATATGGCTCTTGCGCCAATAAACCAAACAAAACCAAAAAACCAAACCAGAATTTTGGTAAAGCTTTGTGTAGTCACCAAATGTTTGGTAGTTAAATGCTTGGTATACAAGCTTTGCGTGCGAGTAATCCGCTTCTGCAATGTGACTTTGAGTCAAATCATTGAAAAATGCTTCCCGACGTGGTAATCCTATAACAGCCAATTTTTCAATAGAATCCATATAGGAATAGGGAAAAACGCCTTTACGTTTTAATAGATATCGATTTTTTTCACTCTTAAAAAAACTGTTAAAAATTTCAAAACTATGCTCGAATACAATCAGATTGTTTATTAACGTATCAAGAGTGGAGTCTAAAAATTGATAACTATCCAAAAATTTCAGATTCATATTATTAAATTTTTTAAAAATTTAACCTTTTTTTTAACCACATGAATGGCGCGCAGTTTAGCCAAGGATGGCTCTTGTGCCAGAAAAATACAAACAAACCAAACCAAACCAAAAATTTGAGATCGTCCAGAGTGAACATAGTGATTTTTTCGAGATTTACTGGAATGATATTAATATCTTCTACAAATTTAAAAGGTAAATTTTTTAATAAAAGATGAGAATCATAATTCTTAGAATTATGAATATTAATCAGAATGAAAAACGTTTTTCTATAAAGAATGTTACACACTTTATGTTCTAGTCCTGTCGTAAAATTCTGATGATGTTCATGGTTCCTCACTTTGATATCAACTCGCTGAAAATGTTCTTCGCAAATTACGCAGAGGGTTCGTAGAAATTAACTTTCATCGTTAATTTCTATTTTGCTCACTATATTTATTTCAGCTCTTAAAGTACGTTTAAAACCCCGAAACCCAGATTTTATTTCAGAAAAAGTTATTTTTAGTCAATCCTTTCTCCTCCTCTAAATTATTAATGCTGCTTAACATATTCCGCCATTTTTGGCAATCCTAAAATAAAAGTTTGAATTTGGTCTACTGCTATGTTGAATCTATTTTTGATATCCCCCTTATCATTATATTTTACATATATTATGTAATAAGCTTTTCGAAATTCCTTTATCTCGATGCCGAGTCCTTTACCTAAGTAGATTGAATGTGGTGGAATTATGCTTTCAGGGTTTTCAATTTCATCTGAGAGGTTAAGATCAAACTTTCTCTTTTTAGGGGAATTATGTTCTTCCTCGTCTTCATCTCTAAAGGCTGAGAACTTGGAGGCTCGATCTAAAAAGGACACACTACACATTTTATTACTTACTTGGGAATTTTATATTTTGTTTGAGACTAGAGGGGAAAATCGTAACTACAAAATATGAAATGCAAGCACTTACCACTTTCCATGTTGTGAAGCTCAATCTGTGATTAGAGAAACACCCATAAAACTGAATGGTAAGAGAGGCGTTTATATACTGTTTAAAACTTTGTACGACCCTGAAGTCCCAAGGATAATATTAAATACGATGTATCTGTTAGCCTTATCTATGTAAAGTTCTTTTTTTAACAGCCTTGACCAGTCTAAACCTAACTGCGTTAAGCGCATGCTGTTAGCAAGAGCTAAATAAAATGGTAGCATACAGTTCGAACTCTTGTTCAATACAGCACATGGCAATATAGTTCCAAAGTTCACCTCGTCTGTTGTTTTGGATTCAGTTCACTGTTGATTCGATTCTTTTTTCATTCGTAAAATTTTGCTATTGATGATGATGAGAAACATTAATAATTCTATTAATGAAAAGCATTTTAATACTTGCAGGTTTTTTTTTCATTTTATTTTTATAATTTTTTAAAATTTATTTTTTTAATAAAAAAAGCATTTTGATTAAAGCAATCTTAAAAAGCTAGAGCCTCTCTCAGTAAAAATTGCGATTTAGAAAGCAGCTGACCAAAGAAAATGGAAAACCAAAATAAGAATATAATCTAGGGAGGAGAAGGGATATTTAACGTTTCAATATGCCCGTAAGCTCGCGTAATTATTCCATCATTCCAAACGTCTATTTTATCGTAGTAAGACGACAGAGCTGTTTGGGTTTGCACCATTGTTGTAAGCGAATGTTTTTTTAGAAATTATGGAATATTCATTTTTTCGAATAACTAACTCATCTTTCAATACATTTTTGTAAGTTTCTTGAGTTGAAAGGACTAGCGAACTTTTGCGAACTCTCTTAACTGTTTATTTGCATGCATTATCTCCAAACAGAAAGCTGTACAGCTTAGGCTTTAATCCAATAAATTCACTAATAGGTCACAGCGTTCCTAGTTTTCTTCTATTAATACCACTATATAATAGATGGTTCTGAGGAAAATTGCTAATGTCTGATATATCAGAGAAATGACGTTTTATATTTTCATATACATTTTTTGTGTGTATGTGTAAATAGATCGAATCTGTATCGGTATATAATAATTCACAATTTTTTTAAAAATTTGAATAATACAGCTCATACATTTTGAGTTTGGAAATCTCTAAAATTACAAATCCTATGTATATTGGTTTGTCTAAGATTAAGTTAGGTTTGCGCATCTGAAACAATGTTAAATTTTCGTTGATTGGTTTAAAATACTCTAAGGCTGAACTTGATAGATATCTTTGATTCGTCTCAGGCGTAAGCGCACTCCTTAAATTTTTTTTGCTTTCGCACATTTTGTAAGCATTTCTCATAGAAAGAATTATTCATTTTTTTAAAAAAACAATTTTTCGCTTTCTGTTTTACATACTATTATTTTTGAATTATTAAAATCGATATATTCTCTCGACCATGGTTTCTGGGCAAATGCCAAAATTCTGTGAATCTTTTTCCAAATCAATCGCTGTTCGAGATAAAATTATAGATTTAAATAATAAGTTATGTAATTCATTTTGGGGAAAAATTCTGAGTTAATTTTTTACATGGCAAAGTATTTTTCAAATTAAACTTTGAACAGAATTGTTTTGAATATGGAGATAACATCTCATAAGTGATCGTAACATGTTCAGGAGCCATAGGCCAATAATTTTGTCTCTCATGCTGTGGTGAAGGTATTTCCAAATCTACTTCTAATACATAGTCTATATCAGAATCGAGAGAAATATCATCTAAATTAAATCTTTTTACCTCATCTGCAGTTAACCAATAAAATTCTACATAAGGCAATGGCTTACTGATTGCATAGCCGTATAAATTAACAGCATCTAATGCTAGGATTTAGTTTATCGGTTTTGAACTATCGAAACTGTTTGGTAATAAAGGATTGTTTGTTTTTGCAACTCGTTTCCCTACTAAACATATGCCACCGCGCATTTGGCTTTCGAACCAAATGTAATCTTAATGTTTCCTAATAGTTTCAACTCTATTTTGCAAAGTTTTAGACCTGCATCGAATGTTAGTTCGCTCACTGAAATACAATGAACAGGATCCAATCCATATCATTTCAGTGACGTATTTCGAAATGAGCAGAATACTTCTGTACGGATTATAACATCAGAATTTTGGTAAAGCTGTATGTAGTTACCAAATGTTTGGTAGTTAAATGCTTGGTATACAAGCTTTGCGTGAGAGTAATCCGCTTCTGCAATGTGACTTTGAGTCAAAACATTAAAAAATGCTTCCCGAGGTGGTAATCCTATAACAGCCAATTTTTCAATAGAATCCATATACGAATAGGGAAACACGCCTTTACATTTTAATACATATCGTCTTTTTCACTCTTAATGAAACTGTTAAAAATTTCAAAACTATGCTCGGATACAATCAGATTGTTTATTAATGTATCAAGAGAGGAATCTACAAATTGATAACTATCCAAAAATTTCAGATTCATATATTTAAATTTTTTTAAAATTTAACCTTTTTTTTACTACATGAATGGCGCAGTTTAGCCAAGGATGGCTCTTGTGCCAGAAAAATACAAACAAACCAAACCAAACTAAAAATTTGAGATCGTCCAGAGTGAACATAGTGATTTTTTCGAGATTTACTGGAATGATATTAATATCTTCTACAAATTTAAAAGGTAATTTTTTTTAATAAAAGATGAGAATCATAATTCTTAGAATTGTGAATATTAATCAGAATGAAAAACGTTTTTCTATAAAGAATGTTACACACTTGATGTTCTAGTCCTGTCGTAAAATTCTGATGATGTTCATGGTTCCTCACTTTGATATCCCCTCGCTGAAAATGTTCTTTGCAAATTACGCAGAGGGTTCATAGAAATTAACTTTCATCGTTAATTTCTATTTTGCTCACTATATTTATTTCAGTTCTTGAAGTACGGTTAAAACCCCGAAACCCAGACTTTATTTTAGAAAAAGTTATTCTTAGTCAATCCTTTCTCCTCCTTTAAATTATTAATGCTGCTTAACATATTCCGCCATTTTTTGTTCTATTGCACATATTCTTACTCAATGTACTAATTTTACTTCTGATCGTTTAACTCACTTTCATTCGACTATTTTAAATTTACAGGACCTAGTGGGTGAGAAACCTCACTTAAAACTTTTTGACTTTTTAAAAGCCATTGGTTTCTTTCATAGCATTTAAAATTTGAGTTTTATTTTTATTCTTGTGCCAAATCATTATAAATCATAGACCTTCTGAACTTTTGACGTTTTACAATGTACCCTTGTTTTATTGACACATTTTACACTTTTATGATGGAACTATTGAAATATCCTTGTGGGTGGCGCAGCTTGTCCTAAATTGGACCTTGTGCCAGAAAACCTTAACTATATCATACCATCCGCCATTTTTTGCAATCCCAAAATAAAAATTTGAATTTGGTCAACTGCTCTGTTGAATCAATTTTTGATATCCCCTTATCATTATATTTTACATATGTTATGTAATAAGCTTTTCTAAATTTCTTTATCTCGATGCCTAGTCCTTTGCCTAAGTAGATTGAATATGGTGGGATTATGCTTTTAGGGTTTTCAATTTCATCTGAGAGGTTCAGATCAAACTTTCTCTTTTTAGGGGATTTATGTTCTTCGTCTTCATCTCTGAAGGCTGAGAAGTTTGATTCTCGATCTAAAAAGGACACACTACATTTCATTACTAACTTGGGAATTTTATATTTTGTTTGAGACTAGAGGGGAAAATCTTAACTACAAAATATGAAATGCAAGCAGTTACCACTTTCCATGTTGTGAAGCTCAATCTGTGATTAGAAAAACACCCATAAAACTGAATGGTAAGAGAGGCGTTTATATACTGTTTAAAACTTTGTACAACCCTGAATTCCCAAGGATAAAATTTAATTTGATGTATCTATTAGACTTATCTATGTAAAATTCTTTTTTAACAGCCTTGAGCAGCCGAAAGATAACTGCGTTAACGAAAGCACATGCTGTTAGTAAGTGCTGAAAAGAATTCCCCACTCGCAGCTATTGTCGATTGTTTTAATTTATTTTTCTTACATAAATTTAAAGGAAGGCCAGCAAGAAAACATTCTTATCAAGAACAAAGAGGATTCGCGTTTTTTTTTTTATTTCCCCACAAAATAAGTTGAAGTGAGGGTAAATATATAAACTTAGAAATAACGCATTTGGAGAGATCCAAACTTTCTTTTGTAAAATCCTTTTTATTTCATTATAAACAAAAAACCATTTTATTAAAAGGTTATTTATCAGTAGTATATAAATGTATAACTCTGAATCACTTTGCAAAATCCTAGAGACTTATACATAATTTTTGACGAGAGCTCCTATGAATCGCAAGACCAGAATATACATACTAAGAATGCAAAGCGAAGCAACAGCCGCTATCGATAGTTGATGAATGGAAAAGTTACATTTCAATCAAATATTGTTTTCATTGACTCCCAAGGAGAAGAAAAATATCAACGATCTGTAAAGCGGGATGAAAGCGTTAACGGCGATGCATTACTAGAGATCTGGTTTTCCATGCGGGAACCCGGGAGGCCGGAACAAGATATCTCACTTTTGCCGAATAATATAGATATTAAAAGTTTAAAATTTTGAACTGCGTACAGCTGATGTGAAATCAACTGAAGCAGCACCTCACCCTTTCCTAATGAAAAGCTAAATATTAAATTTTGAACTGTTTTAGCTGCTGACAGGACAACTGAAACAGTAAGTTAGATGTTAGTAATTAGTAAGTATTCACGACGTGAGGACTTTGAAGCTCAGTTTAATTAACGTGTAGCAGCTTCCATTATTCTACACGACAGTGTTTTAGGAACTTTAACGCAACAATTCCCAAAATGTAAAAATAAAATGTAGCTTCCTCAGGTTTGCTGCTACCTGGGAAAAAATGGCAGAATACGATAGAAAGCAACATATAAATGGAAAACGCCACCTAAGCGAATATACTTCGAAAGCATGACGATGATGCAAACGATAGCAATTTCAATTTTCTCACTGATAATTCGGCATAATTGGATGTTTGCGTTTTGATTCTCCTCTATTCGATAATGTGGTAGCATACAGTTCTAACTCTTGTTTAATATGGTTTATAGCAATACAGTTCCAAAGTTCATCTCGTTTCTTTGTTTTGGATTCAGTTTTCTGTTGATTCGATTCTTTTTTCATTCGTAAAATTTTGCTAATGATGATGAGGAACATTAATAATTCTATTAATGAAAAGTATTTTAATACTTGCAGTTTTTTTTTTCATTTTATTTTTATAATTTTTTAAAATTTATTTTTTTAATAAAAAAAGCATTTTGATTAAAGCAATCTCAAAAAGCTAGAGCTTCTCACATTAAAAATTGCGATTTAAAAAGCAGCTGACCAAAGAAAATGGAAAACCAAAATAAGAATATAATCTAGGGAGGAGAAGGGATATTTAACGTTTTATATGCCCATAAGCTCGCGTAGTTATTGATTTATCGCAAACGTACATTTTATCATAGTACGACGACAGAGCTATTTGGTTTTGCACTATTGTTGTAAGCGAATGTTTAGAAATTATGGAATATTGATTTTTTCGAATAACTAACTCATCTTTCAAGACATTTTAGTAAGTTTCATGAGTTAAAATTGCTAGAGAACGTTTGCGACTCTCTTAACTGTTTATTTGCATCCATTATCCCCAAACAAAAAGCTGTACATCTTAGGCTTTAATCCAATAAATTCACTAATAGGTCACAGCGTTCCTAGTTTTCTTCTATTAATACCACTATATAATAGATGGTTCTGAGGAAAATTGCTAATGTCTGATATATCAGAGAAATGAAGTTTTATATAATAATATACAATTTTTGTGTGTATGTGTAAATAGATCGAATCTGTATCGGTATATAATAATTCACAATTTTTATCATAATTTTTTTTTTAATTTGAATAATACAGCTCATACATTTTGAGTTTGGAAATCTCTAAAATTACAAACCCTATGTATATTGGTTTGTCTAAGATTAAGTTAGGTTTGCGCATCTGAAACAATTTTAAATTTTTGTTGATTGGTTCAAAATATTCTAAGGCTGAACTTGATAGATATGTTTGATTCGTCTCAGGCGTAAGCACATCCCTTAAATTTATTCTTTTTCGCACATTTTGTAAACATTTCCCAAAGAAAGAATTATTCATTTAAAAAAAAAACAATTTTTCGCTTTCTGTTGTACATACTATTCTTTTTGAATTACTAAAATCGATATATTCTCTCAACCATGGTTTCTGGGCAAAAGCCAAAATTCTGTGAATCTTTTTCAATATCAATTCTATTCGAAATAAAATTTTAGATTTAAAGAGTAAGTTATGTAATTCATTTTGGGGAAAAAATTCGGAGTTAATTTTTTGCTTGTCAAAGTATTTTTCAAATTAAATTTAGAGCACAATTGCTTTGAATATGGAGATAACATCTCATAAGTGATCGTAAGATGTTCAGGAGCCACAGGCCAATCATTTTGTCTCTCCTGCTGTGATGAAGTTATTTCCAGATCTACTTCTAATACATAGCCTATATCAGAATCGGGAGAGATATGATTTAAATTAAAAATATATACTTCATCAGCAGTTAACCAATAAAATTCTCCATAAGGCAATGGTTTACTCATTGCATAGCCGTATAAATTAATGCAAGGATGTAGCTTATCGGTTTTGAATTATCGAAACTGTTTGGTAATAAAGGATTGTTTGCTTTTGCAAATCGTTTCCCTACTAAACATATGCAGCCACGCATTTGACTTTCGAACCAAATGTAATCGTTGATGTTTCCTAATAGTTTCAACTCTATTTTGCAAAGTTTTAGACCTGCATCGAATGTTAATTCGTTCACTGAAATATAATGAACAGGATCCAATCCTTACCATTTCAGTGATGTATTTCAAAATGAGCAGAATACTTCTCTAAGCATTATAACATCAGAATTTTGGTAAAGCTTTAAGTAGTTACCAAATGTTTGGTAGTTAAATGCTTGGTATACAAGCTTTGCGTGAGAGTAATCCGCTTCTGCAATGTGACTTTGATTCAAATCATTGAAAAATGCTTCCCGAGGTGGTAATACTTTTACAGCCAATTTTTCAATAGAATCCATATAAGAATAGGGAAAAAAGCCTTTACGTTTTATTAGATATCGATTTTTTTTCACTCTTAAAAAAACTGTTAAAAATTTCAAAACTATGCTCGAATACAATCAGATTGTTTATTAACGTAATAAGAGACGCATCTAAAAATTGATAACTATCCAAAAATTTCAGATCCTCAAGAATGAACATAAGTGATTTTTTGGAGATTTACTGGAATGATATTAATATCTTCTTGAAATTTAAAAGGCAAGTTTTTTAATTAAAGATGAGAATCATAGTTCTTAGAATTCTGAATAATAATCGGAATGAAAAACGTTTTTCTATAAAGAATGTTACACACATGATGTGCTACTCGTGTTCTAAAATTCTGATGATATTCATGGTGCCTCACTTTGATATCCCCTCGCTGAAAATATTTTTTGTAAATTACGCAGCGAGAAGGATCGTATAGACTTTCTTTGTTAATTTCTATTTTGCTCACTCGCTTAAATACTTTAATTAAATCGAAACTAATTTCTTTTGCTTTCAACAAAAAATGTTCTACCGGTCGCGGGCCTGCATAGAATTCATGAAAAATAATCTCATCTCTTTCATTTATTACTATCATAGCGTAAGAAATTGGCTCATGAGTTTCAACGGCATGGGAATGTGATGAAGGATTTGGAGCTGTTGTTGAAACTTGTTTCAATAAACATTCAAAATCGGTAAAAATAGCGAAACGATGCTTCCCGCTTCTCCTTAAAATTTTAAATTTTAGAGTTAACTCTTTTGGAATAGATACACGCTGCAGTTTATTATTGACACAAAGCTCTTGATGTCTAGCTAAAGTTTCAGCTCGAACAAATCCCGATAAACACAACTACCAAAAATGTTTGATATTAAGCAATCTGTTGAAGTTTTTAATTAAATGGTAATGATTTTCAAATAAAAATAGATCTATTTCTCGATAATTATTTGAACTGATACATAAAGGATAAATTAAACTCTAATCATAAGAGTGAATATTAATTCGCAATTTATTATCTTTCTCAAACCTTCTATAGCAGATAATTTAACGGGGGGGGGGGGGCATTTTTACAATTTAAGTACTTAAAATATTTTGTATACTTGATTTCTCTGTTTGCATTACTTTTCTGAGGACACAAACTTGCTAAAACAGAGTATAAAAAACACTTATCGTTATCGCAATTGACTTTTAGGAGGCATTTTTTATTGAACAATGATGTTGGTAATGAGGCATTCCTGCAACCCCCACTCAGTTCTAAATAATATCCAATATGTAAATCAATGTAATTAATTTTTTTTTATTGACCATCCGCTACCGTTCCTAGCAAAGTTTTCAACAGAATTGATTATTTTTCTAAACACTTTATCAATAGCAGGATAAATTTGCGTAGATGATAGTATGCGCAATGCATTACTGCAAAAGTAGAAGTTTTGAGTTAGCTCTTCTGTTTCTAAGTGGTCTTGCAAAATTTTTGCGAAGACAAAATGAACACATATTACCAAAGTAAGTGTAAAACTGGTGAGGTATTTAAAATTCAAAATATAGGTAATTTAATGTCAGTATACAGAGAATCTATACTTCTATAATTAATTTCAGCTCTTAAAGTATGGTTAAAACCCCTAAACGCAATATTTATTTCAGAAAAGGTTATCATTTTTAGTCAATCCTTTCTCCTCCTCTAAATTATTAATGCTGCTTAACATATTCCGCCATTTTTGGCAATCCTAAAATAAAAGTTTGATTGGTTGGTTGGTGTTTTTTGGAGCTAAATCCATATTTGGCTGTGCTGCGCCAAACAAATGGTGGGACAAAAGAGCAAAATATAAAAAACACACATGCTAAAATATAAAAGATGCTATCAACATTAATAATAAATGTGAAGTATGCACAAGGTTTAGTATATTTAGATGAAATATTGCTGCGAAAAAAATGAAACTTATTAATCTAGGTAAAATGTCAAAACATGACATTAAAAAGTACTATATATAGGAATAAAAGCGAATGGTTTAAAAAATTTTTTAAATATTTGGGTGGTATTTCTCACTCACCGGGTCTTCAAAGTTAATGACAATGACTTAAAAAAAGTGAGCGAGATGAATTAAAAGACAGACACTCGATTAAAATATGATTTATGGTAAAATCCATACGACATGCAGGGCACTTTGGTACCGCCTCGCCAAAAATGAGATGTTTATGCTTGTAGCGAGTATGCCCTATACGGAGGCGAGTCAACTTGTCACCAACCTCGGGTATAGGGTGATTAGGCCACAGTCCAATAATTGGTTTGACAGAATGAAGTTTATTCTGGATCTGCAGGCCCCGTGCGGTTTGCCAGGTAAAATGGATGTGTTTATTAAAGGCCTTTCTAACATCACTGTTGGGAAGACCTTGGTTCAAGGGCGACACTGCAGATTTTGCAGCAGAATCCGCCAGTTCGTTGCCATAAATTCCTACATGACTCCGGTCCCAACAAAAAAGGATATCAAAATCTTCATTTTGCAAGGTGTGCAAAGTGAACAGAGTTCGTATAGCAATTGGATGTATTTGATGATTGTGATAGTGGATAAATGCTTCCAACGCACTCCTGCTATCAGTGTAAATAATGAATTTACGCTGTGGGGAAAGCGAAATTTTCCTGAGAGCACAGAAAATGACTACCAATTCAGCAGTAAAAACTGAGCAACTGTTGTGAAGACGGTGGCTCAGTGTATCAGATGGAAGTATTATTCCACAACCAGCATGGCTATCTGATTTCGAGCCATCCGTGAAACACAGACAGAAAAGATAAATATCAATAGCGATGCTGCAGAAAGAGCTGTTTCAAGATAATATGAGAAGTCGATGATTTATCAAATCCTCTGAAAGGATTAAGGAAGGTAAATTGCGGAATATCTCAAGGAATCTAAAAGGGTCAACTGATTTAATATGAATATTGCTCAGGGTCGAGTCATGCAGAAGAATTTTGACTCTCTCACAGAATGGTAGAATATGAGAAGGACAGGCAGGCGACGCAGGCCGACTGGTAGTGACATTTCTCTTAGCGGATGCTTTAGAATAGATTGTATTCTGAAATAAAACAGAGCGGACAGTTTCTTACGTCTTATATAAAGGGGTAGCTGGTGGCAAATAACGTAGAGGCTTTCTGTTGGTGAAGTACGGAACGCTCCAGAGCAAATGCTCAAAGCAGAATGATGGACGGTATCCAGTCGCCGCAAAACAGATGTGCTGGCGGAGCCATATACATACACCGGTAATAAATAAAAGTTTGAATTTGGTCTACTGCTATGTTGAATCTATTTTTGATATCCCCCTTATCATTATTTTTTACATATGTTATGTAATAAGCTTTCCTAAATTCCTTTATCTCGATGCCGAGTCGTTTGCCTAAGTAGATTGAATATGGTGGGATTATGCTTTTTAGTTTTTTTAATTTCATCTGAGAGGTTAAGATCAAACTTTCTCTTTTTAGTGGATTTATGTTCTTCCTCGTCTTCCTCTCTGAAGGCTGAGAACTTGGAGGCTCGATCTAAAAGGACACACTACATTTTATTACTTACTTGGGAATTTTATACTTTGTTTGAGACTAAAGGGGAAAATCTTAACTGCAAAATATAAAATGCAAGCATTTACCACGTTGTGAAGCTTAATCTGTGATTAGAAAATCACCGATAAAACCGAATGGTAAGAGAGGCATTTATATACTGTTTATAACTTTGTACGACCCTGAAGTCCCAAGGATAATATTAAATACGATGCATCTATTACAATTATCTAAGTAAAATTCTTTTTTAACAGCCTTGACCAGTCTAAACATAACTGCGTTAACGAAAGCACATGCTGTTAGCAAGTGCTAAAAAGAATTCCCCACGCGTAGCTATTGTCGACTGTTTTATTTTTCTTACATAAATTTAAAGGAAGGTCAGCAAGAAAACATTATCAAGAAAATATAGGATTCGGGTTTTTTTTTTTATTTCCCTACAGAATAAGTTGAACTAAGGGTAAATATATAAACTTAGAAATAACGCATTTGAAGAGATCCAAACAGTTTCTTCATAAAATCCTTTTTATTTCATTATAAACAAAAAAACCATCTTATTAAAGGTTTCTTTATCGAATGTTATTTGTAAAAGAAATCTTTTCTAATTTTGAGATAAGATATGAAAACACAGTTTGAAAATTTCACATTTACCTTTATTTTTCCATAAAAAGCGTTTTACAAATGTAGTTCCATGTACAAAATCAACTCTTTTTCACATAGTAGGAGCATGAAAAAGTCATTATCTTTCAATACACATTCACAGAAATATTTATCTATCCAATTTTTTTTTTTTACAAAATAGCAAACGTTAACACAGCGATGTATTTTTACAATATATGCAACAGGTGAATAACTTCGTCGTCATTCAGCAGCTAAAAATACCCAAATTGAAATCTTGAACAGCCGCCAGTTTCGTCAAATTCACTCTCTTGCAGGTAATAAACATTCGAAGATCGAATCAAAGATTTTTGCATGTAGAATGTAGTTTGAATTTTTCATCTGAATCTGTTCTATGTAACAAACAAAATCCAAATCGATCCGAGGTCTTGTCTCCGTGAATGTATTGAACCATCCCAGAATTATTCAATAATTTGAAATAGACAACTTTCTTCGAATGATCTAGAGAGAGTCGTAAAATAACATGTTGCACAGCATCAATAAACGAATTAAATAAAGCAGGATGAATATACAAATATTCCTGCATAGATCCAGCGTCGTATTTCTCCATGGTTGCACCTCTTCTGAACATACGAGACAATTTGATTCTATATATATATATGTTGCGACATGTACTTCATGGGTGTAATATTGCCCCTCCCATCCCCCTCCATTTCCTCCTTAATTTATTTATTTTATTTTTTCAAACTTTGGAACATATTTTCTTCAGATACATTAGAACCATTTTCTTAAAGACATGGTCAATCACTCCTTCGTGTAATTGTGACAGATCCAAAGATTCGCATTGCGTAATTTTGTCAATGTGCTGGGAAAGCAATGAGCCAGGAATGGATTTGTATTTCAAGAGCATATCCCAATCCAATATATCGCTTAGGAGCCGAATAGTGTTTTCGCTGAGATCTTGGCATCTAGATACTAAACTCATATCCAAAAGCTGATTAGGATCAATGAGAAATCTCCCGCTCAATACTAGAAACTGAGAAATTAGCTTCCAATCCAAATCTCTGAAATTCGAGCATAAAGCTTGGAGACAGAGACTGAAATTTTGAAATTAGTGCTAGATTTACTGGGTCTTCTCTTTCTCAACATCGTCTGATAAAAGATTCTGATAATTTCTGGTATCTGCATTGCTTGTCAAAGTCAAGTCTCTTCCATGAAGTCTTCAGAAAGCGTTTGGTATTGAGAAATAACAGAAAAATCCAAACGATCTTGCAGCGATCTCCTCTGTGAGAGGAGTATTTTTTGAAACCTCAACCCAATCGAAATGTTGGCTTCCATACTGATAGACTTCTTAATACTTTTGTGTCTAATCACACACTAAAAGAGCAGTCGTTTCAAGTTTCTTTTATAGAGCAACATTTTTTTTTTTTTTTCAGTATGTTTCGACGTCATTGAATTTCAAGCGAAGGCTTTCAATAGATTTTTTCGAAACATTTTATTCTTTCTCATTCATGTTGCAACATGAAGCTCATAGGCTTGCATACTTGCGAATAATGCGATAAATGACAACAAAGATGTAGCTTTACCTTTTGTTGCACGAAACGTTTCACGATGATTTCGTTTCTCTGTTTATCTTGAAGTTTTAGAGGATGCAGTGATGGCTGTCTAGCAAATTTATATAGAAAATATAAACAAAAATGTTCGCAAGTAAACGAATCAACATCTTGGAAACACATTCTGTTAAAAAGTATAGTGCTTGCGTTTTGTTTTAAGAATTCAACAATCTTTTTTAATTGGTGGAAGGCCATAACTATCAAATATTAAACTGTTCCATCTCGGAAATATGCGCAAACCCAATGACTTCCTGGTTAGCATCTATCTTCTAAGTTAATAATAAACGAAACAAAATCGCCTTTTACTAGCGGTAGCGAATCGCATGCTTAAACACTTCCGAATTTTCGTTTCATCATAGAATCACTACAGGCAAGACGACAAATCGTTCTCGTATCCATTTCTAATAGTCAATAAATACGCTGGGCGATCGATCAATTTCTATGGTGTTTCGAAATTCTGAATAAACCACCAAACTCACTGTCTCTGTGAGCGCGTTGTTACCCGCGTAGAGAGTTTGGAATCATTGTTTTGATTAGTCACAGCTGATGAAACATCGGAGCATTTGCGAAAGCTCAGATTCTCGATGAGGGGGAGGAATTGCAGACTCTCGAAGGGGGAAGGAAATTCCCGCCCACTCGTGTTGGTTTCACATTCATTGCACAATGACTTAGAGCTTCTAGGAAAATGTAAAAAAATATGTTGACGCTTCATTTTTCTATTTCTTTTACACGCAACAAAAAAAATGCGATTTACAGTTATTTACTAAACATTTGCCCAAGCAATTAACTCAATTATTTTTCTTAATTACTTCTACACTTTCAGAAACAGGCAGGGCCATATAATTTCTGCATTTATATAAGGGATGGTTATTTTCAGAACACGATATATACTTTAAATTTTTGCTAGCAGCTGGAAATATCCTAGACAGATTTTCCTCGCGACACACACACAAAAGCTGCTTTTTTCCCCCACAAGTTAGGGATCAAACCCTATCTGATTGCCTAACGCTGATATGGGACGCGGTTTCTTTTATCTAATGTTTGAAACAACTTATCTGATACAATTAATTGTTTTAGTTTCTGAAAATCAGACATTCTCTCAATTTTAGGTAATCAAAGCTAGTTTTCAAACGTGATGGAAATTGCACACGAGTTTCATTTGCTTATCTAGTAGTTTTTCTGAATTGCTTTAAGCACGACTGAGGGGTGGATTCGAATTCTCTTTATACATTTTTCTTTTGCTTTATTATAATCACTCAACTCAGAGTCACTTATGTACGAAATTACATTCGAAGCTTTCTCATCTAATCAATTTAAAAGAATTTCAGCTTTATATTTGTCGAGTACCTTTTCGTTGCAAATGATCTTTCCAAAGAAGCAATAAATAAATAAAAGAATCCACTTTTCTGGACGAATCGAAATTCTAATCGTTAAAATTTTAATAGTTTTTATTAGCGAATCCAGAGAATCGCATTACTCAATTTTATTTTCTGAATCTTCTTCATCGGTATTTTTAACGGTTCGCATGTGCAACAATCCTATTTCAGCTTTTGTTCTCTCCAGTTTAATTTGTTCTAATTGCAATTCTAATTGTTTATTTTTCTCGAATGTCTGTAATTCTATTTCCCGTTCCTCAATTATCCCTTCTATGAGAATAGGCACAAATTCAAGTTCATCTTTGAACTTCTCAGTATTCCTTACAATATTAATCAGATCTACAATCGTCATTTTATCAATTATTACCTCTCCCAACTCTATAGCAGCAAGCTGCAAATCAACTTCTCGCACGTTTTTAGCATTTTGAAATTGAAACTCAACACAACTCTTATCTCAAAAAATAAATAAATAATAACAGAAATTATCCTATGGGAGTAAAGCTCATGCACTTACCTCAATAATTAATCCAGTATGTTAATAATCCAATATCATCCCACAATGTTTCCAATGCGTTCGGTTTGAAATGCATCGTAGCACAAACCAAAATGAAGTCGAATGTTCTCAAATTAAAATTACCTATTGTTCCTTATGATGGGTTCACACGAGGCTAATGGTTGCGCACAATTGTTGCCTCTCTATTGTCCTCGTGTGAACAGTTGAGACAAAGTCGGTGGGACAATGGCAAATGGTTGTCCCGTTGAGATAACCATTTGCCATTGTCCCATTGCGGTCACGTGATTTTCCTGAAGTAGGCTTGATCTTCTATTGCGCGCAATAGTTGGCCTCGTGTGAACCCACCTTATCCGTTGCAATTAAAACTTTATTAATCCACGCATATGTGTTTATGAGCTTGAAAAAGATTTCTTATGACTTCATTCGGTAAGTTTTTATTTTGAAATGGTAAATCATGTATTGAAAAGTGATTATGAACAGATCGGTGATATCCTAGATGGGCCCACCTCTTGGCGACTTATTTGAAATCTCGCCAAGGTGACTACTAATTGAATATTTATTATTATTATTTTTCAATTAAAAAACGATACTTAAAGGCCAGAAATAATAATAATATTTTTTTAAAAAATTAGCACTTACCATAAATGTGTTTGCTAATCCTTTGCCGGTGGAGGGTACGTGTTAATGATTTGCCGAATAAAATCCACGTAGGCATCATTAGCCATCAAATGGTTTCGAGACCTCCGTCACATGTATTCGGCCAAATAACTATCGAATTGACCCTTCACGTGGCTAGTATGGTTTTTTAGGAATCGCTTGATAGCAGCCCAGATCCCATCAGTGGAGTTAGTGTGGGCACCGATATCAGGGTCCTTAAAAGTCAGACTGTGGTTGACTTTCAAATGAACATACCGCTCATCCGGGGTGGGTTTCGAAAAGCCGTTGCAATCGGATGTTCAAAAAAGGCACTCCGTAAGATTCTATAAGATTCTAGACAGTTCTGCTACATAATTCGCTTAGGTTGCCACATTGGCGACGTTATCGCCACTCGTTTGGCGAGAATTCAAAAAGACACCAAGAGGTGGACTGTGCTAGGATCCACCCGAACAGATCTTCTTGGAAAGGAATAAAGGGTCTAAAATCTAAAAATAGAAGAACGGAAAATTTTAAGATTCGTAAAAATAATAACGAGGAAATATTGAAGCGAAACAAGTTTCTTTAATCTAGGACGAACAACTGGGGGTTGGACAAGAGAGGTTAGAATCGAATTCTCCCAAAATATAGAATGTTTAATGTAAAATCGTGAAGCTAAAATTTGGAATCTGTGAATTAAAGGAATTTGATCGATCTTTCGATAAAGAAGAGGGATTGATATCGACTTTGGCAATCCAGTGGCAAGTCGAAGCGCAGAACGATATAAAATTTCCAAAGGAAGTAAACTTGAGTTTGTGGAATTACAGAAAACGTGGCTACCATATTCTAGTTTACTTCTAATTGTTGTATTTACTATTTTTAAAAGATGGTGGGATCTGGCTTCCCAAGAGTTACCAACTATTGCTTTAATGGTGTTCAGCTGACGCAAAGTTTTCTTTATCAGAAAATGAAAGTGATATAAATGAAAGGTATGAAGCAAAATAAATTCCAAGAATATTGATCTTATGACATTATGGTTTTATTTCATCACCAATATGAAAATCTCTGTCCCGAAATTCCTTTTTATTTGAAAAAATTGATAGCTGTGCATTTTTCTGGTTTAATTGTAAGATGCCATGTCTTGCACCAACATTCAGTTTTATGTAAGGATTTCAGGATGTTTTCAATTTCTCTATCCGTACTACAGTAAAACCCAATAAAAAAACGCCATCTACATGCACAAGAGATACCGAACGATATTATTTCAAAAATATCATACATGTAAACACTAAAAAGGAAAGCAGTCGGAACACTTCCCTGAGGGATTCCTCGGGTAAGAGTTTTTTCGTAGGACGTAACATTTTCCCAAGAGACGAACAAAAATTCTGTGATTAATAAAATTATATATTTATCTAACAAGGTTACCTCGGAGACCAAGATGTATATGTTTTGATATAAGGCCGTCTCTCCACACTGAATCGTGCGCTGTGGTAATATCAAGTTTAACCATTACAATAATTTTTCTCATTAATGATGTTATGATGGATAGACTGTATTGCAACTAAATAGACTGTATTTAGTTGCAATCTTTGTGAGGAATAAACCCAGCATGATTGGGTGAAATGTTGAATAAGAGAATTTGATGGCTCGATTGAGCACTCTGCGTTCAAACACTTTACACATCACAGATGTCAGTGAAATCGGTCGGAAGGACGGCATTTCTTTACTTGGGTTTTGGAATGGGAATAATTTTTACAATTTTCCAATCAGTTGGGATCCCTTGATTTAACCAAATGTCATTAAAGTTTGCAAAAAGTTTTCAATAAAAACTCGAGGCATGTATTTCAAAAGTTTTGCGCTGATACCATCTGGACCAGAGTGGGAAATACATGTTCGAGATATGGAATTAGCCATTTTTTGAAAATTAAGGGAGCATTTTAAACTTTCATTTTGTTCTGTTGAAAAATCAAAAGGAACAAACCGATGGATAGCCATCGTTTGATAAAAGTCAGCAAAAAGATTTGCCTGGGTGGTGGATCTGTAACAAGATTATTATTTGAAATTAGAATGCCATCAGAATTATCTAGAGCCAGTGACCTATTGGAGATACTTTTAATTATCTTGTAAATTTTGCCTGTATCCCTGCATGTACGCAGGATTGATTCCAATAGTTATTTTGTCGATTTTTAACTAATATTCGTAGTTTTGATGACCATTTTTTTATTTGATCTAGTAAGGCGTGGCGTAAACAACGTATTTTTTTTTCCTAAAAACATTTAGCATTTATTATTACACAAATAAGTCGTCTCTTAGGTTTTAAAGGATTGAACAATGACTATTCTTTATCAAATTAGAACAAAACTTGAAGTTGGAATAGGACTTGAAAATTTGTGGCTTTACAGACCATTAAAATTAATTAAAAGCAAAAGTTTCATTTAAATTTGATATCAAATTCTTGTGGAATTGTGGAATTTTTTGCCTTCTTAAGATTTTTTTTCTTTCTTTCTTTCGTACTTATTGCCCCTTTATTACTGAGACCAACATCCGAATTATTTTGAAACACAGAAAGCTTCGAAAAGATACTTCACTAGAAGTTCTCGATCATAGAGTTGAAAAGCTTGGTTTGATCTAAAATTGCAATTTGAATCAATTTATGCGTTTTGTTGATATGATCCTTGAAAATGCTGGGCAGTTTTTCTTTCGATACGAGTTTTTCCTCTGGTCTTTCAATTTGTGCCTTACAAACTTCTGCAAAACTAGGCTCCGAATTAGTAGGTTGAAAAAGACGCCGAGCTTCAATAAATGTCAGATGGTTTAAACAGTTGAACCTTAAAAATTTCTTCTCGTTCGATCTTCTCGGACATTTGGTATCGGTAGCTTTATGTCTGCTTGAGCAATTAATGCATTTAAAAGCAGTCTTGTTACAAAGATAATCATTCCCTGACATTCTTTCACCGCATTTCTCACATTTTTATGTTGGATGCGAAAAAGAAAAAACATCTTAAGCATCGCTTTGGATTGTCAATAAACAAATTTACTCTTCGTCTTATTAGCCATACTTTAATGTGATCTGGAATGATCATATCAAAAATTGTGACTTAGACAGATTCTGAAATTTTATTTGCCTTTGTTCTGGATCCAAAATGTCTTAATTCCTAGATTTCAATATTTTCTGCTTCCAATTCTTCTTCAAGGAAGTCAGTAGTCTGTTCAATGTTATGCAGCAAAAAAACCTTGAGGTAATGTGCTCTATTCGTATTTTAGATCTGATTGGTATACCCATAATAGCTTGAATATAGCCTAATTCTTTAGCAGTATGTCGATTTTGAGCCTTGAAATAAACATCTCAGCAATATATTTTGCTGTGTTAACCTTTTGACAAATATTTTCTTTCGAGGATTTGGGGCAAATTTTAGGAAGATTACCGTTTTGAACTCCCAAAATGAAGGTGAACTTATTTGCCCCAGCTTCTGACGCTTTTTCAATTATTGGTAAATTATCAATGTTGCTACGTAGCATCATCTGATGGTCATTTACTCTTCGTTCGATGAATGCAGAATCTTCGCTTGAAGATTATTAAAGGACATTTCGCTGAAAAACAAAAACCACAACGGTTGTTTAAAAATTCCCTACCTCGGATTAGGAAAAATAAAAACCATCAAAATATATACTATGTTCTTGAAATGTTCAACAGTCAAAACTTAATTCCACAGAAAACCCATCTTTCTGCAAAGTAAACTATTATCTAGCTTATTCTATAATAAATCTATCAGATACTTCCTTTTAATTCCACCCATGCTGAACTAAAAGCAAAAGTTCATTTCTGTTTATTTGATGGTAAAACTTTTTAAAATATAAAACATGACGCTAACACCACGTCGCTTGCACATCATACTGCTAGTTGTAGATGGCGCTGTTACAACAGCGCTTTCATTGGTTACGGAGCAGGTTAGAAGATAGAAAAGAAAAGATGACTTGTTGGAATTCGAACCCAATTGTGATACAACAGCAAAATATTAAAAGATTTTCCAAATATTAACGGATTTTTGAATCACAGTTACAATATCATTGCTTTCTTCGATACTTGAACGGGATTAAGAATATAAATCTTTTAAATTATCCCGTGATTAGTTAAAACAGTTCATAAATTGGAACTTCTTAAATTATTAAAACGCATTAAACTAAAAATATTCATTAACATGGCAGTAATGGATGCAGATATAATTCCAGTGGAAAGATGGCTTGTTGGAATTTGAATCCAATCAATTTGGGAAATTGATATTTTGGAAAGATGACTTGTTGGAATTCGAATCCAATCAATTTGGGAAATTGATATTTTGGAAAGATGACTTGTTGGAATTCGAATCCAATCAATTTGGGAAATTGATATTTTGGAAAGATGAGTTGTTGGAATTCGAATCCAATTATAACACAATAGCAAAGATTTAGGAAATTTATATTTTTTAAAAAATTTATGAAAAAGCCTTATTTTTTAAGAAACATTTAAATTCTTGTTAAGATATTAATATTGATCTTTCAATGTCTTCTGTAGTTTGCTGCGGGAAGTAACTTTAGCTTTCAATAATCACTCTAATTGCTCAAACGTTGAAAATAAATTCAAAAAACTTTTTATATTTCAGGTATGGACGAAAAATATTCTCAGCATTTAACGCTCTTTTACCAGCTTCAAATTCACTTTGACTAATCTTTAATATTTCTTATATTTTGAGCTATTGTTTATGCAAATAGCTCCGACAAATAACATTGTTAAATTTATTTGCTCTTTGAATTTGGCGAGTTTCCACAATTCGCCAAAGAAATCTTCCAGTGCGTATTTTTTGTTGATTTTTTAAAATTCTATTTAGTTAAAACAGTAAGTTTGTTTCTCCTTTACTTTTATATTTTGTGCCGTGACTGATATTGAATTGAATATTTCTTAATCTTTCTTTTTCTTTAAAATTTTTTTAAGTGACAAAAAAAAATCATACATTTTTCTCAGAATTATTATTAATGATTAGATTACTGAATTAAAAAAAATAATAAATTTAAAAAATGTATGGCATTTAAAATGTATTTCAAGATAAATAAATTGAGCCATGGAAAAGTGAAGATGATATTTTAAAACATTGTTATTTGAAGCATTACGTTCATTTATAGTCGTCTATTAGCTCTTAAACACTGATAACGTCTAAACATTATTTTTACTGTCATTTCAAAACTTTGGTTCCGAATTCAAATTAAGTAATAAGAATTTCGGAATACGTCATGATCATCTCCAATAAAATTTAATAAATTAAGAATCAATTGAAAACTTATTTTACAACTCCAAAGAAAATATAATTTAGTTATATTTATTACTTATTAATTTATACATTGTGGCTTGTCAACTTTTAACTAGAGATACTGAATGTAAGAGGCTGAACTTCGAGATCATGAAAAGTAATAGAACCTCAATTTATATGACTATTATGAAGTACAATTATCTCGGTTAATCTACTAGAAATTAGCACTTTAAGTGTATTCTAGATTTTTTGTATCAGACATTTTCGGTTATCCCCTCAATGGATTATTATCAAACGGATTGTTTAATAATCTTAAATCTGAGCCAAAAATGAAAATTCTCCTTCTCCTTATTAAATTTAATTTAAAAAAAAAACACCTTATATTAACAAATTTGGAAATAAGAGGAACAAATAACTAACTTAGCGGGTGTCTATTATTAAGAGCAAAGTTAGGAATTTACTATTAGATATTTCATATGGTATTCTTGAAGTTATTCTGAAAGTATAGCGATCAAAATATATATTCAATAAGTTTTCAACAGTCCATCAATATGGAAATTTTCCGCTAATAAGAATGGTTATCATAAAATAGGTCTTTACAAAAAAAAAAAAAAAAAAAAAAGTAAGTTTTGAAAGCTTTTATTGTTTAGAATAACATATTTCCCTTTTTTAGAACCATTCATTAAATTTCCTAACATATGTGAAATTCGAACATTTTAAAATTATAGCATACTGCCAAAGCAAGATGGTACGTAGAGATCGAAATTTAAAATGAAATTTTAGTTAAACTTCAGTTTCAGTAGAAAATAAATTCTAAATAATGACAATTTTGGGTTGGGATTACACGAAATTTCATTTTCGAACCTCTTGCTGACTTGTTGATTGTGGTTGCAATGTTATCTTTTTTTCAACAGCTCTCGCGATACCTGTGGAATCAAAAATAGGCATTCGCAGATTTTTCACTTGTTTTAATGTTTTTTGGGTTTTTTAAATGGTCATAAAAGCAACAATCTAGTAGTTTCAAAAGCACATTAGAAGTCCGGATTTGGAAATAATGGGAAACAAATATTACTTCGAAACGAAAAGATATGCAAGAGAGGATAAATTTACCTCGACATTCCTTTCTACCTTCTTTAATTCGATTTTAAAAAAAATCCTATTCACCTTCCATACAATATATATATATATATATTCTATTCGGCAGATGAAGTCTAAACTAGAAATATCGGCTTCTAAAATTAAGCGGAGAAACTTTAAATTAAAACTTCAGTGAATTAAAAAAAATATCATGCAAAAGATTTTAATTAAAATGTGGCATGAATTAAAGTGTTTCATTTATGTGGACAGAGAAAAATAAAATCAATAAAAAAAATTAATCGAAATTATCTTTAAAAATCGTATTTTTTCCATATTTTAATACATTAAATAAACTCGATCTTGGATTGGTTAATGAAATAGTTTGACTTTAATGTATGACCTCTATATTAATATTTGAGTCTGAATAATATGAAATAGCATTGGATTCTTCACTAAGTAGACTTTAGAAATTTCAAAATGGAGTCACAATGACTTTTATATTTCTGAATATTGGTAGTTCTGAAAAAAAAATCGCAAAATATCAACAGAAGTTCATAATTCAGATAAAACGTTTGTAAGAAACTTTAGATGATACATTTGGTTCAGATGAAACAACCATTTGCGATATGCCAATAATTTTGATATGAAGGCAGTACTTGCATGAGGAGATCCAAAATCACTGTAACAATGCATTGCATCATTGCAATAAGAGTATTTACCAAACGTTTTAGAAATGGAAAAATCCGAAAGAGAAAGTGACAGTCCGAGGCCATATGAATCTTCAGATGCTCAGGTTGGAGAAGAGATAGCTGAAAAGAAACCACAGCAACAGCAAGTCCCCCAGAGTCAGATGAAAGATGAACAAATGTTGGCAGAAATAGCGAAAGAAACAAAAAATGAAATATCGGAGAGCTTAACAGGTAAATTCCTTTTCATCAATTTCTTCTTCTTAAATCTTTTAATTAAATCGTTTTTATGTATCATTATATATTTCATTATAAAAATAAATCTGTCCCCAATTTTCCATCTCTTTTTCATGTACATGAGTTCTGAAATTTCGTAGTGTTATTTTTTTCCAATAACGAATGAATATTTTTATATTTTCAAAGTTATTATCTACAAAGTTACTTGTTAAATTAGATTAATAAAATTAGCTGGACTTCACAAATGTGGCAGCATCTAGAAATTAATTTGATAAATATTAAATTTTCAATTTCATAATATTTGTAACAATGAATTATAGAATTTATTAAAGATTTAAAAACAGAAAATAATAAAATTAAAGATTTTGAACAATCTTATCAATGTAATAAAAACAAAAATAAGCAATAAATAGAAGTTACAAAGAAATGTTATAAATAGAAGGCTATGGATAAAAAATTAAAAATATTTTTTAATATTCTTTCCAAGTTAAGACATAAATGTCTGATTTGCTTCTAAAATTTCTATCTGAAGCGGTCTTATCTGTTTTGACATCCATATTTTTTATGGAAAAAAAGAGTTTAAGAATATAATAAAAAGATGAAAATTCAAATTTCTCTAATGCTAACTAAAATATTTACTACTTTAATGAAATTTTATGCATACAGATTATACAAAGAATTAGAATATTTTTTTTTCTTAGAAAAGTAAAATATGAATAGATCACTTTTTTCTGGGTGAATTTTTGAATGCTACTGAATTCGTATGGATTTTTTCTCGTGCAGTTGCAGAATCAGCAGATTCACATTCGATTCCCGGACAGGACTGAGGTTGTTTGAGCTTCTGTTTAAATAATAATCAATATAACTAATAATTAATTTTATTTAAGCAATAATGAAAATTTAATAATTAATATTAAACAATTTAACTATCCATCTATACTTATAATAAAACTGAATGTGTGTGTCTTGGCGCTTTATCGGCCAAACCGTTTGACCTACAGATGCCAAATTTGGTACATGTATATCTTGGAGGTCGGGAATGTGCACCTCGCAGCGATTGTTTTGAATTTTTAATTAGAATTTTAACTTATTAAAAATTAAGCGAAATTTCGGCGTTTTTCTGCTATTACTTCCGAACATATTACAGCACAAAATTTATTTTAGCATTACATTGTAGTTCAAAAAATTACATTTTTATTTATACTAAAATTTTAATCTATAAATGTAATTTCTATTTTTAATGATTTTTTAAAAAATTATTTAATT
Source organism: Argiope bruennichi (assembly GCF_947563725.1). NCBI lineage: Eukaryota > Metazoa > Arthropoda > Arachnida > Araneae > Araneidae > Argiope > Argiope bruennichi. Next base: position 41,381,670 of record NC_079161.1, on the reverse strand, counting down.
ATATATTTTAACAATGTATTTCGCACAAAATAAAAATAAAATTTAACCTGCACGAGCACATTATGCGGCAAAGGGGAAAAATTAGCTTTTATAATATGTTGCCATCGCATTGACAAAAGCTCAAATTAAAAAAATAAATAAATTTTGAAAAATTAACATATAAAAGTGTAATTTTCAGCACGTGTCTGTACGAAATGAAATAAATATGTAAATACAAAGAAAAGTTTTATAAGATCTTTTACAATATCTATATTATTAATATAAATCAGCTTTATTTAAGGCAAGCATGGTTTAATATATAACCTTTCAATTCAAGGTCCAACGGCTAATTTGTAAACCTTTAATAATAGAAATACATATATTAAAATGATCTAAATGAAGTAAATAATTATTGAATCAAGTTGCATATAATATAAGTGCTCTAATAAATGATGAATGTTTAGCTTTTATCTAGATCTCCTGCTCTGTGAATGATATATAACAAAATATTCTTGAGATACTAATATTTGAAGGAAAAATACTTGTTCTCCAATCAAATAAATCAGTCATTAAAACTGACTGATTTATGAAAATTTGAATATCACTATTCAGTAAAAACGGGCGATTTTAGACCACTTCATCAACCGTCTCAAAGATGATACCCCAATCGGAGCTCGGGACTGACTGGCCTAATATTATGAAAATGTATATTGTTCTAAACTATTATATTCGAAACATCATAATTTGATAGCAGAAGATAGAAACGTTCATTTATTTGAAATTTGAGTGTCAAAAATATTTCTCAGAATGATTCCTTAGGGCCAAAGATTGTATAAAATTTAAGTTTCATAATTTTTTGAAGTATATTTATAGACCGAAACAAAATAAATATTGTTATTCACCTCATTTAAATCCTTTTGAAAGTAAAATTAGAAATTTAATTTTATGATCATTCAGAGAAATTTTTGTTGAATAATTCTTGAGATATTACAGAATCTAGGAAAGATATTCTGTGATGTACATAAGATTTAAATGAAAAACAAATCTGTTTTCAGTAGTCATATTTAAAAAAAATGCTTGGTTTCAGTAAAAAATGCTTTTTATATTAATTGCAGTTTAATCATCCCCACTTTAATTTAAGGTAGAAAATTTATGAGTTAAGAGAAAATTAGAGAGATACATAAGGCAATACAATTTAAGGCATGTGTGATTTATATGACTATCAAAATTTAAAGCTTTAACACATTTTGGTGAAGAAGCTTTTAAAAGAAAAATTACATAAAATATTTAACTAAAATTTAATCAAGCATTAAGATTGGCGGTTAGTTCGAAATAAAGCCTACAATCTAGAAAAGAATTGATTAAAAAAAAAAACTTCTTAAAGCTTTTATCATTGATTTTAACAGGAATCAAAAATTTCTTTAAAACATTCTGGATATCAAATAGGAAATATAAAAGCAGTTGGCGAAGGAGCAATAGAAGGCCACAGTGAATATAAAAAATTCCTATTAACTTTTTTAATACCTTACTCTTCTACGACTTTGGTTTTGACCTCTAGACTTTTGTCGATCTTTTCTTTCTCTTTTTCCTTTTCGTACAATAATGAAAGCATTTTTAAGAGTATTATTCGTCTATTTTTATCACATGCAAAAAGAAAAAATGAAATAGCAGCAAAAACGCATTTTATTTATTATAATTTTGCCTTAGGAAGTCATGAAAAGGAGCAAATTCTACAATCCAAAATCGAGCAAGATGAAGAGTCGAAGCAAAGTGTTTCTGAAGAACCCGCCAAATCAGCTGGAATGAAACACGAATCGCTAAGTCGTGATTGTGAAAAGCAAAGTACAGTTCAAGCGACCACACAAATACAAAAAGTTGAAGCAACTAAAGGACCTTCTGAACCGTCTGGAGCAATGAATTGCAGACTTACCATTGCAGCTATTGTAGCACGAGTGATGAATGAATTGCCTGCTGAACGTATTCCTGAATCTTCAGTGATTCTAACTTGGATGGAAGAGCAAAATGTGCTAGAATCGGATAGAGGCTTGGAACCAGGAAGCGAATCACAGCCAAGTAAAGAATCTGAGCAAGAATCGCCAGTTCGGGAAGCCCAACAAGCGATGGAATTGGTTCTGGAGGAAGCGGCTATTTGTTTTTCGGGGCAAGAACCGATGGAAGAAGCAGATGATCCATCTGGAACAATCAGTTGCAGACCGACCATTGAAGATATTGTAGAAAGAGGGAGTGATGTGCCTGTTGAACGTACTACTGAGTCTTCAAAGATGGCACAAAAGACAACGGTGAGTGAACGCAGTGAAGAAATTCGAGCTCGGGTGGAAGAAGAGCAAAATGTGCCAGAATCGGATAGATGCTTGGAACCAGGAAGCGAATCACAGCCAAGTGAAGAATCTGAGCAAGTATCGCCAGTTCGGGAAGCCCAACAAGTGTTAGAATTGGTTTTGGAGGAAGCAGCTATTTGCTATATGAAACAAGAACCGATGGAAGAAGCAGAGGACATTGAGGATCCTCAGAAATACGCTTTTCGGGATAAAGATCTTGATTGAAGTAAGTTTTCTATGGTTATTTAAAACATTTTGCCAATCCAAAATTGATACCACTCTCTAAAAGTTTTATTTTACCACATTTGCGATTGGTTCTATCTAGGTTAGTTGTATTGACAGTTAGTGCCAATACTGACGAGTCATACAATGTTCTCAGATATTTACTAGGTTTTTCGGATAAAGTGAAGAATAGTGTGTTTGTCCCGAGTTTGTCGCCAATATTGCAACCCATCGGATCGCTCTTCTAGCAACCCTAATAATGTTTTGTTTACTACTTTTTGCAATGGTTGATTTGTACATTAACTGCAACTATATTATGAAAAATGTTAAATTAAAAATATTAAAAAAATATATCGATTAAAGATTTTAATTTTGTTCTTTATTATAATTAAAAGTGTATTAAATAAAGTTAAACTTGTAATTAAAAGTTTTTTTTCTTTCTTTTTTTATTTGAATACAAACAGAAAATATTTATTCTTTTGCAATTTTTAATTCTCAGTATGAGTATTAAAAATTCGTCTACATTCTCACTTTAAAAGACAGCTGCAATGGAATTCTTCGCAGTTTTCGTAATTCTTTTGATGTTCTAACGGTTGGTTCTCTTCATAATTTGTTATGGCGGGAGTATTTCGAATCTATAGAATGGATGAAGGATGAGTAAATATGCATATAGATATATATATTTTTTTACGAGTTGATGAAGTTAGGAAAGGATGCTTGTTTAAAATTTTGTATTGAGGACGGTTTGATATCGTACCAGCAGAATTGATGAAGGGTGAGTGGAATATATTTTTTTACGACTTGATGAAGTTGGGAAAAGGATGTTTGTTTGAAATTTTGTATAGAGAATGCTCCTTCTTTCTCCGTTCTTTCTTTTCTTTTGGTTATGTACTGTTTCGGTTATCTACACAGTCCTTATGTTCAATGTGCTAGCGAAGCTACTAGGTTCCCGCTCCCGCTGCTAGCGAAGCCATAGGATGTTTTTTTAAGTTAAAAAATTCTGGCACCGGGCAGTATGAAAAAAAAACAAAAAACAAAAACAATAATACTTATCAGTAAAAAGTCCTAATTATATGGCGGGAAATGGTAACCGTAACTGTTCCGCGAAAGTATTTGTTTATTTTGTCCGCCATCTTTATTGGCGACTTGGCATTGTTGGCGCAGCAAGGTGCACACTATAATTCACTTTTAGCGGTTTTTCAATCGAAATTCTTTAATTTAGACAATGATGCAATATTATGAAAACCAGATTGTTTAATAATCATGCAATGATTTTCCTGTTGATTTTATTGACCACATGCTTGCTCATGATCTGTAGACAAAGTAAGTTAAAGGACGTGTTGTTTTCAAAGAAACGCTATTCATAAAGTTCCATAATAATCTTTAGGAAACTTTTTAAAAACATTTCGTTTTCATAAAATCTGATAGGATATCATCGATCGTGAAATCTGCTATTATATATGTAGAGCAGATATAATAGCAAGAAAATAATTGTGGAGTGAAGATAGAGAAAATCACTATTATTGTACTAAACATACTCTTATGAAGTTTATTAGTTACTTGTTTTTTATATAATTTAATTTAATAATTCAGGTAAAATATAAGCTGATAGAAGTTTTGGGAATTTCGATTTAAAATATAAATATATCTTCAATGCTAGTCGAGAGACTGGAAGCTGTTTTCATTGTGTTAAACAAGGATGGCCTGAACCTCGAAATACTTGAACCGTCATTATACGGTGTAAATTACAAAATCTGGTATTTAAAAGGTGAGAGGTGAAGTTAACAAATAAACCCTTATTTACAATATATATATTTAAAGGACTAATAGTTGTTGTTCGTGTGCATAGCCTGAACTATCTCAATCACTCTTTTATTATTTTGCCCTGTAGCTGACTTTAAAAACCAACTGCTTGGTTTCAGTTATTCGCTATTATTTTCAATTAAGTATTTTACAGATATCTGAATGGGTTCTTCAAAAAAAATATTTTTATGCTTCAAATTTTGAAACAAGGCAGGTTGAACTATTTTAGCTCTATAAAGGTTATATTCGCCATTTCTTTCTATGGTCACTTTATTTCAATTCCTACTATTAGTTTACACTCTCTCTATATATATGTATATATCTCTATATATATGTTCAAATTTTCAATCTTTAATTAAATACTTTTTATTCATCCACTCAAGTTCAAATACAGCTTTTTTTAAAATTTGTAGCGGATGACGTTTGATGTTAATACAGTTTTTTAAAAATATTAATTCATTAATTATTAAATTTAATAAATTTTTAATACTTGAAATAGTTTTAGCAGTTTGTAGTGAAAACTGAAATCAACAGGCAGTAGCTCCATCGGTAAAATGCAAGGATTTCAGTATTTTTCACGTGAGAAGAATGCGAGTTCAATTCGTGTGAAAGTAGGAATTGATTTTAAAATATTTTTTATATTACTTGTTATCAATTTGTTCTCTTACATTTTGAACAGAAATTTCAAACTAGAAACAGCTAGTTAGGCTTTAACTAATCCAATAATATGGTGGCTGAATCGAAGCATATTCATAAAAACACACGAAGATAAAAAACAAAATAATTCAGCTTTACGTTTTATGTTTTCTACAGAATATATTTTGAGTTTTCTTAATATATCAGAGGATTATTTCTTAATTATTCACTCATTCAATAATAAGATTCAATGCATAACAATAAAAAAAAGTGAAAACGCCCGAATTAAAAATGAGATAAAGATATATAATATATACATTTAGATTTTAGAATATTCCGATAATTCTTTATAAATGATCAAACTTTTAAAAAACTTTTATTTCTGAAATGACTTGTGAATACAACTGAATTTCAAAAAATTCATTTAAAGCTTGCTGAAATACAAACTTGCTCGATATAAAAAAATATTGAGGAAAATCTAGATATATAAAATGCTAACGCACGTGGCACAGAAATCGCTCTTGTTACTTATTCTGGAATGGCAACAGTCAAATGAAAACATTTCGATATACGAACGTTTCAGACTGCTTTATTTAGCTTTTTTACAGACGCACTTAATTCAACACTTCGCGAGTTAAATACAATTATAACATTGTAAATGCTGCTCGCAGTGTCAAACGCTTCTTTAATTCTGAAGATGTAAAAAAAGTCAAGAAATATGCGTTGAACATAAAGCTTAATCGAGGATATAAAACTAGGCTTAACTGTTATTTGATGGATACTCGCTAAAACTTAATTTATGGAAACAGATGACCATTTCTTCCTATTATCTGTGCAAACGGTTAAATATAAAGCTAAAAGGTTTTTGCATAATATTGAATTTGAAAAAAATTACCTCTTTAATGATAGAGATTTTATTTCAGAGCAGTGTTTTCTTACTTTTAATAAATTCCTCAAATTTAATTTACATTGTTATGATGCTTTTAATGTTACGAAATTCAAACTTATCCATCAAAATGTTCAATCATGTGCTTTTGGCAGTATTGAAATTAAGATTTTTTTAAAAATTGCTTTTATGGACATGAATGCTGAAATAGGATTTTTATTTCCCCTTTTATTTCGTAGTATATTCACTTTTAATTTGAGTCCTCAATAATATTTTTCAGATTGATTCAATTAAATTCATATTTTAAAATCGTATCAAATAAATGCATTCCATATTATTCGTTTAATAGCATAAAAAGTCAATATTTTAGGCGAGCAAATTGGTCGCTAAAGGCGGCTAATATTATATATATGTAGGACTCAGAAATCACTACTATTTTAGAACGCACATTTAATTACATTTAGGACGATTAGGATATATATATACATTAACATAAAAGAATTGAACATTCAGTAGATTTAGTCGAATACGTCGTGTCTCGTCTCGTCTTTACTTTCGCCCAGATCCGTCTGATCTGCTCTCCGTCTAACAACCAGCAGATGGCGCTCGTCACTACATTCGGCTATCCTGACGTCTCTTTCGTCCTCGAAAGTTAAAGTAGAAAAATCTGAAAGAATAAAAAAAAAGAAAACAGTATCTGGAAAAAACAATAAACATTTTTTTTTTTTTCTTTTAGTCTGAAGACCATGCTTTCATGAAATCGGCTGCTGTGGAAGTTGTATTTGGTCCGTCATGACATCCAACTTTTTCCACGTCATAGCGATCCTTAGGTTTAACCTTAACAATCCAATATGGTCCATGAAACTTTGGTCTTAGTTTGAGTCCAGTTCCAAACTGCGTCCGTTGTATGGCCATTAATTCACCAAGTTTGTAGATGCGCGCCACTTTTCTTCGTTTGTTGAAACTTTTCCGATTCTCTTCTTGCATCTTCAAAATGTTTTCCCTTGCTTCTTCTCTCATATTATTTTGATCTTCCATCATTGCTTTTGTGTATTCTTCTTCCAATATTTCCTTTAAATGTAAATCAGTTGTATCTTTTAATTTTACACCAGTTAAAAGCTCAAACGGGGTAAACTTTGTACTCCTCGAAACAGTACTATTGATTATTTTTTGCACTTATGCAACATGTTTATACCATTTGGTAGGGTCTGTTATTGAGAGTTTTGATAGAATGGGTATTAAAATTTTATGCATTATTTCAATTTGCCCATTTCCGCGAGGAATTCCAGTGCTAATTTTGAAATGTTCAATATTTTCATCCTGACAGTATGTTTCAAATTCTTTTGAGGTAAAAGCTGAACCTCTGTCTGTTATTATTCTCGTCGGATTTCCAAAAGTAGATTGTTGAAGCTTAAGTTTAGTTATTGCATCCTGAGTAGATGTTGATTTAACCGGATACAACCAGACAAATTTTGTAAAAGCGTCGACTATTGAAAAAATATACTGATAGTTCTTATTTGTAGAAGGCATAGGGCCAATGAAATCTATGTGATATGTACTTAAAGGCAAATTTTCTTTTGGGATGGGGTTAAGGAAACCTTCACCTTTCCCACGTTTCTTATTACAAAGAATACACTCCACACAATTGGCAATCACACTTTCTATTTTTGACCTCAACTTTGGTATGTAAAATTCTTGCTTTAAAATTTCTTCCGTCTTAGCCACAGCGTAATGTCCTTTATTGTGAATTTCTCGAATAATTTCTCTTTGTAATGCTTCTGGGACTATGAGCAATTCTCTACCATTATCGTATTTGTATAAAACTCCATTTCTCACAATGTGTTCACCGTCTTCTTGCTTATCTATCAAAGCTTTTAATTTCTTAAGGAATTCGTCCTGATTTTGAGCATTGGCTATTTTAGTGGTCACTTCACTATATGAACGAGTAACAACAAGTACTGCGTTTCGACTAAGAGAATCGACGTGTGCCATTTGTTTTCCTGATCTGTGAACAATTTGGTAATCAAATTCCTCTAATTGTAAAGCCCATCTTGCAACTTTTGGTGTAAGATCTCTTTTACTCATAGTTTGTTGAAAAGCGGAACAATCAGTCACAATTTTAAACTTAGAACCCAGTAAATAATGTCTAAATTTTTTTAACGCTTCGATTACAGCCAAAACTTCTAATTCATAGCTACTATATTTTTCTTGTTGTGGGGATGTTTTTCGACTAAAATAATGAATAGGATAAAACTTATTGTCTGTTCCCTGTTGCAGCAGCACTGCTCCGAATCCCTGACTGCTAGCATCTGTATGGAGTTCTAAAACTGATCCCTGTTGATAGAGATGCAAAATTGGCTCCTGAGTTAAAATATCTTTGAGTTTTTGAAAAGCTTCCTTTTGTTCAGATTCAAACTTAAATGCAATGTCTTTTCTTAGTAGATCACTAAGCGGTTTTGCGATTTTTGAATAGTGGGGTATGAATTTCCGAAAATAGCTAGTAAGGCCTAAAAAGCTTTGTACTTGTTTAACAGTTTGTGGTTGTGGAAATTTTTGTACAGCTACCGTTTTAGATACAGAGGGCTGTATAGTTCCGTTTTGGATTCTATAGCCTAAAAATTCTATTTGTGGTTTTAAAACTGACACTTCTTAAAATTAAACTCCAAACCGTACTCTGATGCAACCTTTAGAACACGTTGTAATTTTTCTAGCCCTTCTTCCTCGGTTTTGGATGGAATAATAATGTCATCCATATAAATCAGTACAGTTCCATCTAGCATCAAATTCTTGAATATCACATTAATATAACGCTGAAATACACTCGGACTATTGGAAAGTCCAAATGGTACTTTAAGAAATTCCCACTGGCCATGATGTGTTACAAAAGACGTAAATTTTGTGCTCTCTTTCTCTACGTCTACATGAAAAAATCCGTTTTTCAAGTCCAAAGTAGTAAATATTTTTGATTGCTCAAGTTTGTCTAGCAAATCTTCTATGAGGGGTAAAGGGTACCGATCTTTAATCATCTTTTTATTTAGCTTACGAAAATCAATGCATAACCTATAACTGTCATCCTTCTTCTTGCACAAAACCACGGGTGAAGAAAAATTTGAACAACTGGGTTTTATTATCCCTTCCTGTAACCATTTATCAATCTGAGTTTCAACGAATTTTTGTTCTTTAAAAGGTAGCCTTCGAGGGTTATGACTAATCGGAATATCATCGCTCAATATTATTTTCATTATCAAATCCGTACTTTTTGTTTTGTTTGGCGAATACTTATTTAATAGACGATTTATTTCCTGTCTCAACGGTTTTTTTACATGACTCATGTCGATTTCATCATAGTTTATCGAATCCGCTAAATGAATGAAGTATGGAGGAGGATGTGTATTTATTTTATTGCAAGTCTCAGCAACAATAGGGGCCTGACTGTCTCTTTTCAGCTCCGAGGAACGTAGTGATACGACCTTGACCTCGTTTCTCACCAGCCGGGTGTAATTTATTTGGGCTCTTTTTTCATGAATGATAATTTGATTTTCTTGAAATGAAAAGCTTAGATTATTTAATACGTCCATGCCAATGATTATTTCGTTCGGCATTATTTCTAACACATACACATTAGTTGATATTACATATTCATCAATTAATATATCACAATAAAAAAAACCTAGAGGAGTAATGCTATCTCCACTTATACCAGCTAATTTAACATTATCAGTCGTTAAATTAGGTTTACCAATTTTCAAATAAAAATCATAATTAATCATAGTAATATCACTTCCAGTATCAATTAATGCATCACAATTTATACCATTTATTTCAACATTTTTACTAAGCTTATTTACAGTTTTTGGAGAGTTACGAGTATATACTTTATTAGAGAGAGACACTTTAAAATCTCTTTGCGGGCAGTTACTGGCTTTGTGGCCAAAGTTACCACATTGGAAACATTTCAATCCTTTGTTTTTAAACTTGCAATTAGTTGATTTATGGCCAGTCTCATTACAATTAAAACATTTATTATTACTCTTGTTATAGTAATTATCATCAGCATAATTCTTTTGAGCACGAACGAACGGCAATGGTGAATTTTTAGCTTCTTTCGCGATATCAAATTTACTTCTGTTTTCGGAAACACGCCAATTTCTGTTTGTTTCCTTTTTAAGGTGACTTCGTGCAGCTTCATATTCGTCCAGTTTATTAACCAAATCTTCTACTTTCTTTATTTTGGGCAAATCGTCGAGGAAATGATCGCGTACGTCATTTGGTATTTTACTCTTTAACTGGTCAACGACCATTAGCTGCTTTAAATCTTCAAAATCGGTTATTTCTAAACCATTTATACATTCCTCAAAAAAGTTATTCAGTTCAAAACCGAAATCCCGCCATGATGAAGAAGAATCTCGTTTGTGAGTAAAGAACTTCTGCCTGAGTTGTTCGGAAGTTAATTTAAATCTTTTAAGCAACAGTTTTTTTATGTAATCATAGTCATTAGCTGATGGATCAAGTTCGCGAGCAATTAAATTGACTATATCCAATGGTAATAACCCGAGTAAATAAGAAATCCAGTTTTCTTTTGCAATGTTAGCCCTACTTATTTGTTTCTCAAATAACGAAAGGTAAACACTTATGTCTCCGCTATTATCATAATTCTTTAGCAATTTTAATATATCAGTCTTAGGTATATCTGATACAGTTAAAGTATTTTCTCTACTTTTTAACTCAAGTTCTAACTTTTTCAGAGTATATTCACGCTCAATCTTTTCGGCTTCGGCTTTTTCAGCATCTAACCTTTCGCGCTCCTGAGTGATAGTTAAAAGTAAGTTTTTTACGAACTCTTCGTCATAGTCTTTCGACTCTGTTATCATTGTAACTAACTGTCGCACTTTGGCATCCTGTGGTGCCGTTAGTTCTAATTCGTCTACTAAAGTTAGTAAGTCGCTCTTTCGTGCTCGTGTAAGAAATGCCATACTTGTGAGTACAATTTTGATTTATTCTCAATTTCTTCAACGTCGATCCACACTGCGTCAGTCCACAAGTAGTTGATATCCAAAAGGTTTATTGTAGCACGTCAAATTTCACTCCTGTTTGGCTCTTCTTTCGTCTATGTGCCGGTCTTCATTAATATCTCGGCCGAACCCCCATATTTGTAGGACTCAGAAATCACTACTATTTTAGAACGCACATTTAATTACATTTAGGACGATTAGGATATATATATATATACATTAACATAAAAGAATTGAACATTCAGTAGATTTCGTCGAATACTTCGTGTCTCGTCTCGTCTTTACTTTCGTCCAGATCCGTCTGATCTGCTCTCCGTCTAACCAGCGTCAACTCCGTCTAACAACCAGCAGATGGCGCTCGCCAACAGGCGCTCGTCACTACATATATTTGAAAGAATAAACCAAATCGTTATTCTTTCTTCGTAATTGAAATAGAAGAAGAATTCGATATACATCTTTCTTCGGTAAAATGAAAATGATTTGAGTTTCATTACAACATTTTTTTTTTTTTGTAAAATAAATTAAAAATATTTACAAAAATTGTTTAGATAGCTGTTTACGATTAATTTCTAAAATATGTATCGTTAAAATTTTGGATTTTCAGATTGCTTAAACTCGCCTTTGTGTCCATATTTCCGGAAGTTAATGGCAGAAAGACGTCGCTTGATTTTAAAGAATTAAAATTTCAAAAAAAAAAGCTTAGAGAATAAATGAATAATAAATAGAGAATAATAAATGCTTCCAAAATAAATCTGTCCCAATTTTGATAGCAGTAGATCTAATGGTTTGTCCTGTACAGCATATAAATGCATACGTACATATACTTTCAATAATAAATATAGAAATTCGCACCATGTACTAAGATTTTATTGACCATTTAATAACAGCTCTTTATTTTCCACAAATCATTGATTAGTTTGACACAGCGTAATCAAATGACTTGTGTTACGACTCCAAATAAACTAACATTTCAATAGAAAGAAAGTAAACTACATACACTAATGCTCGAAAGATGCTTGAATGTTAACCCTTTGCCCTCGAAAGGTGACTCTGACTCACCACACGATTTATGCCCTCGAAAGGTGACTCTGACTCACCACATGATTTATGCCCTCGAAAGGTGACTCTGACTCAATACATGATTTAATGTCGCAACTCGAAAGGTGACTCGCTCACCACTTTGTTTGGTGTAGAAATTCGATGCCTGGCGGTTGCTATTGTTTCTTTTACTAAACTCAGCATACATTTGAAATATCGCGTGTTGGATTAAAGATTAATTAAGTGTGTGACTATGAAGGTTTTATACGCTAAATTGTGTGTATAATCGTTTTCAGTTAGAGGTACGAAATTCAGAGTGCTACAAACGCCACGAGTTCCTGATTCGCCCGCTCGAAAATGGCCTCGAGGGCAAATGGATAACTTCATTTGCTTAGCATAAGCTATGTTTCCATTTGTTTTTACAGTTTTATACAAAATTTATGCCGGGTTTACACTTGGCCAGTTATAAGACGGCCAGTAGGCACCGCATGCGTAGAAAGGGACTGTATTTATATTTGCTATAAATTACTGTTTTGGCATCTCTGAATTTTTCTTTTTCTCTGCGCATCGTATTAAAATGGTGGATATTTACACAAAAGAACATGGTAGAATAAAAAAGGGTAAACATACCTGCACTTGGAATAAAAGGCAACCATAGGGAATAAAAGGCAAATAAAATGGGGGGGGGGAGGAAACCCCAAACTTGCATCAGAAAGAGCAAAAATGTCGGAATTAATCTAGGATAAGTGATCAATATTTTCACGCCAAAAAACCCGCCAAATTCTACAAACGCATGAGCAGTAAAAATATATATATATATATATAATACAGTGGTTTGTTGTTGTCCCGTTGGGGCAATTACTTGCCATGGACCGAAAAGCATTTCTACGCATGCACTGCCTACTGGTCGTCTTATAAATGGCCGAGTATGAACCCGGCATTAGGTATGATCATGTTATTTGAATGTTTTTCTAAACGTTTTCGCAATCATGTTCTCTGACAAACTCCATAAAAGGAATAAAAAAATTAAAAAAACTCAGATTGTAAAATGAGTGTAAAAAAAATATTCAAAAAATACTTAAATTTTACTTTTTTTGTGATTTTTTTTTATTTTCAGGTCAAGCTTTTGGATGTTTTTGCCCAGAAATGTTTTCAAGTGAAGTTTTACCACTGTACCAGAGAAGAAAGACCAAATTAATAATTTCCTCTCGTGTTTTAATCTTTCCAATTTATAAGCACGATCGTAATATGCTATTTATTAGAATCAAAAACTGTTTCATTTCATTCGTATTCGCCTGTTCTTTCTTTAACATAATTTTAGGAATTTTAACTTAGAAGTTTACTTTTTCTCTTAATTGCTGTGGATTTTTCTATTCACCAAATGTTTATGTTTAATAAATATTTTATTTTCATAATTCTTCACTTTGTTTATAATTTGTTGCAATTCTGAAACAGAATTCATTGGTATAGTCTAAAGTTGTTCACAAAAATTGCACATTAAACAAGAAAGGTTCATAGGAATTTTCTTCTTTTAAACGTTTTAATTCAGCGACACTTTAGGATATTTTCATCATTTAACACACAATATATAATTATCATGTGTAGTTGTCAACAACAACAAAATGCACGCCCTGCTATCGCATCTACACAAATTCGGTATCGATGTAAATGACTCGATGAGATAGACAAATGGATTAACTGAATTAATTAACATTGTTAATTAAATACCATCTCGGAATTTTTCCATTACGGTTATCAATATTTGTTTTTTTTTACTCAATTGACTTGTCGTAATAAAATTAAACTACCAATAAAATTTTATGGAATTTCGAAAATTATAGGGTTTCGAAAAAAGACGCTTCGCTTCCAATGTTAAATTAATCTCGGAAACTATTATATATTTCTTAGAATTTTTTTTTTTTTTTACCTTCATTTAATGTAAATTATCATATTTCATAAAGTCCTGAAATAAATGCGTAAATAAAACAAATTTAATATTTTTATGAATTATTAAAGATGAATGTGGGGGAAAAGTGAATTGCAACATACTAAAATGTTGGAATCCAAAAAAATTATGTTCATACTCCAAATAATTTTAGAAAAATATTATCAAAAATTGTAAAATTCGCACGTTTGATCTGCAATGTCTTTTTTTAGAGGGACCGTCTAGTAAATATATTTGTATTTATAGATCTGTTTTTCATGAAGTACGAGCTTTCACGGCCATATAATATATAATTTATTAAATATTAAGTTTATTTTTAAATCAGGCGATTTTAATTTAACATGAATATTTTTTATCATGTGAGAACATGCTTTGATTTGAGGTTTTTGAAGCCTCAAAATACGTAGGCAACAAATTGGCGATTTATCGCTTTTCATGCATCAAATTTTCGCTATGAGGGTTATTAGAAAATAATGCAGAAGGTTATCACATTTGGCGATTTATCGCCAACTAAAGTTATAACTTGATTTTCAAATTATTCATTTTCTGAATTCTTATGAGGGATAGAGACCGGTAGAGAAGTCTCATGATTATTTCAAACCGGTTAATAACTTAAATTAAGTAAGACAAATAATGACTTAAAAAATAATAATGTTCTCACATGATAACTTGAAATTTGCGATCGTAGATTTCATTTCTTAAATGGTTTTTTTTTTCCCTCATACAGACGATACAAAATTATATTGCAGGACAGATTGACTGTTGGAATGTTGAATTATTTTTAGCTTTTTACCGGAAGTTATCGTTTGTAAGTAAATGAAATAGAGATCCAAGGAAATCCATACCATTTAACATTCAATAAATTAATTAATGCTAAAATAAGGAAAATAACATCTATTATTTACATATTTAATGGCGTAAAATTGATAATTCATCCATAAATTTCTTTAATTGGATGGAGGATATTTTAAAAATATCCTTAAAAGAATTCCCTCAGCATCGTAACATAATCTCCTGTTTGCAATTGCGTTTGTGAAAAAAAATTGTTTTCGAACCTCTAATTTGAGAAACTGTAGTTTGATAATGTGTTTGGCTCAATTCGTTTGTATTTATTTGTCTTGATTACATCAGCCGTTGCATAGCAAAAAGAATCTACATCACTCGGTCATTCTTATAATAATAAATTTAACACTTTTATCGCGGGGAACGAGATAACTCGTCTTCCAGGAATATTCGCTATGCGCGAGGAATGAGGTAACTCGTCCTCTACTCAAGGTTTTTATGTATTATTGCAGCGCATCATATATAATATTATATAAGCATATATATCTTAGCAAAGAGGGTGGGACAAAGGCGCGTCATTGCCGCGATGAAAGTGTTAATAAATATTCTATCAGAATAATAATTGTTTCCGACAGAAAATAAAATTTCATCATTTTAATAAACATTGGTAATTTCATTGATTTAAATGTCTTTACGATATTCACATTTTCCCACTCAGCAAGTTTTTAAGAAAAAGAAATGAGTTAAACAACATATTTCATTCGTCATAAAATTAAGATGTATATTAATTTCTTAGAGCAGAAACAACTAAAAAAAGACGAATAATGAATAAATTTTAAAAGTAATGGAAATTCTTCAATTTTTAAATAAAAAGAAAAAAAAGATTCATATTTTGCAAAAGGGACTCGTATTAAGGATAAATATGAGACGTGTTACATGCTCCTAAATTTCTGGTATAAAAATGCAGAAAAAGTCATTTTTCTATTAACAAGGCTAGACTTATTTAATATATAAATTAACTGAATTAATTAACTATCTCAACACACCTGTTCCTTTAGTCCGTTTCCATTGACACCAATTTTGTAAAGTTACAGTAGCGTTAATTTTTTTTTTTTTTGACGACTGTATAATAGTTGCGAAATATTAACCTTTGGCGTGAATTTAGTATTTGTACTAAAACATTGGCATTCTTGGCGAGGTTTTAGCGATTAATCCCTGGCATGCAGTTTAAACATCCGAAAATCGTTTTCCAACCGAATGAAACAAAAATATGAGACAAAACTACAATTGTAATCGCAAAATACCATATCAAATTTAATACATTTAACTGATTGCGTTTTTGATTTATCGCTTTTAAATGTTTCTGAAAGTACAGACCGGCAGACGGACAGCTCCTCATTTGATTTGGCTCAGAATGTGATGAGTGTCTATGCTATGGATAAAATTCGGTGCGCATATTCAAATTCTCTCTTCGTTTTATAGTTATGTTAACTTATATTTGAACAATTAGACAGATTTCGGCTGAATGCATTTTTCTCAAAATTTCTCAGATTACACAAAATTTGTAGATAAGACCATATGCCTAATTCCATTCGCCTAGTTTAATGCGTTTGAGTTCTTTGTCACAGATGGACATTTTCCCAAGACGTGTTTAGTTTCGAACTCGGATCTAAAACGTAGAGATTCGTCAAAATTTCAAGCATTTTGTTTTCCCATATACCACGTATACGAGAAAATAACTAAAAATAGCATAGTGTTACATTTTCCTGCTATTAAAATAGTAAAGTTGTAAAGTTTTTAATATCACTATTTTGGTCAAATTCAGTGATCAGTTTCCTCGAGACAGCCTTTGAATATTTGAAAATAATGGAAATCAAGGTTGTGTGGTGGCAACTCATCGTCCTGACAAGATCAGATTTGAATGTCGGAGACAACTCAACTCTTGTTTCGAATCTTGTGTAGTCAACTTACATTCTTGTTGCATAATGTCGTTACTGATGCGTGTCAACTGAGAATCCAAATGTTTTCATGTAAAAAGTTATACATATGCGTGATTGTGTTGTGAATAAAGTTAGTATTTTTCTAAAACGCCTCATCAAGATGGATACGTAAACAATACAAAACACATCATCACCATATGATGTGTAACTATATCATATGATTTGTTTGATCGCAGCTGAATGGGAATTTTGTTGAAGAATATTTAATCAACTTTGACTAATAGGACGGATACTTCCTGAAAACTAACAGTTTCCAAAACTAACAGTAACAGTTTCGACTGAAGTACATTATTTTTTGCCTCATTTGAAGGTTTTTCCCAACACGAAATATAAGCCAATAGACAACGCTTTAAAACTTTACCAGTGGTATCTATTCTAATCTTGGCCATATTAGATGTTGCCATAGCTTCGATCACATTTCTTCCACACAGCTATAAATATCTAAAAAATGAATAAAAATTCCAGAATTTGTTATAGTTAACGGATGATGCAAAAGGCATTGGTTTTGTACTATGGTTGCTCAGTTCCTAATGACTTGATGCAAATACGACAACCATTTGTTGAAAAATAAATTAAATTCTTTTAATTAAATAGAACCTTAAGTATTTTAAAGTAAATATGTTCACTTAATTTTTTTTTAACGTTAGAGATTAATATCGTGAGGAGAGAAATCTAATATTTATTTAAACTAGCTTCTTTTACTTCTCTTCATAACAGTGAATGTATTTCTAACACCGGAGACGATTATCAGAAAAACTTTATTGATATTGGATTGTATACTTTTCCAAATCTTTGCTGGAAAAATTGTATTAGTTCTGTTGGTATGTAGTTATGAAGTTAAACATGCTTATTCATTATGGATGTAAACGTATTATGGTATATAAGAAATTAATATTTTAAATATAGATACTAAAATTTTCTGCTGTTTAAAAAGCTTGACAAACCATTTCAATTTCCAATAAATTTCTAGTTGCCATGCGAAGAATTACAAGATTTACTACTAAATGATCAGCAGGCACATCAAGGTAATGAAAATATTAATGGGGAATCTGATGGGTGCAGATAGTTTCTTGCCCATGATGCACTCGCAGGAAATTCTTAATGCACCAGGAAGTACAAATGTAGCGTCATCAGCGACACTTCATCGTCTATTTTTTCTGATGAAATTTTGAAATATAACGTAGTCCTAAGATCTTAAAAGCATCATTACCTTCTAAAGGAAGGTAAAAATCAGTGTATGAACGCGAAATTATGATTTAGCATTATGATTTTTAAGTGTGGGAACATTGAAAAGAAATAGGTGGATTGATCGTAATATGCATTAATGAAAATAGCTTTCCATAAAAAATGCAAATTATCCTGCAAGTCTGAAAAAACGATATAATTGTTTCAGATTTCGGTTCCAAGTTTTCTCGAGATTATGATCCAATTTTTTAACGAGGCTCAGTTTTGATCGACCTGCAATTCTGAACCGTTAGGAGATAAGAATTGGTATTTCCTCTACCAAACTTGAATCACCAAGACCGTAATTTAATTATTTTCAAATTTCATGCTTAAAAATTAATACGATTCACGCATTGTTCTAGAAGTTTTTTAAAGACTTAATGAAATAAAATTACATATTCTTAGTTCAATTTCCACTCAGTCATTTTTTACTTCCATAATCAGAGTGACCTATACCTATTTATATCAAGAGCCGTAAAAATGACGGCTTCAACAATTTCCAAGTTTATAACATTCTATAGGTCTGTGCTATGATAGACATCAATACTTATTTACATTAATTTATATATCGCTTCCAGGCATTTCCTGGAAAAAAAATGTGAATTCATTTTTCGTATGAATCTATATTGATTGATATAAATTGTTCGGCAGCCGTTAAAAGGGGATCTATTTTAATTTTGATTCAGTTTAGAACCAAGAATCCTAATTGGATATCCTATAAATGCAAAGAAACATTTTTTAAAATTAGTAATGGATTATATTAAACTTTTGTTAAATTATATTCTTTTCTTTACATAAACTAATCCAAAAGTTACAATGAAATATACAACATTCAACAACCACCATGGCGATCGAAAAATGGCAATTTTACGAGGGTGGTAAAGCTGTGTATATATTTAACATCGGTAGTTCTATTATTAATGTCAACACAGAAGGGCGAGATTGGACCGCGCATTCAATTCCTCATGTGTTGGTCGACTCCCAAAAGATTGAACATGACCAGATCAGTGTACACAGATAATCTCATGTATACAATTCAGTTAAATACGCATAATCTTCTGGTCCTAAAACCGAGACTTTTCTACCCATTTCCTGCGGCTGTTCGATTTCCATTAACTTTCACCAAAGAGCCCGACTTTCATGCATCCAAATTTCTACTCTGCAAACAAAATCCGATTCGTACCCTTTCCGGTAAATTACAAGTATAGTTCGTCACTGTTTTCATACCGTATAGCACAATGACGAGCTAAACTCGTCGTGGGATTAAAATTTCCGTTTAATATTATTCTAAATTTGGTTTAAGATTCCTAGTACACTGAATCCGGCAGTACTTGATTACTTATGTTGATAAGATAGATCACTATCGCATATCGTTTAACGTTCGATTGTCTTGGTACAGATTACGGCCAAATTGTTAGTGGATTTCATTCTTATTAACATTTGGCGTGAAAATCTGCCTTACTAAAGGGATTAACATTTGGCGTGAAAATCTGCCTTACTAAAGGGATTAACATTTGGCGTGAAAATCTGCCTTACTAAAGGGATTAACATTTGGCGTGAAAATCTGCCTTACTAAAGGGATTAACATTTGGCGTGAAAATCTGCCTTACTAAAGGGATTAACATTTGGCGTGAAAATCTGCCTTACTAAAGGGATTAACATTTGGCGTGAAAATCTGCCTTACTAAAGGGATTAACATTTGGCGTGAAAATCTGCCTTACTAAAGGGATTAACATTTGGCGTGAAAATCTGCCTTACTAAAGGGATTAACATTTGGCGTGAAAATCTGCCTTACTAAAGGGATTAACATTTGGCGTGAAAATCTGCCTTACTAAAGGGATTAACATTTGGCGTGAAAATCTGCCTTACTAAAGGGATTAACATTTGGCGTGAAAATCTGCCTTACTAAAGGGATTAACATTTGGCGTGAAAATCTGCCTTACTAAAGGGATTAACATTTGGCGTGAAAATCTGCCTTACTAAAGGGATTAACATTTGGCGTGAAAATCTGCCTTACTAAAGGGATTAACATTTGGCGTGAAAATCTGCCTTACTAAAGGGATTAACATTTGGCGTGAAAATCTGCCTTACTAAAGGGATTAACATTTGGCGTGAAAATCTGCCTTACTAAAGGGGTTAACATTTGGCGTGAAAATCTGCCTTACTAAAGGGATTAACATTTGGCGTGAAAATCTGCCTTACTAAAGGGATTAACATTTGGCGTGAAAATCTGCCTTACTAAAGGGATTAACATTTGGCGTGAAAATCTGCCTTACTAAAGGGATTAACATTTGGCGTGAAAATCTGCCTTACTAAAGGGATTAACATTTGGCGTGAAAATCTGCCTTACTAAAGGGATTAACATTTGGCGTGAAAATCTGCCTTACTAAAGGGATTAACATTTGGCGTGAAAATCTGCCTTACTAAAGGGATTAACATTTGGCGTGAAAATCTGCCTTAAAGGGATTAACATTTGGCGTGAAAATCTGCCTTACTAAAGGGATTAACATTTGGCGTGAAAATCTGCCTTACTAAAGGGATTAACATTTGGCGTGAAAATCTGCCTTACTAAAGGGATTAACATTTGGCGAGAAAATCTGCCTTACTAAAGGGATTAACATTTGGCAAGAAAATCTTGCCTTACTAAAGGGAAGACATGCAGTGAAATAAACGCCGTAACTAACCGTAAAACTAGGTACTAATCCGAAGTCACTGGTGGTTTTTAAAAAAGTGTTGAATATGAACTTACAAATTGTAATTATATTCAAAAAATAATGTAATTTTAATTAACAATATGTACGAATTATAAAATAAATGAAGTTTTCTTAAATGAAATTAAAGGGTTGTTTCATGCACAATCGTTCATTAAATTTTACTGGAAGAGATTAAGATGTAAAATGATTAGTCGCCATCAAGTCGGTAACACACAAGATCGTGAGACAAAATTCGAAGTTACGCATGCTTTATTAAAATACCAAATTAAAATGTAAAATTAGAAAGCAAGAAATATTTGTCAGATGAATACATATCAATTTGAAAGAGCTAGTGTCGCCGTCTAGGCCTCATCCGGAATAGCCTGAGCCAGAAAATCACCACAGTTAACACCATGCCGGTTCCCACCCCCAATATAAATGCGTTCCTCCTACTCCGTCTCCATCTGGCATTACCCCGATTGTGTTCATCTTCGTCTTCGAACATATAAGGTATTCCGTTTGGAATCTGTATTTCATCAGGTGCAACATCTGGAAAGAACAATGTTAATTTAGAAATTTCCACTCGGAAAATCTAAAATATTGTACTAAATTTTTGTTAAGATTTCAAAAAATGCTTCCAATATTTATACAAGATCAATTAACCCCTTTCACTTGAAAGTGGTCAATTGACGCACGTCAAGACACTTGTCATAGAAACACCAACGACGTGTTACATATGTCATCAGCCAGTTGTCACAGAAGTAAAAATGATGTTCACGACCCGTCGTCAAAGATTTTCCGAAACAGTTTACAGTAGCACAATCTTAAGTCGAAGACGAGCCCAATAGTGTTTTAATAACGTTTAACCATGTCTTCACTATGGCTGATAAATAATAGAGGCTCTTCGTAAAGTTTATACTGTCACGAAGATCCAAAGAATAACAAGTCAAAGTAACACTATATCAAGTTGATTAACTCGTAGCATGCAGGCGATGAACCGATCCCACTGCTCAGAATTTATACCTTTACAAAATAATCTAGAATTATAAAGGTTATAGAAAGTTCTAGAACATTAACAAATGAATAAGAAATTAAAATTAAATTTTAACCTTTAAACTGATGCGACTTGGTTGGGATTCAAACCCTTGACCTTGTGAGTTACAAGGGCGTACTTTACCTCTGATCCACGCTGACTATGTGCAGATCTTTTTGCGACAATATTATAATGAATACATATTAATTTCCGACTTCATCGGACTTTCTTAGTATTGTGGGATTTTGTCGATGCATTTAATCTAAAACAAGTAGTCTGATTAGAATTCAGTTATTGCTTCCAAACGGGAAATTCGCATAATAGAATTATTTTGGGACATGCCTCATACTTTTGAACCGTGGTTAGACGATAAAAACATTTGCGATGGCCTCCAGTTCATGTATAACGGAAATTGGAGAATGTGCCATTTGGCATCGCCGAATTTAACGCGCACCACTCATTCATACTGCTTTTCTTCGATGAACTCGGATTTCAAGTTTGAAATCCTACAGCTTCGAAGCCAAGATCCTACCACAATCCTTGGGCATAACTAGAAGAAATCGAGAAGGTTAAACATATTTAGAAATTAAAGCTCGTCTTGATGTTTCTTGGCACTACCTTGACGTAGAAAGGAAAAGATTTCTATGCAGTTTCAACGTACTTAATTAAGAATTTGATGCCGGACACAATGGCCTAGATATTAATAGGACGGTACCATCCAATTTATAGAAACCCTCAGTAATTGCTTTTCAATTTTAAAAACAGACCTTACCTGGGTAGGTTGTATAATCCTAAATTCGATTTAGCGAAAGATTCTGAGGAGGCACATTGATTTCCTAAAGTCCACATGTCAGATTTGTTTGAAGTTTTAATCATTGTAATGTCGCAATAAAACGAAATCTATCAAACATTCACAACGAATCGGAGGATTGGTGCTTTCCTGAATAACCATCCAATTTTCACTATAAAAATTGGAAATCGTTTTTGGAAGAACTCGTAGAAAAGCTGCATATTTCAATTTTAGAATATTATTGAAGTCTATTATAACACTACCTTATGTATTGCGTTCATTCTTTTTTAAAGACTCGTTACATATTCGGATTAATACACATCTTTATTTTCGGCACTTCGGCTGTGCGAAACATTTCCCTTGTAGAAAATAACCAACACATTCATGTAAGTAATTGGATAGGGAGACTAGTTTAAGTTTCAATTGTGTAAAATTATTGAAGACAAATACGAACATAGAAGATATCGTAAATATTAAATCTACGAATATCGTGAAATATTAAAATGTGTCATAACACTGCATCTTCAATTTTCTCGTCATCATCCAGTACCACTAAATTCACGCACTGGTTTAGCATGAACAGATCTTTGAAAAATCGAGTTGTTTGCGAAAAGTTTCAAATGTTCAAAATGTTATGACAGAACCGAGAATCCTTTATACAAGTTCGCCAATTGGCTGAAACGGCGAGTGGATAAACGATACCAAATGAAAGAAAGCTACATTTGTAAGGAGCAGCCGTTGATAAAGCGTTTTCCGATTTAAATTAAAATTTCTTTTAAGAATTCAAACCGTACAAATCCCGTATGAATGCAAAAGCTTCTTACTGAATAAGCTTAATTTTATCTGGCGCTCTAATTTGTGGCTTACGATAAGTAGAATTTTAAATATCGAATGCAATACGAGCAATTTTCATATTGCCGGATTGTTTTAATTCATTTCGCTGAAAGTCGTTTCGATTATCTATGGATCAAACCAATTATTCACTTCGAAAATTATTCAAATGACATCAAAAGGATTGATAAATTCGCCAGAGCTACAGCTAAGCCGTGTTTTAATGATCGCCAAAGAACTCTGATAAGATACATACTAGATAAAATCCATACTTGAAACGATTACTTGCTGCACATGCTTCCAGAGTGAATAATATGTAAAAGAAAACCTAAGAAACCGGAAATTTGAGAATATTTCTCTATAATGAAGAAATAATGCTTTCTGCAGCAGTGGCTAAATTGAAATCTGTTGCATCGTTTTAAGGCTGATAATTTCAGTTTAGATATTGTCGCGTAGATAAACGAATGTCAGCTAAAGTCAAAGATAATACTCATTAATCTTAACTCTAGACTTCATCCAAGGAACTAAGCCTTACATGCGTTTTTATCCACAAGACGAAATGACTCGAATTTTCCATATTTAGAAAGATAAATTATAAGAACGCTCTAGAACAAGAGAAATAAAAGTAAAACGCACACAAGACAATTTTTTTAGGCAACTTACCTACAGTCCGGAACGAACTTGGGAACCGTCTCTTTTAGTTCATAGCATTCTACCACTGAGCCATTTAGTCCGCGCCAGTTAGAACGTTTCGTTTCAACATGAATCCAACATTACGATCCAACTAAGACTGCTGACAATATTTGGACAGTACATCAAGAATTTACTCCTACCGATTCCGTTTGAACTTTTCTGAATACGCAAGAATGGTTCTACAACTTACTTGCATGTTGTCCAGCCGGATTGAATATCGGGGGTCTTTCACCCGGCTGTGCAACAGCTATAGGCGCATCCTCAACAACAGGTTGCTCATCTGCTGCTGCCTCTTGAGGTGCATCCTCGGCTGGCAGGGGCATTTCTTGCAGTGGGATCTCTTCCCCCAAGATAGCTAGTGCCTGTGCTAATCTAGCCTCATCTTCCTCAACATCTGGTGATCGCTCAGCGTCTGCTCCACAGTGTCTCCTCATGTTTTCTGCTTTCCTAAGGAAGCAAGATTTTGTTGACTTAAAACAGTTTCGAAGTAACTAAAGCGAAGTTAGCATTACTATCTAAGGAATGAAGACGGGTATGCGATGAACAAGTTTGTCATTTAATTAAGGGTATGTTTAATCCTTCAATACATCGTGCAGCCATTTGACTATTTTTTTCCTCCAGCTATAAGCTTCAAATGACTCTTTCAAAAGGGTAACAATGAATGTTAGGAAATCTTTTTAAATGCTTTTTGAAAGACATTTGTAGAGAAGAAAGACATAGCAATGGCTTTACTAAAATTAGGTTTCAACTGCTAACTCCGAACAATACCAAGATGGCTGTTGTATTAATAGTTCTACAGTTAAAAATACCGTCAATATTTTATTGTCTCATTACAGAAGTTCATTGGGAAAAAGGGACTTGCATTTTTATTGCAGTTTTGTTACGAGATTTGAATCTAATGGATATTGTTTAATTGGCGATGTAAATTTTAGTCACATTTAATTTTTTTAATTTCGCGAAAAAATGTTTAACTTTCCTAAATTATTTTCAATTGTACAAAATGCATGATTTTTTTTTTAAATATAAGTTATGCATTCTAGAGTTAAGATTATTCAGATAGTTATACGCATGGAAGGAAAGTAGACGAGCATTGTTCATTTCGCCTTCGCACCGATACCAGACGTGCCGCTTTAAATACTGTCACCAGTCACGAATTTCACATCGACTATGATGGCAAGGATTTTCTAGGGTTACATGGCAACCATAGAATCAGACTGATCGAATGATACATTTTTTTTGGCAACAATTGGTGCCTGCCCGGTAGTTTATTTACTTCTTCCATAAGGAATGGACTAATTAAAAAAAATAATAATCGCCTAGACTTTAGACAACACTTAACATACACGGTACACAAGAGATTAACAAGCTATTGAAAATATAATGTACAAATAAATAATTCCGATGAACAGTTTAAGACTAACTACGGGCTGTAGAAATTGTCGAATCGATTTGGATTAAAGTTTTAAAAAGTAACTCGTATTTTCTCGATGAAATTGCAAACCTTATAAAGCAGTCCTTCACTCAATAGCAAAAAAGGCTTTAAAAAAATTAGCGATTTTTTTTATTTATTTCGATTTGTATAAGTAAACAATGAACACGAAAGTGCTCGAATTTAAACATTATATTAAATTTATAGAAAACTCGTGATCGAAACGTTAGCAGAATTTTCCCTCAAATTGCCTGCAAGTTCGAAAATGGATATCTCAGTTAAATAGCAGGTCGTAAACAAGAAAAACAAAAACTGAGTCATAAAGCAAGTAAAAAAATAACAGAAAACTTAAGTCAGGTTGCAATTTAAGCATTTCGCGATTAATAGAATCACAGAATACATGACAAATAAGCAGTTCGATTACTTCAAATATTTCCGATTAAAAACAACAAATAGAGTTATCAAAATTAAAATCGTAATTAATTTCCAACCTAATATCATACTTACAATTAAAAAAAATACAAAAGCTAAAACAAAATTGATAAACTTATCCGCCAAATTCCACTCTTCTGTTTATAGATATATATATGCATGTTTGAGCATGCGTATTGACAAAGAAGCAATTTCTTTTTTCCTTTTCACTTCCGAAATAACTACTCGTATGATCAAAAATTAAAGTTAAAAAAAATTAAAGATTCGATTAATCTTAGTTTAGTTCTAGCTATACTACGTCTTGAAGGATGTTTGAGACTTACCTCGTAATTTTGAACCATAATCAGATCATGAGGATGGCAGGTAATCGGAATTTTTTTTCCCATATCAAATACAGCAAAAGGACATCAGGACATAGCAATGCAAAACATTACTAAATGGTGAAATATCTTTAGAATAGCATGAAGAATTACGAACCATAGTCCCAAACGATACCCAAAGAAGTAATTCGTGTTTTATCTGGAGAAATTTCAATGGCATATTGTAGTTTGTCTCTTTATGTTGTTGCTTAAATCACATACATTTTCTGTATAGAATCATTGACAATGGGAAGAACGAAAAAGTGTTGCAATATCACGAAGTTTTTATATTTTCGACCATAATGTGTGTGTGTGTGTGAGAGAGAGAGAGAGCACGAATACTGTACTCTGAAGTTTTTAGGGTAATGCATTATGAGCACTGTGTGCTCCGTAGTGTAAAGAAATAAAATTATTATTAATATTATTTTTAATGCCGCTGTTTCTGACCGATTGAAATCAAAATTTGACTCAAAATACAATTTGAGTAAAATACAATTTGACAAAAATACAAATGATATTTTATTTATCCAGCCTGTTGTTGCGTTTTTTTAATTGCGAAGTTAATAGGCATATGTGAGTGAACAGGCTATAGACTATTAATACTTAGAATGGATTTGATTTGAAATTCGATAGAAATTCACACATTAGATGTTAAAACGGCTTAAAAATTTCATATACCAAAATTGATACGTTTTTCTTTAATCTGGTTTATATGTACTCGAAAGGGCAGAGCGGTAGATGAACAACCTATAAGCAAATATTGCCAAAAATGTAAGAGATTTACATTTTAGAGACAAACTGATTTATTACAACACATTTAAATGTAGACTAATTTTAACGAATAAATTAATAATTATGATAAACACACCAAATTGCATGCGTTAATTTATATTTATAATCCATTTAGATGAGTTTTTGAGTTACTATTTTATATGCTTGCGTAAGAATAGACAGACACATGGACAATCCCTAAACGAATTGGATTTATAATTTGACACAAATCCAAATTGCAACTGCTTAATCTGGGTACCAATTTTTATTCAGTCAGTTGTTTTCGTTTCGTTGCAACTGTGCTTCTTTGTACTTAGGAAAGCATATAGGTAGACTTCCTTTAATGTTGTTCAAAATTTGATAAGAATCTACAATCTTGGTGTGAAAATAACATACCAAATTTCATCAGTTTAGCTCAAAGCGATTTTTAGTTATCGCATTCACAGCAAGAAAGAGAGGTCATTCCAAATATATATATATTTTTGGACTTGGCGAAATTCATCAAAATCCAGATTAAAAAAAAATTTAGTATTGTAATACTTTATATATACAGTAAACGAGACAGTAAAAATGCTGTGAGGTTGGATAAAATTTTGCATTTGCATGTTATTTTATTGCCAGAGTTGTAAATCTCTGTGGAATCAGTCAATGTGTCGGCTATTTGCTGTTGGGCCCTTCATTGGTAGATGTAAACAGCAACTCAATATGATAGACTATTGTTTGTCAGACTGTAACCAGTGCCAAATTTTGCGCCCAGTTAGTAAAAGATGGAGTTGTCTTTATGTTCTTGTGAGATGAATTCAATAACCCAAACCTACTGCAAGACAGATAATAAAATTTGGTATATGGTCTTGGCACCAAGCTTTCTAGATCTGTATCAAATTTTGGATTCATTTTTCTGAGGAAGAGGTTCAGAATTCTCTATTTGAGAGATGGCGTCCTCTAGAGAATCTCATCTGCTAGATTAAATCAATATATCTATGCATTTCTGATCCAGTATTGAAAAAATGGGATGGTTTCCTATTCTAGTTGAATATTCAAGTTGCTTTGAAGTCATTTGTATATATATAATACAATAATCTAATTCAGAAGAATACATTAGTTTCCCCTATTATGTTTTGTGAAAATAGCTGTATATTACATATATTTTTACTTCCTCGTATACGTAAAATAGAGAAAGTATAGTAATCGTTAAAAAAAAATCGAACTCGAGATTTTGACGTTCTTCCACAGTTTTAACAAACATATGAAAGTGTCGAATATAAGGGACATTTCCCTAACGAAGCATTTCTGCAATGTTCATGAGCACATACCCTGTGCCCCTCTTTGCAAAAAATAGAAGATTCTACCCAAGAAAAATCGGGAAACAGTTTTCTTGGCTAGTTATCGATTTATTCACATCGAGTCACTCCTTACATTTATGCAATTTTCGATAGCAATTCCATATCACGGTTACGAATGTTTCTTAAAGACAATACAAATTATTTTCTTCATAAACTACTAATTTTACAAGAAACTCGCTGAGTTTTCCGCGTGATCGTTAAAATAAATTTGTTCTGCTTTCCCTCGCGAGCTACCGATCGCTCACACTCCATGTGAACGTCTCCTTTCCTTGACTGTCAAGCGAAACCAGAAATCTTTTCTGAATAACTTTCAAGACAACGAGTATGTGCTGCCATCTGGGGTTAGGAAGGGTAACTTATCTGGACAGAAAGTGTCTTAAAAATAAATGGGCAACAAACTAAACCAAGTCTCTCAAATTTAATATTCTAATTCCTAGTTTCTAATTTTGAGAAAAAGATATAAAACAAGTGTATTTCAATATATTCATTATGGTTATATTGATGTATGTTTCTTTATATATTATTAACTAAACTGCATGAAGTTTTATAATATTGTCCATCCTTATAAAATTCTAGTAGCCAATGTCTGGAACGCAATAGTTCCTTGATAAATATTTGTAATATGTTTGTTGAAAGGACAGATGAAGATTTAATTAAAACCAAAACAATGCATGTTTTATATAAATTTTATTATATACAAATACATCTCAGTTTTATTTAAATACAATACAGAAAGTAAGACAAAAACGGGTAAATAGCTTTTAGAAACACTTTTAACGCTCCATTCAGAATCTGGATTCTTTCAAAAATGTATTTTAAGATTGTTTTTATTTCCACAACAGTTCTATAAGTTTTAAAATATAAAAATGCCATTACTATTGGTGAGGTGATTTATCGAAATTATAGCTTTTGTTCCTTATGCCGATACTTTATTCATCCGTATTCATCAAAGGCCTCTGAAGATGGTTACAAGAGAGTACCTGGCATAAAATTTAAGTTCATTCAAGAAAGAATTCATTTTTTCTAGGATGCTTTCGTTAAAGCAGTCAGCGAAATGGGGGAGAATTTTTTCGAACGATTGAAGATACGCATCTATTAGTGGAATCATATGTATATCATCCCACTAACTGCTCAAATCAATGTTTCATATGGTATAAAATCATAATCATAACTGCTCAAATAATAATGTTTTTAATGTTTATTTATGATCGTTGAGGTTCATATTAAAATCGGAATATTTTCGCAAATCATCTGTTTTTCCTCCTTATGTTCCCCAGAGGTGTTTGTACCACCAGAATATGAATGATGTTGCTTATTTTAGCTCATTTCCTGCCATTGTAGTATTGTAAATACGTTCCTTGTTATGCGATTTTATATACGTCGTCCTATTTCAGTTTTGTTGATGCTTCATCGCATCTTTTTACATTATAAGGTGTATTAAGGCATGTCAAACTGAAATTACAAGGGCATTTGTCTTAGAGATAAGCAAGATTTACTAGCAGGATCAGCATGTTCGTTGTGGATTGGCCGGGTTTCTTTTTCTTGGATATATACAAGTATACATACTATTTTAATATAACTTCTATATAACGAATATTTTATGTCAATTCTAAAAGTGCAAGACTTTTCGAATGATTAACTTGCAAAATCGCTGCCATTTTTTTTAATAAAATTCAATGAATATTTCTTTCCCTGCTGAATGATGATCTCTGTAAATAAATTGATTAGTAGTTGTGAAATCTTTGCGGCTCATTGATTCTATTAGAGTGCTGGTAAATGAGTAAAAATTGATCCAAAGTTATAGATATACTAGTAAGCTGATTGATTGTTTGAGGTTTTATGACGCAAGAGCCATGATTTTGACCATGCTGAGCCAAACAATGGGTAAAATTATATCATTTAAAAAGGTAATCGAATGGAATATGAAAAGCTAAAAAAGTAAACAAGATTTAAATCAACGGATAAAACTTTATGGACTTTAAAAAAGCAAAAATTTGGACATGAGGTGTCTTATCAAGCAGGGAAGACTAGTAAACTGAAGAGAAACTTAGAAATTTAGGTATAATCTTTATGTTAATGAAATATCACCCTTACAATGAACGCGAAGGGTTAAAAGGAATGATGCGTCCCTAAGAGAAATTTTTAAACATAATCAAAAATGCAGATGTAGCCATATTCCTCTATCCTCTAAATATAAAACGATAAAATATGCCATTGCATTTTTTTTTATTATTTTAATCCTTTTTAAATTGCCTTTAAAATTGCACCAGGGATCTAATAGGTATGCACACCAAGCGATTCTAAAATTTGAAGCATAGTTACCTCCATTAGCGTACAAATATGCGTACAAAGTTTTGCATGGTGGTTTAATTAGAATGATCCTATTCAGGCCCCCTCTGCCTATCAGATTTTGATGAAACTTGGTATATACGTTATATGAACCATGGGGGATAGATTTCTCCAATAGAAAAAATAGCTCAAATTTTGACCACCAACGGGAATTGTGGCGCCTAAAGAATGACAAAATCTCAAAATCATTAAAATTTACTCAGTTACAGAATATGCTGAAAGTGTACTCCATTGATATATATCAATTACGTTTTGCTTGCGCATTATAATGTGTTCAATGGTAGCGCGAAGGAACTTTACGAATTTCAGCAACAAGAGATGTAATGCTGGCTTTCAACTCTGGTAAACTCCTAATTCCTCCTCCATAAACACTGTCTTATTAATCCCCACAAATCGAAATCGTAGGGATTTAATTTGGCTGACGAGGTAGCCTGGCATCTGAAAAAGCTCAGTATATTACTCAATTCTCGCCAAAGTTAGCAGGAAGCTGTTCTTTGACATGGCGTCCAGTGTGGGGTATTGCTCCATCTTAATGAAGATACTGGTCTGCAAACATGGCCGTTCCTGTAAAGCAGGAATGCGCTGCTGTCAAAGAAATTCACTATACCATGCACTCATGACAGCACATTTTAAGATAATCAGGAATGAGATTTTTCCCGGAGAAAAATAGTCAAAGGATAAAAATCAGCAGTAAGTCAATACCATGCAATCACGTAATCAGAATGCAATAGTTGTTGGTGCAAGACATTAGGAAGTAAAGCGCCCCATATGCCGCAATTTTGATTATTCGCAGCTCCATCTACAAAAAAAAGTGCGCCTCATCTAGCCATAGAATTTGCCAAACGTTCTCTACTTCTCGCCAAAAATCGGCAAGCAAATTCATAGCATTATTAAGGCAGTATTTGCACCCCAAGGATCTTGTATGGATACCAGTTTAAAATGGATCGCAGAATTTTTCGTACTGTCAACCACGCAATCGCAACTTGCGTGACACCGATCGTGCACTTGCTGAAAAATAGTTGGAACTGGAGGCTGTTTTATTCACTGTGCGACTTCGAGAGCTTCATTCGCAACTGGTTTCCGTTCTCATCTCGGCAGTATACCCAAATTTCCAGTCTTTTCCAATTTTATAATCCTCAAGCCATTCTTTGACATCGGCCCTTTCCGCAATTCTTTTAAACGACAGTATTCGCTAAGGATGATGGGGAAGATTTGTGAAGCCTTGAAAGATATTTGTGGGGAAATTCAGAGGAGGCTGGGATGACGGATTTATGCAATTATTCTGGCACTGCTTGTATTTTTTTTTATGTAGGATTACAACTATTAAAAACTATGTTACTGCTCATATTTTTGATTTACCTTCTAATAATGCTTTATGTGTTTATCATTTTAGATCCGCTTTATATTTTCATCTTTATTTGTACCATTCACCTATTTTTCACTTTATGCAACAATTTTTTATAACTAAAGCTTCTTTCGATGGACTTTGCAATTGTAATCATTGATGAAATCAAAGAGATGCTTCCTTTTATTTCATTATTTGTTACCAGCAAACGATGCGTGCAATTCAATCGCACGTTCAATACGTCGAGCATTGCTCTGATCCCGATGGATTGAACATGCACCAGTTCCACGTACACCGAAAATATCAAGTGAAATGATAAATATGATCTTTCAATCTTTAATCTAGGATTTCTTTTACCTGCGGCTGTTCAAATTGTGATGTCTATAGCCCCATATATAGCTGCCAACGTCTATAACTTAAGTGAACATCAATTTAAATTAGGTAAATAAGAATATAAATTATAGTCAAAAAGTTACACAAGATACTCGATGATAAAATTAGAAACGCTTTATTAAATATCCTTTAAAATTAAAAGAAATTAAGACTATTGGAAGTGTCACAAATGAAGGCAATTCAGACAGAAAGAGCTAAAATCGTCGTCGTCTAGGCCTTGTCTGAATCATGGCCATCCATATGAGAAACAAAGTTAACACCACACCGGTTCCAATCCCCAATACGAATGCATTTCTCCATTCTTCAGTATTTCGTCTAATTGTTCCATCTCCCTCACGGTAAGGTCTTCCTTCGTGAAACCGTTCTTCCGGGTGAATATCTGAAAAAGAGGATTTCAATTAGAATTTTCCACTCTGAAAATCAAAAAGCAAAAATAAAGTACCCGATTTTTGTTAAGATTTGAAAAAATGCATGCATTGTCTATACAAAATTATTAAGTATCGATTTTCAGCGAGATTAGAGCAAAACATCGAAAAGGATGTATTGTTGCATTATCTCAAGGTAATACTCTACTGCCCTACTAGCGCATCTACGACTGTGCTTACTGAGCAGAGAATAGCTCTAAAAACCGAAGACTAAAATATAGCGCAAAGTTCAAGAGGAAATAAGCAGGCATTTTCTTGCATCCATTTCCAGAACACATAATTTTTAAACTGAATTGAAAACACGTTCAAACAGTTACGTTACAGTTAATAAAAGTAATACTAAATAAAAGATAGACATGACATGTATATCGAAAAACACTTTAACCCATTCACTGCAATTTGCGAGATATCTCGAAAGTAATTGCTGTAACATTAAGCGTCTAAATTTCTTTGGAAGTAAATCGGTGATAGACAGAAGTTAACCTCTTCAATCCTTAAAACGATTCAAGATAAGTTAATTTCTATAGCGAGTGACACGGAATGACAGTCCTTTTTGGACGGACCTCGTACTTTTTAATCATGGTTCGATGACACGATTCAAATTCTGCCCTCTTCCAATTCCGCACCATACCAGGACATTTTACCTCGATGGAGTTGGTATTCAAAAGATTCGATTGCATAGCAATTCTTAGTTGGAATTTGGCTTCGAACTTAGAACCTTTGGACCACGAGGTCGCGGGGCTGTAGTCACAAGAAGAAATCGTGATTTTCCGATCAGACATTCAGGAAGCAAAACAAATCTTGGCTTTTCTTGCACCGTCTTGGCATCATACGAGATTTTAAACCGAATTTGAATGGCACCTATATGAAATTTGAACATGTAAAGGATAAAACTATACATTAAAATATGCACATAGAATCGTCCGATTTAGAAAACTTCAGAAATTGGTAAGCTCGCGATATTGATTAATTTTCAGTTTTATAAACGGCCAATTTTTCTAGATAGTCTGTATAATCCTCCATTCGATTTTGTGAAATTTTCTGGGTTCCGACACATCGATTTCGTACGGTTATACAAATTCGATTTGAAATTTTAACAGCCCCTGTCTTGCTTTAAACTAAATTGATCAAATTTCAATGAGAATTGGAAGACTCATCTTCCAAGATTATAATTCAAGTAGTTTTTTTTAGTGCAAACTGAATTAGTCTTTTCCAGAAATCTCCAGCAGTAATTTCAGTCTAAGTATTACAAAATGATTCATAAAGTATACAGTTTCAATACACTATAAAGGGTACGGCAAAAAAACTGACAAAGTTATTGCATCAAAGAGTAGAAATTAATTTCTTTTTAATTTTTATTAATTTTTTTTCGTTTGTCACTTTAATTATAACGTTTTATAATGTATCTTTTAGTTACGTACTTTTTTTTTTTTTTTTGCTTTTTTTACAATATCAAGCAAAAGATGCGCTATTTTAGAGTTTAAGCAAGGAAAACGACAGTATGAAGTCGTTCGTGTGCTTAATGTGCCCCGGCAAACTGTGTGATGTAGTCTGCCAATTCAAAGAAATGGCAATGATGGTTCGAGTCCAGAAAGTGAAAGAAAACGTATGGTGAACACTTTCAGTAGCCGCAAGGTTGTCAAAAAGCGATTTCAATGAAATTCGAGGGTTTCCATGAGAAAGATCGCTCGTGTACTGGGAATCAGTAACCGATCAGTACAACAAATGACAAAAACGGATCTTAGACTGAAGCCTAACAAATTCAACTTTCACTGAAGAAAACAAATTCTCGTGGCTTAAAAGACGCTAAAAACTTTTGAAAAGGGTCGCAAGTTAGCGCTGAAATAGATTCATTTCCACTAATGAGAAGTTCTTTACCGTCCAAAAGCTCCCAACTCCTAGAACTATAGGATCTAGTCTATAGAAGTTCCAAGCACTTCAGCAGTTGTTAAACATCGCGAAAATCCAAAGTCGGTCATGGTCTGGCACAGAATTTGCGCAAGCAGCAAAACACATCCGGTTTTTGTGGGCGAAGGCGTTAAAATAAATCAAAAAGTGTACCAGAGGAACATTCTAGAAGCTACTGTATTTCCGTGGTCCAAAGTGTACTTCGGCAATGTAAAGTGAAAATGTCAACAAGACTCCGCACCAGCTCATAAGGCTAAAAAGAGAAGAGTGGTGCAAAGCGAATTTTCCCGACGTTATATCATCTGGAGAGTGGGCACAATACTCGCCGAATCTCAACCCACGATAATTGTTCTATTTTTGATCAAGTTGTATTAAAAATTGTTTGTCCGAGTTTTTCTGTCGCACCCTGTAAATCAAGAACAAAGCGATATATATGTCACTTGTAATAGAATTGTATGGGGTGATTTTAAGATTAATTAGAGAGTCGCAGATGTTCCATTTGCTACCCCGTAGAAGGGGTCACACTTTTTCTGGACACTGTACAGCACCAATTTACCTTAGGGGAATCTCGCATGTGTTGCCCTATGAATTTGATTCTCTTTTCCCAAAAAGAAACATTGTGCTTTTGCATCTTCCCACTGACGTGAAATGCCGATTCATCAACGAAAACGAAGTGACTTGTAAAATCATTTTCAAAATTAAGCTGCATGACGGCACAAAATTAAGGCGCCTTTGTTTGTCAAAGTCATTCAGATTTTGCAACACCTGCACTTCTTATGGAATCATTTTCAGATTTTTTTTCCCCAAAATTCTTCAGATGGTGGGCTGAGAAATCTGCACTTCGACTCACCCTCTGCGTCTTCCCCAGGCTTCTTTGAATGACTTCCTGCGATACAGTCAGTCGGCCAGGACTTATACCTTTGCACAAACAGCCCTTGGTTTTAAATTTTCCATGCCATTGATAGATAGAATCTTCTAATCGGAACTTCTTTCGGAATTGCTATCAAACACACAATTGCACAACAGTTTTGCTGAACTGGAGAACACAAAAAGCCTATGCGACTTCTGTTAAGGGCGAAACTATAAGACTACATCTACCTTACGACTCGCTAGGACGTTTCGTGTCTTTGTTACTGTTTTATAGCATCTGGAAAGTTTATTTCTTTGTGAATCGCCCTCTATAATTGTAATGAATTTCCGAAAAGAGTCCGGAATAATGATAACAAAAGTTGTACACATAAACTTCACTTATTCTTGGCGTCTATTCTGCAGATACGACACATCTTCCAGGTTGATTCGGTATCCTGATTATCGAAGATTTGGTAGGGAGAATGGACATTGTTTATAAACGCACTACTGGAGAGAATATTTATGGATATTGTGAAAGATTAAGTATAAAATATTAATATACTTTTCGCATTTAATATATGTATCTTATACTACTAAATCCGTGTATTGTTTTAGATTAATCAAACTCCAAAAAACTACGTGGTTTGCGAAGCCATCTTAAAACATTGCATCACCACTTTGCCTTGGCTCAAAGTGTTTACGATAGAATCGAGAATAAATTGAATCGATTCACTAAATGGCAAAAATGGGGAATACACAAATGATACCGAATAAAGGCAGATAATATTCGAGTGAAGCAACCATTGAGGAATGGTTTTATAAGTTATGATTTCATTAAAACACCTGTAAATCATTTGAATGCAGAAGCTTTTTTTACAATTAGTTAATCTAGTTTTAACTGCCTCTCAAATTATCTTAATGCTTATGACTATAATTTTAAAAAAGACGAAAATATAGTCGACATTTACGATCCCTCTTATGTTTAAACAATTCTTATTGGAAAAAATTGCTTGTTTTAATACATTTTGCTGGAAGTCATTTCGATTGCCCCATGGATCACACAAATTGCTCACTTCAAAAATGGACCAAATGTTATCAAAATGATTGTAAATCCATCCGAATTTCAGTAGTCGGTTTTCGAATATTAACTACAGAATTCGGATAAAATGTTCCAAGTATAATTTCTCTCAAATGTAATAATTTGCTACCAAAATGAATAAAGTTTAAAAGATTGAAAAATTTGATGCTTCATTTTGCTATCAATAATTGAATCATCGACAGCTCGCAAAGAAAAACTTATCTAATGTGTCCCTAATTTTAACCCTTTGAACTCGGGAAAGTAATTAGATCATGATTATTAATAGAATATAAAGACTCATTTCATTGTCAAGAGGTATAATTTTTTTTTAAATCTCCCGTCTTTTTCTTAGAACACTTTGTAGAGCTAATTATATTATATATAATTATATAAACTTTTTTGGTCAAGTTTCAATTGGCGACAATGAGTCGCCTCTCCAGTGCAAAGGGTTAAATTACCATTCCTATGCAATTCTGTTGTTAAGATCCGTTTGCTTCTATACACCTCCGCATATTTAACTAGAAATAGACATTTCAATTGAAATATTAGCTGTTGCATCACTTTTAGACCGATGGTTGACTGGATGCATTGGCGCAATGCCATTTTCGGTCAAACTACGCCAACCATGTTTACTTTTAGACCGAGTACTTTAGATATGGGCAATTCTTTTCAACACTTGCATTTTGAAAATTGTGTTTAAGTTGTGCAATATCTGTGTTTTTTCAAGGGCGTATAGTATCAATTTCTATTTCTAAAGTCTTCGAGAAAGAATGACTTCTAGAGCCAAAGAAAGCTATTCCATCTTTTAGTTATTTCCATAATTTTATCTTTTATAGATTCAAATATATTGTATATTCATATATTTATTCGATTCTAGAATGAAGTTATTTAAAAACCTAACTGAAATCTAACTATGAAATGGATCAATTTCTCATACGATTGATTCTGACGGAACTGATTGAAATATTTCTATAGTAAGTCGAAATTTGCTTGGACCAATTTCGTTGCAAGTTTCTTGAGCAACACGCAAAATCGATTCTACAACTTACTGGCTAGTCGTATTTCAGCCGGATGGAGAGGTACACGCCGGTCAGGAAAATGTTGAACAGGTATAGGCCGGTCAGGAGGATGTTCAACAGCTATAGGTATATCATATACTATCGCTTCAGGGGCATCTTCAGCTGGTGGAAGCCTTTCTTGCAATGGAGTCTCTTCTTCCAAGATTTCTTGGTCTTCGGCAAATCCTTGCTCCCCAACTTCTGGTGGCCGCTTTCCTTCTGGTTCAAGTCGTCTCCTCATGTCTTCCGTTTTGCTAAAGGAGAAATTGGCTGTAAATGGTTTGTACTGAACACAGCGAAATCGCAATTCAATCCAATGAATTCAAGGCATAGTTACATAATGAGCAGGTCATTTAACTGCCTAATCTTAAACATTTTACGTGCAGTCATACTTCAAAGAAGGAATAAAGATAAGCCATGAGCAGGAAGTCATTGCCCAATACATACTCGCAACGATATAAGCATGCGTGTCCCTATAATTTCGTCACTAGTCAAGAATCTTGGTTCTTTTCCGATACCGAGGATTTGTTGATGTATGCTGTTAAAGCAGTCAACAAATTTCCTGTGTAAAGAAGCTCTTTTATACCATGATGTCAAATCAATTTCCACCATCCCTTTTGAGATGATTAAGGAGTTTCAGAATTAAAATTCTATAATACATTTGGAATAAACATCAATTAACTGGTAAGTACCTTTACCATGACTTCTAATAAGTAATGATGAATATTCGTTTTAGTCTATCACCCATTATATTTATTACGGCTGATAGACTACCAATACCTTACTAACTATACTTAATACCTTGACTACCAATTATACTAATTATACTTCAATGCCTTAGCTAACGAGTTAAATTAATACATAATGGAAACCTCTGAACCATGATGGAACATTTGATTTTACAAATATGTCCGATTATATCTATCAATATACCGTGTTCATAGTGAGTGAATTAGAAATACTAATAAACTGTTAAACAGGTACTTTCCGTCCTTATCACGTCAGCCTGATCAGCTTTCAATTGTTAGTTTTATTAACATGACACGAGACTTTTTATGGCTTGTTAGACTTTAAATGTCACCAGCGTCAGGCGTTTTGGATTAATCCTGAATCGGGAACCCCTATTTCGTTATATTGACTTTTAGCACTTCATTGCACCACTGCAGTGATAATGGGTTGAATGCACATTCTAGGCTGAAAATTTATGCAATTTTAAATTCAAATGCTATAAACACACCAATATCGATTAGTATTACAAATTAATTGTTCTAAATTAATCGTTTCTTTCATGGAATTTAATTGGAGGATATTATCTGCATCGAGTTAAATTTTGGATGACAGATTCTTTAGTTCGGGAACAGCAAAATATATTATATCAAATTTAAGTAGAAATTATGCAATAGATTTTAATTTTAGGTTTTTTTTAATGTAATTCTACCAAAAATTAGAATTTAAGAAAGCAGCATCCGAAAGTGTAAAGTTGTATTAAGACGCGTCTAACTGCAAATATAATAATCAGTACAACTTCCCAAGAACTATACATGGAAACAAAATTGAAGTGTTTTATAAAAAGGTACCTACTCAAATATTGATAATGTTAAATAAAAATCACACACACACCATTTTGAAGCAAACCGAAAGATTCTCTAACTGAATTCGCAATTTTGAATCATGATCAGGTGTTGAGTATTAAATGCGAAACTTCAACCTCCTCCAAATGTATCACATCACACTAGTGGAAAGGCACATAACATTCGGCATCAGATTTAATATACCTCAAGTACTCCACCCATCTCCAGCCTGAAATCTTTTAGCTCACATGCAGAGAGTATGTCAGCAAGCACCGAATCAAAAGAGACCAATATATTTCTCTAATCTGTAATTAAAATTTCGAGGTGGAACTTCTCGAGAAAAAAAAAAAGCTTTGGAAACGGCCAAAAAAGGGTTCCCAAGTTTTTTCTGCAAAAGGAAAAAAAAGTTTATCAGTTGAAAAATGACATCTCTTAATCAACGGAGAACAAGCGTTTCGAAATAACACGACGTCGTTTATGGGAGTTTTAAATATCAAATTCAAAAGCAGGGAGATACAGGAGGTGTTTCTTACGAATACGAGACAAATCTTCGGGAAATTTGACTGAAGTACTGTTGTGGTTTAATACAGTTTTAAAGTTACTATGCAGAATCGTGCTATGGGACATTCCGATCCCTTTTAAATGGCAATTTTAAAGCGCCTGCAATTACCTTAATTTTGTTACGACTATACATCCCCAAATGGGGGACTATAAAATCAAATCAAATTAACCAGAGGATAGATTTGTCTATCAAAAGTTAGTGTTTGATAATTTATTCCCAATTCAGCGGATTCTAATGAAAAATGGTTGCTAGGACTTTAATCGATATTTAGCGATACTCCACACAAGAGAGATTAATAAGATATTAAAAATATAAATACGTATAATGAATACAAAAAACTGCTCTTAAAATTTGCTATTGTCTATTATACGAGTTGGTTCATTATTATCTAAAGATTAAAAATTTTTACATCGTACTTTTTCTCCTCAATCGTGATTACAGGTGTAATAAATGTCAATTTTTTTTTTAATATATGGATAAGCAGTATTTTACTCAAAAGTAGAATATCGTAAAAACGAAAAATAATAATTTGTTGGGTTATTTCGGTCTATATAATTAAATTACTAGAAAGAAAACATTTGAATTTAAAAAGAAAACGCATAAATTTATCATATCCTTAATTTAAAAATACTTTTTTTCTCCCCATCCGCAATTATTAGCAAATTTAAAAACAATAACCCAGTATTATAATAAAATTCTAATCAAGGAAGTCCCAGAAAACTTATCCGGTGCATCATAATCAAGATAGTCACAGCAAAAAAACTAAACAACATCATTACTTAAGTTCATAAATGCAATCGTACCAAAATTAAAATCATAATTAGTTTTCAAACTGACGTTATACTCACAACTTAAAAATTACAAGTGGAACACAAAAATTAAAAACAAGTATATAACTTTTTGTGCAGAATCTCTTTCTTTTTCTCTATTGCATAAATATATATGTATGTTGGAGCATGCGCTTCGAGGAACCAGCAATTTCATTTCTCTCTTCACTTCCGAAGGAACTATTCGCATGATCAGAAATTAAAATCATTACAAATATGCATTATAATTTTGTTGAAAAGATGCGATTTCTTTACTTTCTTGAGACTATTTTAGGACATGCCTCGTAATTTCAAATCATAATCAGAGGACGAGGATGACATATGAAGAGGAACTTCCTTTCTTGGATTTTCGCATCCGATGCAGTGAAAGGACTTCAGGAGTTTGGAATATATTATATATATTCCAAACTCCTGAAGTCCTTTCGCTGTATCGGATGCATTTTAGTACCAGTTGATATATCTTTAGAACAGAATGAAAAATGTTAACCGTAATCCCAAATGATACCCAAAGAAATGAATCGAGTTTTAATAGGGAAAAATGCAATGCCATATTGCAATTTGTTTCTTCATGGTCTTGTTGATTTATATCGCAGCATAGTCTTGACCGAACTCGTTGACCATAGTAGCCTTGACCGAAGAATCGTTGATCATGGGAAGAACAGGAAGAAAGTATTGTAACCGTCAGAATATTAAATCTCGAATTTCACACGACGGCTCTGAATTTTAAATTTATAAATTTTCATGAATTATTTGTATTTTCTTGGAGAATATGAAATCTCGGGAAATATCATAAACCTCAGATCACAGATTTTTTAAAAAAATTTTTTTAGAATTATGCAAACGAACACTTTATACTGACTGTGTTGTATAGAGAATGAAATTGGGGACGCGTTTTGAATGCCTTTTTACAAATAATTAAAACCAAAATTTGACACAAAACTACACTTTTTGTAAATAGATCATATATCAAGTTTTATTTATCTAAGTTTTTACATTTTTTTTTTTTTTTAGTTATTCCTTTTACATGCACAAATGTACAGACCGACAACTGATCAAACCTTTGCCAAATGTATTTCAAAATTTGATAGGGGTTTGAATATTAGATACTAAATCCCAATTTCATATTACAACGCACTTAAATGTGCACTAATTTTTTTAAACAGATTTATATTTAAAGCCGAATTTTGTGTATTAACTAATCAATAATAAAAAATAACACATCATGTGTTCCTCTACGCTTCAGATGTATATCAAATTTCATGCATCAAAGTTGATGCATTTTTGAGTTGTCACATTTAAATTCATGTTAAATTACAGATCAATAGACTATCATATATATGACGGCTTTGATTCCAAATTTGGTATGAACCTATATTTTAGAAGCTAAACCTTTGTTCTACCTTTCTGTTTATCTCCCTGTTTACGTTTTATAGTTATCGCGTTACTTGTACCTAGAGCGCGGGACAGATAGATTTCTTAGAAAATTTTATATAAATTTACAAATTTTGTTTAAAGTCCATATACCAAAGTTTATCTTTCTAGTTCAAAGCATTTTTTTAGTTATTGCACTTATAAACAGATAGAGAATTATAAAAATCTAGTCGCCCCCCTACCCCACCCCACGGATTCAGGGAAGTTCTAAAACATAAAGTATCGTCAAATTCGAGTTCAAAATTTTTGAACATTGTGTATTTTTTTTTATGCTTCGTAAAGGAGAAAGTAAAAATGCAATAAAAGTTGGATAAAATTTGGCATTTCATTTTGTCACCAGAATTAGAAATCTTGGCAAAATTTTGAACAGTACCAGCCAACGTGTTGATCGTTCTGTCTATTCAAGCGCAGGTAAAAAGTTTCCTTTGATAATTAAATCCATATCCCAATTTGCATCGCAAACTATTTGTATATATAATGCAATAATTTACTTCAGAAAGATACAGCCATCGAGTTTTCTTCTCTGTATTGTTTCGCGGAAATAGCTGTATATTAAAGTATCTTTCTTTGGGGCTTGTTTCAAAAATCACGGCACCGTTCAATTCTAGAATCAATCTA
Organism: Argiope bruennichi; assembly: GCF_947563725.1. Lineage (NCBI taxonomy): Eukaryota > Metazoa > Arthropoda > Arachnida > Araneae > Araneidae > Argiope > Argiope bruennichi. Next base: position 41,339,015 of record NC_079161.1, on the reverse strand, counting down.
CTTAACTCTGATGTTGAAGCTTTGAGTGATAGATTCCCAATCAAGTCGCAGTAATTTGGGTCTTGGCATCTGACCAGGGTTCAAGATTATGGTTTTGTACTCATACTGTTTCAAATAAAAATGAATTGAAAGAAATAGTAGAGTTTTACTCTGCAATAAGTCCTTTATTTTTCTGAAAGCTACATGCTACAAGACGTAATATATCTGAGTTTTGAATGCAAGGCCACATTGAGCATAATGCGCTCCTTTCGACGTACTGAATACACCGTCTGTGTCGGGATTAGTTTCTCTTCTTAACCCCAGATGGCAGCGCATTACCATTGTCTTGAAAATTATGTAAGAAAGATTTCCTGTTTGTTTGGCAATCAAGAAAAGTAGCCGCTCACGTGGAGTGTGAGCGATCAGTAACTCGCGAGGAAAAGCAAAGCAATTTTATTTTAACGCTCACGCGGAAACCCAGCGAGTTTCTCGTGGAATTAGTAGTTTATGAAGAAAAATTTTTTTTTGTCTTGAAAAAATATTTGTAACCGCGATTTGGTATTGCTTATCGGAAATTGTATAAAAATTAGGAGTGGCTCGATGGGAATAAATGAATGACTAGTCAAGAAAACGCAGGAGAAACTGCTCGTTTTTGGACACAGGAACACGGTGTATGTGCTCACGAACAATGCAGAAGTACTTCGTAAGGGAAAATGTCCACCACATTCGAAAGTCTGTAATATGAGGGTTTTTTTAAAGCCTCTGATGGACCTTAAAAAAAAGGGCAAATTGAGAATATGAATTTATTCCTAAAATATATGTACAAGCATGGTTGTTTTCTGACTTAATCATATAAAGCTTATGGAATTTAAATCTGGTTTCTCAAATTTTACCTAGTCTTTTTCTTAACTTGGGGGCAAGGTCAAATCGGCGAATAAAATTCAACAGAAGTACATTTCAGCATCTATTCTACAATAACGCATATTTTTATAACTATTATGAACTCTACATATTCACTAAGTTATATGAAAATGTAGTACTTTGTCTAATATAATGGCAAATAATAAAACCGAATCCAGTTCATGGCATTTAATAGTTCCCGGGTGCTCAATGTGAACAAGTAGCGAGCCTATTTGTTAAAATAGTTAGAAATTTAAATAAAACCAAAACAATACAGATTTATGTAAAATTTTATTACATACAAAAACATTTTGGTTCAATAAATTAAAATACAACACAGAAATTAAATTAAGAAAAAGTGTAAATAGCTTTTAGAAACATTTTTCAACAATCTTTATAACATTCAGAATCTTGATTCTTAGGAAAATATACATCGTCAAGAATCGCGTTTAAATCTAATATTTCACCATATATTTTTAGCTACACTGCGGAGTGGTTATCTTGATGTTCAGAACAGGTCAGGAGGAGGGGAGGAAATGAAGGATGACAAATAATGAACTAAAAAGCTTATATCTTCAAGAACATTCGAAAGTGAATATTGATAATGTAAGAATTAGGGTGGAACACAAGTATATAGACGAAATTTATAATAATTAATATCGAGTTAACTTTTCGAGTATTTGCAGTCAAATTTAAAGCTATATTGTCATGTTAAAATCTTCATCACCTTGTAAAAACCTTGTTGCATCTTCTTATTGATTAAAACCTTCATGTTACCGTATTGATAGACCTAAATGTCCATATCAGTCATGTTCAATGTCAAGTCATTCATTGAGGTAGTCGCATCAAAATCTGAACTAGTTGCATTGAAAATGGTAGTAGTCATCGGAGTAGTCACATTGAAGATCACTGGAATAATGGTAGTGTGTGTTCGAAGACCTCTCCAGTCATATACGTAAGAAAGAACATTCAATACATTGCCCGTGATGATGAAAAGCAGGATCCCACCGAAAAGCCACATGATAAATTCTTGCATTTCTTTTGGATAATTTTCATCTTTTTTTCTTTCTACCTCTTCCATATCTATTTCTCCATCTCGACATCTTCCGTTACGATTAAACGGACGATCTCCTGCAAAAGAAGTGGATTATTAATTCTTAAACTGTCATTCCAAGAGACAGCATAGCATTTTTTGTTTGTCCCGATATTTGAAACTGATTTTAATAGTAGATTTTCTATGTTCACAATCTATATACAGTATACTCATCTGATCTAATGTGGTGGAAGGGTGGACCGGAGTTCTGTGAACTCATTTCTTTGCCCACCAAACCAGAAGACAGTTTTTATACCAAAACGCACTGTTATAATAAGTATCTTCTCACTTCTTATTGAGTACTAAACCCTCCATTTATCTCAATGTGAACGCAGCCGCGGCCCAATGAGTCATAGAAGTAGTTGCATTCTGCATACATATAATCATGTTCTTTTGATATTAAGGATTCTTCATAAATTATTGCATTTAGAATTTTATATTTGCATGCATTTCATTAGGCTATGTTTCATGAAAAAAAAATATTTCTATCATCCCTTAAATCGTAAATTGTCTTATCGCTTCATTTAGATCGATGATGACGCTGAACTGTTTTGCTTTAAAAAAAAAACGTACTTATGGAGTATGAAACAACTCCATCTATAATTGACTTTAAAACATTTCAAACGTTAAAAAGAATGCCAGACGGAAAGCAGGTAGTAGTAAAATAGTTTATGTAATCAAGCGTAAGTACACTACCAGTATAAACGATAGTTTTCCTACAATCGCATATCCAACCGGTGTCTTTTGATCTCCGAAGCCCATTCTCCGACAGTGCCATGAAACCGTCTCGATCTAGCGACAACAACAGTTTTGGCATGTATTTTTATGTTCTTGCATACAAAAAAAGTTATAGGTTCGTAAATTTTAAGAGAACATAGCTATAAAATAAATTTTAGTGTACAAAAATAATTTATTATAATGAAATTATTATTCTAAATTTAATTTTTTTTTATCTTTAACATTTAAAGCGAGATAAAGAAATTAAAATTTTTTTTCCCTTTCTTACCATTTCAAACCCCTTGAGCTTAGTTGGCCCATTTACACAATACCTTTCATTTGAGTAGATAATTTATATCATCTACTCATACAACAATACCTACTATCTACCTCACACAATATTATCTACTGCCACAATAATACCTTTTTTTCATAGAATATCCAAGAAAATTGAATATCTTAGCTTTGAACAACTATGTGAAAAATTTGGAGGAATTTAATGTCTACTTCATGCCATAAATTTCATTTATGTTTCTTAGAGCTTATCGAATTCACGCAACACCGATCCATAGACCAAAAGGCTTGTCTATGGATCTGTTGACTGATTTTATCAAAAACAGATACAAAACTATAAAAAAAAATAACTCAGAACTATCTTGTGATGGAACCAACAAAAAATTTCATATGTAGTGTTGATTCGGATATGTATTTTTGGCGCAAGAGCCATATTTGACCATGCTGCGCCAAAAATAGTTTTATACCTAATCTGTTCCCATATACAAAGAGAAATGAACAAAATTCCTTTCGACTTGATGTACAATTTTAATCATAAGACAACGAGCCTTATTTTAATTCATGTAGCTCCATCCATTTTTGACTTATTGTGAAAACAAAGATAGTTCCGAATTTTTTTTTATTCAAGGAGAATCTAAATCATTAAAACGAATTGAATTTTTGTATGATTATTATACTTAATATTTTATAAAATTTACCTCCGTCGTTTGGAACTCCTGCACACGGTGCATCTTCTTCAGCATCGTCTAACTCTATATCAATTACTTCATCTTGATTTGGCCGTTGTGCCGCAGGAGGGATAAGAGGTTCACATACCTGACTTAACATATCCCCATCAGATTCAGTTTCCAGATCCTCGTCAGCTTCAGTATCCAGATCCCCGGCAGCTTCAGTTTCCAACTCTCTAACAGACTCCATTTCTGAATCTCTAACAGGTTCTGCTTCCAGATCATCGGCTTTCATTTCCCCAAAGTTCAGATCCTTCAAAAGTTCTCTAGGATCAGGAAAATTTGGTTCTCCAGGATCGATATTCTCTTCTTCATTTTCATATTCAAGAAGTTTCTGAAGTTCTGCAGGATCTAAAGATGCATCTGGCTCTCCCGGATCAAAAAGCTCTGCTTGATGCTGCATTCTTACACTTTTTCTTGTTTTTTTAGGCCGCACAGCAAGCGCCTCGGCTGGTTCCCGTCCCCGCACCGATACAAACTCTGATGGCTCTTGTAGATCTACCCTTTTTCTTTTCTGCACTTGGGAATACTTCTCAGTTTCTTCTGACAACAGGGATCGCACATCCGGAGTCGACAACAGGGATCGCACATCCGGAGTCGACAACAGGGATCGCACATCCGGAGTCGACAACAGGGATCGCACATCCGGAGTCGACAACAGGGATCGCACATCCGGAGTCGACAACAGGGATCGCACATCCGGAGTCGACAACAGGGATCGCACATCCGGAGTCGACAACAGGGATCGCACATCCGGAGTCGACAACAGGGATCGCACATCCGGAGTCGACAACAGGGATCGCACATCCGGAGTCGACAACAGGGATCGCACATCCGGGGTCGGCAACAGGGATCGCACATCCGGGGTCGGCAACAGGGATCGCACATCCGGGGTCGGCAACAGGGATCGCACATCCGGGGTCGGCAACAGGGATCGCACATCCGGGGTCGGCAACAGGGATCGCACATCCGGGGTCGGCAACAGGGATCGCACATCCGGGGTCGGCAACAGGGATCGCACATCCGGGGTCGGCAAAAGGGATCGCACATCCGGGGTCGGCAAAAGGGATCGCACATCCGGGGTCGGCAAAAGGGATCGCACATCCGGGGTCGGCAAAAGGGATCGCACATCCGGGGTCGGCAAAAGGGATCGCACATCCGAGGTTGGCAAAAGGGATCGAACATCAAGAACTGATAAAAAGAATCCCTCCGAAAACGATAAAAGGGATTGCCTATGCAAGGCCAATAACTGTAACGGAGCCTCCAAAGCTAGCAACGATAGCGGAACCTCCAGAGCTAGCAACGGTGGTGGAGCTTCCAGAGCTAGCAACGGTGGTGGAGCTTCCAGTGCTAACAATGGTGGTGGAGCTTCCAGTGCTAACAATGGTGGTGGAGCTTCCAGTGCTAACAATGGTGGTGGAGCTTCCAGTGCTAACAATGGTGGTGGAGCTTCCAGTGCTAACAATGGTGGTGGAGCTTCCAGTGCTAACAATGGTGGTGGAGCTTCCATAGGCGAAAAATGGGTCAATGTTCCAAATTGCACTCTAAATATTAGTCTCAAAATGTATTCTAACAATACTGTCTGATTTCTCTGATAAGCGTTTAACTCTTGTCTTGCAATGTCAATCACATCAATAGGCATGATATTTGCAATTCTAATTTCTGCTTGTTCGTAGTTTAAAGATAAAATTTCCCTTCTAGCTTCTTCCCATGATGGTCGAAGAAATTCAAACGCCATAGGCACAACATTATGTTGCGAATTTTGCTGTAGAATTTCCCTTCTGGCTTCTTCCCATGATGCTCGAAGAAGTTCAAATGCCATAGGTACAATATGTTGCGAAATTTGCTGTAAAATTTCTCTATTGGCTTCTTCCCTTGATGATCGATAAAGCTCAGAAGCCATAAGCATAATGCTATGATGCGGCATTTGGTGTAAAATTTCTCTTCTCGAATCCTGAAAAACATGAGAAGCTCTTTCTTGTTCTACTTCAGCTTCTGGACCTCTTTCCTCCTCTCGTTTTCCTACTTCAGGCTCTGGACCTCTTTTCTCCTCTCGTTTTCCTACTTCAGGCTCTGGATGTCTTTGCAAAGCCTGGGGATCTCTTTCCTCTTGTTGTTCTACCTCAGACTCTGAATATGCTTGCAAAATCCGTGGGGCTCCTTGCTCTTGTTCTCCAACCTCAGGCTCTGGATAGCCTTGCAAAGCAAGGACTCCCTCTTCTACTTCAAGTTCTGGACCTATTTGCAAAGCCTGGTTAAATAATTCCTCTTGTTCTCCTGCTTCAGTCTCAGGACCTCCTTGCAAAACCTGGAGAACTTCTTCCCCTTGTGGTTCTACCTCAGGTTCTGGATCCCCTTGAAAATCCTGAGAAATTCCTTCCTCATGTTCTGCCTCCTCCTCTGGACCTTCTTGCATAGCTTGGGGAATTCCCTCTGGTTGTTCTGCTACCTCAGGCTCTGGATCTATCTGCAAAGCTTGAAGTGGTTCGTTTTCTTGCTGCTGTTGTGGATCAAATTGTTGAGGTACATCGATTTGCTCTGGATTTATTGGTGGCACTTGAAGTGCGTCGTTTTCTTGTAATTCTTGTTCTAGAATGTTTTGCAGAGATACTTCCCCTTCTTCCTTCTTAACCTCCGTCTGTCCTCCCATTTTACAAGTCTTTTACAGCTACCTCTTATTCTAGTGGGGGCAACTCCGCCTGTAAATATAAGTTTTATTTTGTTATACTGATTAGTAGATAGTATAATATTAAACATGAATATCAATTTCATATTTAAAAAATAGCATAAAACTTTTTTGTTAAAGTCTCGCAACAAACGAAATCTTATTTTCAAATTATTGAAATATTGTAAACATTTGGTTTATTGTTTTATTACTGTAAATGCTAGTTTATAATTTGTTAAAAAAAAGCTTAAAAGATTTTATTGCATTTAAATTCTTTATATGCAAGTTCAGATTTTAACAAAAATATGATATCAATATGCATAATTTTTAGGCTTTTTTCTAAAATATGAAATATATTTAATAATTCTACATTGATTGGGACATTTTTTTAATTGTTATGACATATTAACGGTTTGTAGGCTGATTTTTGGCAGAATAATTAAGATTATTCTACTAAGTGGGCCTACTAAGATTCAATGGATGTTACTCAAAAATTATAAGTTATTAATGGATATATAAAGCGTTTTTCATTGAATTAACTTAAAGTTTATTTCTTAAAGGTCTATTTTGTTTGCACTAAAATAATTTAAAGAATCTTAATCAGTTAACTGAGGAATTTTCCATCAAGTCCCTTAAATTTAACTTTTAAAAGTCAAGCGATAACTCAAATACAAGTAGAACGTAATACAAAGTGCTGCACTGTAAACTTTGCAAACAATCATAATAAAGAGAATAAGATTTCATTTTTATTAGATGAAAAATACATCGACAGAGTCAGAATTAAAATTTGGATTGATGTGTATACTCGTCGAATGCAAGTAATTGGATAAATATAAAATAAATAGGAGGCTTAGTTAAAGAAATTTGTCAAAGTACAATGGAATTAAATTGATCTGTTATCCTTTATACTAATGAACTCTTACGCTTCATCTCAAAGTGTTAGACACCAGAGCCAGCAGCAAATTATTCCATTTTTCATTTTAAAGCTTTTAAAAATAGATTTATCGTGTTATAAAGCCGATGTTTCTCCCTGTATATTTCTAATAATACACATTCTATTTTTAATCAGTTAATTTCGTGGCTAAACTTTGTGTAGCATCAATCTGTTAATCATATTTACTCTAAGAATATGCTACAAGAATTAAATTTCTATGCCAAAGATCTAATAAAAGCTTCACTTTGTAAGATAATGTACTTAAACATGAATAGGATTTTTCTTATGCTCTATCAAGCAGAAAGTAAGTCCATTGGAATTTTTTATATAATTCATTATGACTTATAAAAAGAATGAAACTAGAAAAGTAATAGCGAAATAATGTTAAAATACAATGCACTAAAATGAGTCTACATCTCTGTGTCACTATGTCAGCATCTAGTTCGAAAGGCCAATGATCAAAAGAAAAACAATTTGAGAAACTGAAAAGTAAAAACTTACAGTTGTAAGCAGTGTACGTCAAAGGCAAGTTATTCGTGCTAAAAATTGTTAAGAAACTATCGCTCCTTCACGAGAGACTTTATATTAACTAACTGGCGCATGCGCAGGAGAATGAAAACATACAATAATTGCCAATAAAGAATTTTATTTATAAAAAAATTCTAAAATAATTTTTAACCCTTTCTTTCGAAAGTAGATATTTCATTACAATCTCTAGACCCCAGCATTATTCTGAAAGTTGCACCATTTCAATAAATAAAAATACACTTCAGTAGGAAATAAGGTTCAACTAAAAAAAAGCAAGGCAAAATTTGATTAACCAGAAACGAACCCTTGTAAGTTTGCTTGACCTTAATGATATAAACATCTGAAAACAACACACCGACTACTTGGAGAGGAACTTGCAATTTCGGGCCACGATCTAGACTCATCCTCTATCTCTGAACTTCTATACCGTATTAGTGGGAGAACCTTTATCGTCAAATTTAACATTAATCTATCCCGCAAAACCCTTGAGTATTTGGTTTAGCTTATTTTAATTGCTTACATTAACATCCCATTTTAAAGCAACGTTATGAGTATTTTGAGACAAATCTCACATTCTGAAGACTCAATCAGATGATAAGGACGATACCTTAGCGAGCAACCCCTCCAAATTTCCACCTTATACAGCGAGAGAACATATTGACTCTGACGGATTTAATACCCATATTAATGGTGGTTCTTCGGTAGAATCAGATTTTGAACCTAAAACCCGAAAACGATACATTACTGCTGGGTTACCGTCCTCGGGTATTCGATGGAATTGGGTTTTGGACCTGGAATTCTTCGTTCTTAAAGTCGAAATTTTACCACCTATGAAATGTGAAAGAGAATTCCTACTTCTTACAGACGTAATATGGGCTATGACACATCTTCTTTCAATGTCAAAGAAATATTTGTCATTTCAAAATCATATCTCACTTTATATCAGCTGGAGATGTTTATAATGATCTTATATCAAGTGCTTTAAAGGAAAAATAATATCTTTGTAATCTTATAATAAAATTATACACTCTGTAAATGTATCAACATTAATATTCAAAAAATGATAGATGATACATCCTTAATGTAATGCAAAGTTAAATTTTAGAAATTAGCTAACTTTAGAAATTTTCTAACTAGATAGCGCCTCATCACGTGAACATTGTTAAAGATCAAAAAGTTCCATCTTCGGGTGATTCGGGCCTTAACTATATGCACAAATCTGAAAAAGGAATTTTACTACGAAAAACAAAAGTATTCCACAAATATGTCTCAAAAGCTTGAAGATGTAATCATTTATGTCTTGCCACTAGGTCTAATGCAATTTTTTACTTTCTCCTATACGTAGTATAGAGAAAGAAAAATAATCGTTAAAAAATTCGAATTCGAGATTTTGATGAATCTCTATGTTTCGGATCTCCCAGAATTCGAAAAATACATTATTGGAAATTGTCTGTCTGTCTGTGACAAAGATAGCTCAAAAACGCTTCCATAATTATAAAACGAAGAGAGCTAGATTGATAAAATTTGGTACACAGATTTAACATCTATAGTGTAGACACTTATGAAATTATGAGACAGATCCAACGAGGAATTGACTGTCTGTCGGCCCGTACTTTCAGAAACATGTAAACGCGATAATTCAAAAATTCAATGGCTTAAATATGTCAAATTTCGTACGGGATTTTGTGACTACAAGTGCAATTTCGTGTCACATTTTTGTTTCATTCGGTTAAGAAAAAAGTGTCTAAAACACAAATTCTATTTTCGGATACTATTAATAGAGATTAATAGCCAAACAGCCCGCCAACGATTATCCGATAGATTCAGTAAAAGTGCTAAATTCCCCCCAATAGTTAATATTTTATGCCAACTGTATATCAGCGCCATGTAAAGCGTCCTTAGGGGGTGGTACCTTTATGGGAGAATATGCGAGAAAGTTTTGGGGGGATCACTCCAGTTGGTTTAAACTTTAACCACAAACTGGTCACTCCGAACTGCCGGAAGGAACACGGAAAAATCTGAATGACCGGAACGTCGCAACAGCAACACTGGCGGGTAGTTCTAAAGACCACTCAGTTCTAAGCAATCACTAAGCAACAGCAACACTCAGTTCTAAAGGCCATCACCGGCCACAGTACAACACTTCCCTTGGGAAGTAAGTCCCGTCATATATGGGAGGAGCCAGGCCTTCACCTTTTTCTATACCCACCAGGGTGACGAGAACCAACCACCATGCCGGAAGCTTCTCGCCCTCAGTTACAAAGTGATCTATCCCTTGGGATTTGTTTATTGTATGACATTAAATAATTTGAGGCATTGGGCCAGTTATATGGAATAAAGCAGTTTTAGTTACCATTTCTTGATTCTTGCCTCGAGAAAGAAACAGTCCCTATTTCCTTTCAGATTAGCTTTCAATCAAAAAGTTTCATATTTTATAGGAAACTGATCCCACAAAATTTTTTACTACTGTAATGCATCATTAAAATAATTATTTAATTTCAATTCAGTGGCTAAAATTCCAATAAGCATTTATACATGGATAATTCCTACATAAAATAGATTACAACGTTGCATTATTATGACAAGATCAGCCATCAGAGAGATCATATATGTTTATCACAATTCTGATTAGACTCGCCATCAGACAGACATCAGTTTGATCTAAATGCACTTCTTTTTATTAGCATGTCACTTAAATTTGCAGAACCAGCGGGAGTGGTCTCCATAAAACTTTCTCGCATACTCTTCTAATAAACTCGTCATGACAGACAACGCCTTGCATGGCATTGGCGAACAATAGTAACAAAATATAAATTTTTAGCGTGAATTATCATTTTTGCTGAATCTATCGTATGATCCATACCGACTTATTTGGCGATTAATTTCTGGCATGCGTTAATAGTATCCTAAAGTCGAATTTCAGTTTCAGACACGTTTTTCTCAACCGACTGATACAAGAATTGGACACAAAACTGCACTTGTAGTCACAAAATCCAGTACCACATTTGATATATTTAAGACATTGCTTTTTTAAATCATCGCATTTAGATGTTTCGGAAACTACAGATCGACAGACAGTCAACCCATGGTTGGATTTGGCTCAAAATTTGACAGGTGACTACACTATAGGTGTTAAATCTCTATACCAAATTTTATTTATCCAGCTCTCTACGTTTTGTAATTATCGTTTTAATTTATACTCGAACAGTCTATGATATATGTGTAAAATCACATTTTTTTAGGAAAGTCACCTATATAGATAAACTTTAAAAGCAAAAATATTAATTATAAATACATAAAAAGAGAATTAAAGCAAAAAGCATGAACCGAGGACCCGCAACAAATGCGTCATTCATGTTGCTCTAAACATTGTCCACAATTCGAAGTAGAAATTGAATATAGTACTTATTCAAATAGTTAGTCATAAAACATTGTGTGTGTGTGTGTGTGTGTGTGTGTGTGTGTGTGTGTGTGTGTGTGTGTGTGTGTGTGTGTGTGTGTGTGTGTGTGTGTGTGTGTGTGTGTGTGTGTGTGCAAAACTGCATTTTTTCTGGAAAGATACCTAAATAGATAAACTTAAAAAGCATAACCTTACCTTCATATCTTATGATCCAAATTGTTAGAGCCGTTTCCAAAATACACGAAATTGCTCGTTTAAAGTTATAAGATAAGATATGGAGGCGAAACCTTCTAAAGCTATATACGCCTCGTGTTTGTATCATCGCCTCGCATTTTGTTGTTTACGCAATTATAATGCTGATTCGAGATAAATCCCAATCAACCCTACTTACTTTTCCAAAATTCCTTTATAATCCCGATATTAGTACCAGAGAAGTTCTAAAACCAATAAAAGAAATATACAAAGATACAAAACTATGTAATATAATTTAATGATTAAAGATTGATTTGTCGTTTTCTTGCCCACAAAGTCGCCACATTATTTTGAATGGTATATTTTTATTCGGCCCTTTTTTTATACATAAGTTTTTACTCTTTTATTTGTTTCCAAACTTATCTTTTACTTGTAGTTTTGCTTTGGGAAGATTGTCTACAAGATGTTAGCATTGGGTACTATTAACTCTTTCTCCAGGATACTTTTTTATTCTCCGTATGTGTTGTATAGGGAAAGTATAGAAATATTGAAAACATTCGAACTCTAGTCGCCTCGTTAAAGGCCTCCCCGTGTTCGAAAAACTCATGTTTGGAAAATGCTCTTCTGTCTGCCTGTGACTGCTGTGACAATTAGGCTTCCATTTGTAGAAAATATTATGTTGTCTTTAATATCACTATTATTGCTGTATAAAAATGTTACAGATATTTTAATAATTTCTCTAGAAGTAGTGCTTAGGTGTTTTTTTTTTCTTACGTTCTCATATACGTAGTATAGAGTTTAGTTTAGTTATATTAAGGTCCCGTTTGAAGCAACACTAGGGCTATTTTGGGACAGGCCTCGTAATTTTGAACCACGGTCAGATGACGAGGACGACACCTGAGCTGGCACCCCCCTCTCCACACCACACGAAGGACGTTTGGTCAGGACGGATTTAACGTGCAACAGCCCCCTTACACGACGGTTCTTCGATGGAATCGGGTCTCGAACCTGAAACCCTCCGGTTCCGAAGCCGAGACCTTACCACCAGGCCACCGCGGCCTTCACGTAGTATAGAGAAAATATAGTAATCGTCAGGAAATTCGAACTCGAGATTTTGACGAATCTCCACGTTTCAGACTTCGCTGAGTTCGAAAAACACATTTCTGGAAAATGTCCGTCTGTCTGTGACGAAAATAACTCAAAAACGCTTTGAGCCAGGCGGCTGAAATTTGGTATACGGTCTTTACACCAAATTTACAAATTTCTATAAAATTTTGAGCAAAATCCGTTCAGAGGAAGTCTGCTTGTCTGGCTGTCTGAATATACATTGACACTATATCTATAAAATAAAGATAGCTAGATAGGTAAAATTCGGTAACCAGATTTAGCATGTATAGCGTAGGCATCCGTCAAATTTTGAGCCAAACCCAACAAGGAATTGACTGTCCCTCGGTCTGTATTTTCAGAAACATATAAACGCGATCTTTCAAAAACGCAATGACTTAAATATATCAAATTTGGTATGTGAGTTTGTGACTACAAGTGCAGTTTTTTCGTCAAATTTTTGTTTCAATTGATTGAGAAAAACGGGTCTAATGTCCAAATTCAATTTTTGGATTCTATTAACGCATGCCAAGGATTAATTATCAAAACACTCGCCAAGGATTACACAATAGATTCAGTAAAAATGCTATATTCAAACATACTATAAAGAACTTTTCCCTAGTTCAAAGCATTTTACCTGTAAGGAATTAGTTTGCAGTTTGAAAAATGGCAACATCATAAACTTTGGAAACATTAAAAAAAAAAAAAATATTTTAAAAAATTTCTTGCATTTTTCACTTCTTTGACTTTATATTTGTTTCAAGTTCCTTATTTCCTTATATTCTGTCGGAATAGTTAAAAGCATCTATTTGTAAATAAGAAGATTATTAACTAATAATAATGGCTGATTTTTCAATGCCTATTTTTCCACGATATGCATATTAAAAATAAATATGAAAAGCATATTCTTCTTTAAGTTATAGAAATAAACCAGCTGGGTTCTATAAGTTATAGAAAACAACCAACCCCAAAACTTTTTCACATACTCTCTAAGATTTGTCATGCCAGAGAACGCATTACATGGTATTGGCATTACTTAAATAATTACTAAATAATAATTTTTGCGTGAATTTATCATGTCAATCCTTGGTGAGTTTTTTCGTGATCAATCCTGGTATGAAGTTAATAGTATTCAAAAATCGAATTTGTATTTTAGACACGTTTTTCTCAACAGACTGAAACCAAAATTTAACATAAAACTGCACTTATAGTCACAAAATGCCGTACTAAATTTGATATATTTAAATCATCGCGTCTTTGAGCTATCGCTTTTGTGTGCTTCTGAAAGCACAGACCGACAGATGGTCCACCCTCTCATTAGATTTGGCTAAAAATTTGATAGGTGTCTACACTATATATATTAAATTTGTTTACCGAATTTTATCTATCTAGCTTTCTTCGTTTTGTAATTATCGTGTTAATTTATATTCAAACAGTCGGACAGATGAACTTCCTCTGAACAGATTTTACTCAAAATTTGATAGAAATGTGCAAATATTGTGTAAAGACCGTATACCGAATTTCTTCCACCTAACCCAAAGCATTTTTTAGTTATCTTTGTCCCAGACAAACGGACATTTTCCAAAAATGTGTTTTTCAAGCTCGAGAAATCTAAAACTTGGAGATTCGTCAAAATTTGAAATTTGAATTTCTTGACGATTACTATATCTTCTCTCTACTATGTATACTGGAAAATAAAAAGCATAATAATTGTATAAAATAAAATTTTAGTGTATTGTTCGCTTTTGGAGATTAGTTTTTTCGGTCAGATATTTCTGTTATGTTTGCTTCCATTAAATCGCTTATCCATAACATCTATGCTCGAGATTCCCTTAAATAGCATTAAAATTGCAGTAGATATTAAATCGTCATTGTGTTAATAGTCTTATAATTAATCTATCTGTTGTGAAAAGGAAACTTCGTGATGGAGTCAAGTCCCATGACATCATAGTGCAATTAAGATTATAATTATCTGCGCAGCTACTACTATCTCATACGAATTCCGCACACAAGTAATCTTTCCTTCGCTTTTAACAGTAAAAGAAATATTTGATGAAACAATGGAAACATTTTAAATTTCATCGCAAAAATCATATTTTTGAAAAATATGCGAAAATTATCTCTAAAAATTAGCAAAATTCAGAGAAAAAATGTATGATAAATTAATAGCTATAAATTAACAGGCGATTTTTTTTTTGAATTTTGAAACAATATAAAAATCAGTTATGCAATATTTTCGAAAATTTTCCCGAGGAAAAACGCCGAAACCTCTACCAATCTTTAAATTAAGATCTAATTTAAATTTCTAAAAAAATAATCCAATTCTAAAAAAGAAATCGCCCCATTCTCAATTTTCAAAATATATCTGTGCCAGATTTAGTGACCTGTTCAATTTGCTCTGCAGAGTGCAAAAACACCCATTTCTTTTATTAATGAATGAGAGGATGTGTATAATAAATTGAAACTCATTTTACAAAAATCACTATGTGACTATTTATTAAAATTTTAGTAAAATTATATAAAAAACCCTCCAAGATGATAAAAGTCTCGATATTTTCAACTGAGTTTAAAACACAAAAAGCATTCCATAGAGCTGATCATCAGAAAACTTTTCGAAGATTTCAAGTCGAAACTTTTTGGTCAAGGGCATCTCCTAGGCAATCGATGATAAGCGAGCATATAAAGAGTCCAAGATAAGTATAAAATAACATTTTAATGAAACAGAAAATAAAGTTAAAGGCGTCCCTTTCCGATCTTCCCCTTTGGGCCATTATTCTGTTTTCTGCTGTTCGGCGATGCCTTTTGAAAACGCCATCCAGTTTACGACTATTGACTTGAACCCTAAAACAAAAAAGAAATTCACATTTAACTTCAATGTGCAGATGTAAGATTCTACAGTCTGATACATACGTACATTGGAGCAATATCTTCAACATATGTACAGTGGAAATGTTCGTGTATATACAGGGTGCGGCAAAAAAATTCGGACAAAGTTACTACATCATAGAATAGAAATTAATTTCTTTTTCATTTTTGTTCATTTCTTTTCGTCTGTTACTTTAATTATAACATATTTTATAACTTATCTTTTAGTTTACGAATTATTTTTTTCACAATATCAAGCAAAAGATCTGCTATTTTAAAGTTGTTTAAGCAAGGAAGACGACAGTATGAAGTCGTTCGTCTGCTTAATGTGTCTCGGCAAACAGTGTCTGATGTAGTCTGCCAATTCAAAGAAATTGGCAAAGATGGTTCAAGTCCAGGAAGTGAAAGAAAACGTATGGTGAACATTTTCAATAGCCGCAAGGTTATCAAAAAGCGAGTTGAATGAAATTCAAGGGTTTCCATGAGAAAGATCGCTCGTGAACTGGGAATAAGTAACCGATCGGTACGACGAATGACAAAAACAGAGCTTAGACTGAAGCCTAACAAATTCCTAAAAGTCCAGCTTCTCATTGAACAAAACAAACTCTGGCGGCAGCACAGATGCCGAAAACTTTTGAAACGTCAGCGCAGAGAGATTCCTTTTCACGAATGAGAAGCTTTTTACCGCCCAAAAGCTCACAACTCCCACAACTATAATATCGAAAGTCGGTCATGGTCTGGGGCGGAATTTGTGGAAGCGGCAAAACATCTCTGGTTTTTGTGGATGAGGGCGTTAAAACAAAAAGTGTATCAATTTGACATTCTAGAAGCTGTTGCATTTCCATGGGTCAAAACGCACTTCGGCAATGTTAAGTAGGAGTTTAAACAAGACTCCGCATCAGCTCACAAGTCTAAAAAGACACAAGAGATGTGCAAGACGCATTTTCCGGACGTGATATCATCTGAACAGTGGGCACAAATCTCACTGAATCTCAATCCCAGCGTGACCCATATACAAACTATAGTTTATGATCCATTTTGAAGTATAGGGCCTGCACTAAATCATTCAAAAGTTTGAACCCTCTACAGCAATGGCTTCGTCGGGAATGGGGTAGATTAGAGGTAGAAGATTTGCGGCCCATTGATGAACATTTCAATAAGCGTTTGCGCCTCTGCATCGCTGCAAAAGGCGGCTACTTTGAAAAAAAAATATTAGTATAAATTATTAAAGTACTCTTATTATTATTTGTTATACTTTGTTTATTTATTTGTAATCAAGTTATATTAAAAATTGTTTCTCTGGATTTTTTTGCCGCACTCTGTATATACCAACTACCATGAAAAGCAGCAATATTTGAACCATTAAAAATGCGATTTCAACATTTACATGAATAATCATGGTTTAGATATTTCCAAATCGATTGAAACCATTTTGGATTTTCTGAATACGTTAATTCGAAAGAGAAGACAGCAAGTTAAGTGACATTTACAACAGTGGGTGCCGCTTAATGCGATCTCAATTTTATTATTCACTATATCAGAATTTTCTGGTCCAGAAGCGACGTGTTTCGTAAAAATATTCGTTTATTGTAATCTCTAAATCGTTCAATGTTATCGGTTTTGAAGTAAATCAGTAGGAGTTATCTCCCCAGGACTTTCTCGCTCATTTTTTCTAATAAACTTGTCATGCCAAAGAACGCCCTGCATGACACTGACGTGAAATAGTTACGAAATATTAATTAGCGTGAATTTAGTCATTTTACTGAATCTGTCATGTCATCTTAGGCGAATTCTTTTGCGATTAGTCCCCGGCTTGTGTTTATAGTATCTAATAATCAAATTTGTGATTTAGATACGTTTTTTCCCCCCAACTGATTGGAACAAAAAAAAAATTACTAAACACTGCACTTGTAGGCAGAAAATCCTATACCAAATTTGATATATTTTAGTGTTTTGAATTATCGAATTTTGAATTACATGTTTTTGAAAGAACATACAGACAAAGAATCAACCCTTTGTTAGATTCGGCTCAAAATTTGAAAGCTGTATACAATATAAATATAAAATCTGTGTACCGAATTATATCCATCTATTTCTCTTCGTTTTGTAGTTATTGTGTTAAATTATATTTAACTTCTATTTCAAACTTTGAACCAATCCAGTTGACTTATGTGAACCGAATTTAAGAATATGCGATATGATGCACGTACAGGAGATAAGAGGTTAAAATTCTTGAAGAAACTTATCCATCATATAACTCAATTTTATCGCATTAATAAATATTTGATCTTTTGTTAGGCGCAATATCTTTCAGGCACTTTTAAACTTTGCCTCTATTAGTTATTTTTAGAACATTTCAATTTGAATTTGTGTTACAAAGTTTTCACTTCTTCATTAGGACTCATAATTCTGTAGTGAAAAATCATTTAATAAAATAAATAAACATTTAATACCTTTTAAATGCAATGCATGTATTTAAAAGTAAACATAGTTGAGACGAATACAGATTTAAAGTTTCTGAAACCTAAAGAGAACCTGAAAGATATCACAAAATGCTACTGTAGATGAGTGTTACGTTTCTTTTTTCGGATACATATAATGTTGAAATACTTTAGATAATATAGTTACCTATTTAAAAAGGGACGACGCAATGGTGGCATGACGAAAATCAAGGTCTGACAACGGAAATAGTACGAAAACGATTGATGCATGCATTCGAGTATTTTATGAAGAGTAACAATTAGCATAATCTTAGATAGGTAGATGCTCTTTTCGAAAATGTGCTAAAGCAACGATATTTACAATTTTAAAGCAATTTTTGATTGATTAGGTGCTTGAGAATTTATGGTTCGGTTATACTGCTCAATTTAAATAGTGATTTAATCGTTTATGAAAAAGGCTGACAAAAATAATAAAAGTAACCATTTTTGTTTTGTCTTGATTAGTTTTATTTGAAACCATCATTTAAATGGAACAGTATACCCGAACCATATATTCCCAAGCACCAAATCAAATTAAATCATCCATTTAGAAATTACAGGAAGGAATTATATAACGGACCTTATAGTTCAAAACCGCAATCAGATGACGATGTTAATATCAAAACTGTATCCCACCCACTCTCCAAATTGCCACACCACATTAGTATTAAGGACGTTAACTTACGACTGCACATAGCATATGCACAAGACTCATATGAATGGAATAGTGTCTAGATCCGCTGATATCGCAGACGAGATATTTCTCACATGCCGTTGTGGACCCCACTATTTTGTTCAAATCTCCAGACACTAATTGTGAATTGCAACTGATGAAATGTTGCGTCAACCCAGAAACATTATAACAACTCTAAATAGTATAAGATAGTTAGAATAACGTCTTGTACGGATTATTTGGGGATGGGCCTAATAAATTTGAACCTTTGTTAGGTGACACAATGTGATCGGAGAAATGTGCATTAAAGCCACATGCACAGTTGAGTACCGAATTTAGGTTCCCGTAGTTATAAAAAAGATCTTACCACTTGGACACCATAACTTTCATGCACTTTTAGGTCAAATAATGAAAATTATAATAGTAATACATGTTCTAATAAGCCTGTCTTTGTACTGCTCACCGAATTCCTAATTTCTACAGCCAGACCAATCTCACAGCGTTTGATATACAATCGATGGAACATGTGACCAGGCTTGTATTCACGGAATCGAGTCACGGATATGCAATTTCCCAGATTTTCCCAGTGCTAAAATTTATCTACCTGGATATTCTATATTAAAGTTAAGTCAATTATAACAGTTGTACACTTTAACTTAGCTAATTTATGAACATTTAGAAATGTATGTAGAAAAATATCAGTAGGAAAAATGTCTTTAAAAAACGTAAAAAGTTATATTTTATGCTGTTTCGTTCAATAAATGTTTTGCTAGAAAACAAATTGCGAAATCTAAATTTGTATATAGTTCCCATGTTTTAATAGCTATATTTATTAAAATAATCCTGGGGCACTAATATTTTAAACAAAAAAAAAATCTGACAGATCGTTTTAAATGCTTAATTCAAGTATATATTTAATAAGGGAAAAGATAGAAAACACTTTTTTAAAAAAGTAATCGAGGTTGAAATTTAATCACTATTTTTCATCTAATTCATATTGGCGTTATAATAAAAATTAAGAAATAGTTTGCATTTAAAACTTTTGTCAATAGATGGCAGCATGACATCTGTAAGAAGAATTTTGAGGTAGATCGGAAAACTATGACGCTTTAATCAGTTGTTTTCCTTTAACTGTTATTTTTATAAGAATTTTTCAGAAATCTGTTTTTTTTTATTATTATTTTTCCTTGTTGAATTGCAGGTTTATATATAAACAAGTTGTCTTATTACTTATTATTTTCGATGACTTTGAAAATATGTTTAAACACACTGAAAAAAATAGAAGAAAAAAAAAATGCATAGAAATGTGATCAAAATCCACTACATTAAAAACTATCTTTAATACGATGTCCTCTCAGAGATTCCAAGAAATAAACCCCAGTGATGAAAGAGGATTTATGGCTGAATTCTTGTTCTGCCATATTAAAACGAAGAAAAAATTATTGGTTATTTTCATTTATAACCAATATATGAAATGCATTCCATTATATCATATAGTGAAACGATGGAAGTTCTTCTAATAATAAACAATTTCATATTCAGAGAAATAAATTAAAATACTTTGTTTGAATTGCATTCAGATCGTTTTCAAATTCTATATTAACTTTTATATTCCGACACTTTGTCTGAGTGGTGATATAGCAAAATTCAAATTATAAAAATAACGCTTAAAACTGTTAAAAACACTTTCTTATTAATGCATTAAACGGCATAAATTTATATATTTTAATTATTTTATTCTTTTTAATCTTTAGAATAATAGTTCCGAAAACTCACTACCACGAGGCGCCACCTATTGTAATGAGAATTTAATTTAATTTGATTAATGATTAGATAGTTGTTAAATCCTGAAAAATATCAATCCTTTAGTAAAAATTTTATAACAAAAGTGATGAACTTTGTAACAAATATTTTAGAAAACTGATTTTCTAATTTTAAATCTTTCAAACATAAACTCATGATGTGAAATAATAATATTGAAATTTTTTTTAACACATTTAATCCATTTTTGGAATATTAAAACATCCATGATATCATTTTGAACCCAAATTCGTAAAAAAATTACTCCTCATTTGATTGATTTTTCAAAAATAAATAAATAAAATAAAGGTAAGAAAAAATTTTTACCATTGGTATAAAAATATGTTTGGACATATAAATTGCAATTTAAATACAAATACAATTTTCAACAACTATTTAGAAAATGTTATCTTGATCTCGCTTTTCTTTAAATTTTTCTGTATTCATCCATTTTTATTCATTTTATTCATATAAAACTTATTATGCATTAACTAATCAATTTTTTTCTCCATAAATATATTTAAATTATAATAATATGCGAATATTTTGCATTTAATTTAGTTTTTTGCTACAGCTATAAATTTAAACAAATTTGAGATGCTGGAACGCACATAGTAAATCTAATTCTAACCACCAAGTTAAAGAAAAAAAAGAAAAAAAAACACTCTGTATTTTTTATGTATGAGGCTAAAAAAACCTTCTTACTAAACCATCTCTGAAAATACAAGATAAAAAAAAAGGCTATCAGGATAAAACAAATGCAAGTTTGAAAAATTCAAAGAATTCCCCCAAGAAACAGTGATAGATTCTGCGTAAGAGCTTCACTAAGAGCACACTAAAGCACCAGATTGTAAGAGCATACTAAAAATATTTGAAATTTTGTTTTATGTAACACTAAAAGTTTACAGCCCTTAAATTTTCGGATTAACTTTGCGACTGATTTTTTTTAAAAACTTTTTCCTAAAGAATTTAATTTTTTCATTTGTGAGCAATGCTCAACAAAGCAATGTGGGCATTTTTTTTCCATCTAAATAATAGACTAAAAAAAGGTTCTTCCTTTAATTCTGCTACGCGTGAAGAATACTTTTATTCAGTATCTCAGATGGTGTATGATATTTACTTTTATTTATTTATCCAGCTGCAAACCACTCGGCGATTAAAAATAAATTAAAACCAACACGAGACACTTTTAATGGGTATTCAAGTTTCTTTACAAAATGTTATTTTTATGCATCATTATTACTGTATCTTATAAATGAATTATTTTATTATTTTAATTCCGACATTTTTGCCCAATTTTTATCTGTTTATCAACAAAAACAAAAAAAACACTTCAAATATCGTTTGTTCATGGCAATAAATAAAATAAAATAAATCCAATTCTAACGCATGGCTAAAGAAAATTTTATTCCACATATTTATTTCTATCTTAAATAGCATCGTTTTTCGAATCTTAAAAGGGCAGCTGAAAAAAGCCTTCCTTGTAATGATTTATGACGATGATAATGGTTTTAAATGACTGAGACAAAATTGGTTGGAAGATGATGAAATTTTTGTATAAACATCAGCAGAAAGAAGTATTGTAAGTTATATGAAAAAAGGAACTAATATCTTTTGAATAAAGAATTTCCATTGCAAAGCTAAATTTTCTCTATTTACATTTCAGCTTATGAATCTTCTTCAATAACTTATTAAATAATATATAACATTTTAGAAAAAAATTTCAATTTAGGAACCAAAAAATACAAAAAACTGACAATGTTTAAGGAAAAAAAAGGGCAAAATTAAGAAGAAAAAAAATACAAAGGATAAATAAAAAAATATATATAAAGGACAAAATGTTTTAAAAAAGATCAAAATAAAATTTTGGGCATATGAATATAAATTATTATAAATTTCGTAAGGACTATAAATGTATTATTTTAGAAAAATTACTTAACAATGTGTGTGTGTATGTGTATTCAAGACTTTTGCTAAATTGTTTAAAAAAGATTTATGCTTGATAATATATTTAAACTTTATTTATGAAAGGAAATCTTTGTACATTTGTACATATATGTGTATATCGACGCCTTCACAGGAGAAATCATTAGATTCAGAATTATCTACTTTGGCCCATACATACTTTAGAAGATGGAAAGTGCACCAATAGACAACATGGAACAAAGAACAATTTTATATAAAATTTTAATTAATAAAAAATTTAGTGGAATTTTGAAAAGAAATTGTCCTTATAATGATATCAACTAATTGCTGTGCATATTTTTCCGAAATTTTTCAATTTTTATGAAAAAAAATTGTGCATGATTTTCAACAATAGATTTCATCGTTGCCATTAAATTCAAATCGTTTTCGATGTTTCATCAAATAATTAATCACGTAATTTTCTTCCAAAATTGAAAGCTAAAAAAGAAATTACCTACTAAATATCTGTACAATTTGTATGAGTAATCATGGTCTGAAATTACATTACCGAAATTGAAAAAGATTTCCATAAAATTTAAATTTTTAGTAGCATTATAAAGTCACGAGACTCTATTTCGTTTGACAACCTTCTTCTTTTTTTTAAAGAATCAAAAATATTAAGTCATACATGAGATATTCAATTTAAATTATACTGAAAAAGTATTCCTGTTTGATCTCCAAAGGCAGCTAAGATATTACATACCGTGTCCATTCCTTAAATAATGTATTTTATTTTTTAAAAATAACGCTTAATAATATCAATTTTTGTTGAATATATAAAAGTAAAAAAAAATCATTTATTGGCCATTCCTTTTAGAATTAAAACACACAATTGCAACTTTCACTGTTTTAGTTCGGTGTATTTCTTCAGTTTTTCATCATTAGTTTAGTTTATTATTTTTTTTATCTAAATTTGATTTGTAAATTTCTACATTATGCTGAAACATCCTTTTTTTTTTTTTTTCGTTTACTAGATTCCAAAATAAAAGTGTTCACTATTTTGAAATTAAAAAAAAATAAAAAAATATATTTTTTTTATTTTTATATTCTCTTTCTATCATGTGGCTTTTGTCTTAGGTATTCGATTGTTCAGTTGAAACTAAGACCGCGTTGTCAATTGGCATTAATCTATATCTACCTTTATTAATCTATAATCAATTAGAAAATATATAATCTATATAAAAGATAAATTTTTATTAATCTATACTAATAATAAAGATGAATTTGTGTGAATGTACTGGCACTCTGCAGGCCAGACCATTTAAACTATAGCTATCATATTTGAACCATTTATATTTTGAAGGATCAGAATGTGTAACTAGGAAAGATATTTTAAAAATTCTAATCATAATTTTAATTAATTAAAAATTAATCTGAGTTTTGCAGTTTTTGCGCAATAACTTCCGAAATTATTATCGCACAAAAACGAATTTTATACCATTTCAAAATGTAAAAAATGTCTCCTTAATGATATCAATTAATAATCGTGCAATTTTTTGCAGGAAAAGGATTCACTAAATGCAAGTCCATTTTTTGCATTTTGAAGATGCATTTTTTTTCTTATTGTGAAGCATTAAAACAATTGTAAAATATTTTTAAACGGATAGATTACTTATTCTCTAGTTCAGGAACTGCAAAACATATTGAGAAATTATTATACCAAATTTGAATAAAAAATATCATTAGATTTTAATTTATGTGGTTTTATGTACGAAAATTCTACCAAAAATTAGAATTTCAGAAAGAAGCATCTAAAGATGTAAAATAGCATTAAAACATATGTAACTAACTGTACATATAAAAATCGGTGTAACTTCCTATAAATAGACGTAGAAACAAAATTCAAATGGTTTTATAAAGGTACCTGCTCTCACATTTAGAAAAATGAAAAAAAGTTTATAATTTCGCAAAAAAAAAAAAAAAGGCGTTATTTTAACGTATATTTTTAAGTATAACGATTGGCGAAAGTGTCACCAGTTCAGCAATATACCGCGTTATCTTGTGTTACCAAAAATATTTTGCATGCTCATAATTGATATATTGCTTGATATAATCGTCGATAGTTCTCTGGAACCTGGCAAAGCCAAATTTTATCACAGGAAGAATTAAAATCGAAAGTGAGAAATTATGTGCCTTATTTATGTGTCTTCTGATTAAGTCGCCAATGTGGTAACCCAAACAATCAAGCCAAATAGTCTGCTGGCAACCTTTTATTTGTTTATTGTTGACGAGTTGCAAGCTATTATGGAATTTTAAGAGAAATGAAAATTTAAAGTTATTTGCAAAATATCATTGATTGAACAATTAAATTAAAATGTTTACCATTTTATTTCAATTATTAAATCAATGACACAAAAGTATTTTAGAGCTACTTTTAAACCAGATTTCCAAAAGATTTTTTTTTTTTTCGTCTTTCTACTAAATTTAGTTTTAAATTTATTATTATAATAAAAATCGTCTGTTCCCCGTTTATTTTTTAAAAACAGTTTTGGAATTGTTTATTTGAATACAATTTACATATCAAAGAAAATTTCTAGAAACTTTTCATTACTTTTTGCCTGTTTTTATGACTTCGTTGATAATTGGTTTGCCTTCGATTGCTGAGAAAAAGTAAGGAGGTAAGTTAAATTTTTGTTAAAGGAATAGAATACCACTAGTGGTATGACTACTTACTAGTGTAATGCGTATATACGATGTTCGTTCGTAGAGTTTTAGAATAATTATGTCAGAAGGCAGAGAAACATTATTCCAAAAATGTGTACCTTTATTTATTTTTTTTTAAAAACATATGGGTTAAAAATGCAGTAATTCATCAAAATCTGGAGGTCATTTTTTTTTAACGCTTAGTATAACTTTACATACGAAAAAGTAAAAAGTTAAAAAAAGTGGTAAACATAAACTCATGAGTAATTAACATTGAAAATTACTAACATGCAAAAGGTTAATCCTTCTTTAATACTTAAGTAATTATTTACTAATACCTTTTTATATTTTTCCCTCCCGAAATCGAGAAAATGGACGAATAATATTTTTATTTAGCATTTGTTCTAAATTATTTCTAATGACAAATAAAAGCAAACAAAAATGATATTCAAAAGCAGGTCAAGCTCAGTATTCGCTTCCTTTAGAAATGTATCTTTCCTTCTACGGCGATGCAGTGTTATTTAAGTAATCACAGATTAAGCCGATCTAAATCTTGTAAGAAATAAAAAGATTAAAATCATCAAAGCATATCAAAAACCGAAGAAATATCATTCCAAATACTTCTCGATTGAATCATTCGGAAACAAAATACACTAGCTTTGCAAATAATAAGAGAGAACGTGAAAAAAATTATAATGCAATTGTGTGAATTTTGCTCAGTATTAAGCAAATATAATGAATACTTTCTTCTCAATATTACCGTATTTTAAAAAAGAATAGAAATAAATGCGCAGTTTTGTTTCCCAGAACAAAATGATTCTGTATGCGTTTCATTGAATTTATGATTTTAAGGTATATAGGTCAACACGAATAGAAATTCCTGGAAAACATATATTGAATAAAATTTTTATTTATTTCTAATTACTGATAGATTCGATTTTGAAAGATGAACTAAAGTTTTTGAAAGAAAAACTAATTTCTGATGTGGTTATATTATTGTTTTCAAGTAACAGTAACATTACTTGAAGAAAAGAAGCATTAAAACGAATTCTTCATATTCTATTACGAAAAGAATTCATTATTTTTTTCTAAAATTCAACAATTAATATTGTTCGAATATCTTTCACTGGAACAATTATTGGTATTTTAATAATTATTGCGCGGATTTTTTAAAAATAAATGTTTGAATTTTATTTTATTATTATTTAACCATCAGCGTTTGGGGACTGGCTAGTTTTCCTGGATTAATGGTTGCTAAATTTTTAATTAAATATTTTATTTTACCTGTTTTAATGTTTTTCTTCAATAAAATATTTTTTTAAAGTTTCAATTTCAATTCATATAGCCATATATGTAAGCCTCATTTCAGTTCACGCCATTGTGTTCATTTTACTATCCATTTCCCTCATTTTCTATGACTTACGATAAATTGGTTAAAAAAAATGGATACACTCTACTGTTTCTAGTCTTTTAACAGTAAAATTTAATTTCTAACGTAAAACAATGCAAAAGTTAGCATTTTTCTCCATGTGAATCATATTTTAAATATAAATTTATCTTTTAAAGGTTCTTCTCAGAATTAAGTAAATTTATCGTTTGCTTTCTTGAAATATGCTTTGCCAATAAGGATTTGTGTTAAGGACAAACGTTTGATTTTACTATTTTGCACGCTTCATTGCTTTTAATATTTATTTTCGAATTGCAAAACAAAAACGAAAAAATATATGTAATAATGACTTTTATCAATAATTTTGGTGTTTTCCCAGAATTCTTATGTTTTTGTGCTATCGTCCGAACATTTAATATTCGTTCAGAATTCTTACTTATCTTTGTATTCCTGTTAGAAAATGTGTTTAACATGTATTTCTTTTCGTTTAAAATGCCACATATCAGGAATACTTTCTCTACTAATAATAACAATGAATGCATGTGTTTGTATTGGCTCTCTATAGGCCACACTATTCGACCTACAGCTACCAAATTTGGCACACATATACTTTGGAAAGTCAAAATGTGCACTAAGAGTTTCTTAAAATTCTAATTAGAATTTCAATTAATTAAAAATTAAGCAGAATTTTGTCATTTTTCTTCGATGACATCTGAAATATTATGGCACAAAAATAAATTTTACAACGTTACAAATTTTTTTTAAAAAAAAATCCTTTTTAATGATATTAATTAATAGCTTTGCATTTTTTTTTTTTTAATTTTGGTAATTTCTTTCTTTTTTCGCCTGATTTCTAATGGTAGATTACATAATTGTCCAAAAATTCAAACCATTTTCATTATTTTATCAAATATTGAATCGCGATTTTCTTTCCTTGTTGAAAGTTAAAGAAGGATACTGTATAACATCTGTGTAATTTACAAGACGAATGAAAAGGTGAAATTACATTCCCGCAATATTTAGAATAAAGATGAAAAGCAGATTTATTCTTCTTATGGACCTATGATACCATAGGACTGGTCTCCATTAGAAAGGTCCATGTATACAATAAACAGAACATATATGACAATTAAAATAGCACAGCTTTGACAGTTTGAAAGAATCCTGAACATGAAAATATATCTAGATGTTTTAACTGGAATTAAATATAACCCAAACCTTCGACGTATCAATTGGATATTAGTTTATAATAAGATTTATAGAACTGGGAAGCTATAAAAAAATTCATAATTATTTTAGCACTACATAAATTATAATTTTTTTACTTCATTTCGAGCATTTTCACAATTACATGTACAAGCCGGTCTCTAACGATTTAGAAATTAATTATTGGGTTATTTCGGACACTTTGTATATGCTTTATGAGATAATGTACATGATACGTTCTGTGTGCTTTATACAACTTATTACGTACAATTACCAGGTTGTTTTTACAATCACATTTCAAATGCATAATTTCGGGAACTTTATGCATTCAGAGGATGGATCTGAAACATTTTATTTATGAGTAGTAAATACAATAAAATCTTTATGCTATGAAAAAAGTATTATTAACAGTGATGGAAACCATAATATTCTAAATCGTTTTAGTTCCTTCTGCTTTCTAAAAATATCAGCAAATATCAAAGACAGGTTCAGATTTTTTCCTTAGTAATACCATTTAAAAAAATAACAAATACAAAATTCTTCATATTAATTTCATACAATATTTTTAAAAAATTAAGTTATTTAGAAAGACAATCAAAAAAATATGGCCTGAAAGTAATCGATTAATTTATCCGTTCAGTGGCTTCTATTAAATATTTAAGAATCTTACTCTTTTTTTTTTATATGAGATATTATATTTTTCAATTCAGACAGCTAAGTTAAAACCAAACTATAAACTAAATGCGTCGTTCTTTCGATATTGGCATCACTTAATGGTATTGGAACAGATTTCTTTTTATGCTCTTGTATATTTATTCAGCTGTTCAAATTTAGACATATTAGTACTTCACGTACTTGCTTTTGGAATCTTTGCAAATAGGATATACATTTATTTACAGTGGCGTAGTGTCATTCAATAAATATTGTTCGGTAAATTCGCTTGCAGTTGAAAATAATTTACCGTGACTCAGTTTCGCCCCCCATCATCTCGATTGATGTTAATAATCAAAATAGTGGGAAAAGAATTATTCGAAAATAAAGGGATCGCAATAAAAAATTAATTCATCCGGAAGTTTAGATTGAGAAATTCTAGATCTAAAAATGAGTAGAGCCAGCGAAGATAGTTTTAGATGAAATGATAGGAAAGATTTATTTTTACAATCTGAAAATTTTAGTAAATAATATATAATTAATAAATAAATAACAAAAAATTAATAACATAATAAGAACTATGCTTAAAAATTTCAACAATTTTAAAAACCAATAAATTTAATAAATAAAATTATTTAGACTTTGCAGCAATTTTATAATAATAAAACTTTAAAATAAATAAAACAATTAACATCGAATACTTCCAATTTTTAAAGAAAATTGCGAAGTTGTTTTATTTAATAGAATACATTGTATAGTGACAAAGTTCTCAACTGATTTAAAAACCTTAAAAATGATTACTAGTGGTGATTGAGGTGCAAAGTATAGACATATTTAATTAACGAAAACTATTCAGAAATTTTTACAATTTTTTTGTTTAGATTACAAATGCACCAAAATAAACTAGAATTCCTTGCAAAATTTTAACATTTTTGTTAACTAGAAATGAAATCTAATTATCAACGAATTCGTATGCAAAAATTCGAATTAACCATGCTTCATTGTAAATTCCTAAAACAACGTAGAAAATAACAATGTCAAATCCCGTGCGCTCAAAACTTACTAAATTTAATCCCAAATATCTCGATTTCATCTAAAATATGATTTTTTTTTTTCATTATCAGAAGGTCATTACTGCTTCTTTTTCAAAATATGCATTAACGCATAAACAATATAAAGAGCCACTGGTATGTAAACAAAGCAATTTTAAAGTCGTTATTACATTTTCAAACCAACTGTTTTGATAACATCAAAACTATTAACTACAAATACTATATCATAAAGCATGGAATTTTTAGATGGAATTTTTATCATCGTCACATCAAAACAAGAAATTAATTTCAGCCCTTTAACATAATAGTTCGTTAAGGAGTGCGTACCCTTTTTCAATGAAAAGATATGTCAGTGGTTTCGACTGCGTGCTATTTCTTGTTTGTAAACAACCTGCATTTCCTGATCCCTTGCTTTCATGAAGATTGAAAACACATTTATTCTCCAAGATAAAAACCATCAATTAGATTGATGAAGGTTTTTACAAGTAACTATCTCGAGGCTAATGAAACCAGTTCTGATCTCTAAGAGTCATGGCTAGTCACTTCCATTGGAAGGATTTTATGAATGTTTGTTTTTATTTAAATATGATTTTCAGGGCTAAATCAGTATTGTTACTGATACGAAGACCTTTGATTTTGGAAACATTCAACATTTTTTCAAAAAGGAAATTTTCTTTTTGAAAAAAATTGTTTACCGAAATTAGGTTCTTTTTTAAAAGCTTTTCAAGGTTTTAAAATTTGTTTTCTCTGGGCATAGCATTCAGAGCATCGCTGAAAATATCAAGCAAAATGAATTCTTTTATACCTAGAATATATTAAAAGGTTAATTAACTTGCCACAAAGGTGAAGAAAAGAGAACAAGAAAAGATAAACGACGAAATATTTTTATTTTGTTCAAACATTTTGTTTATACTCTTTACTTATACAGGATGTCAATTCTAATTGTAGTCCAACAGCTAATTTTTCAATCATTAGGAAAGGCAAATACTTTCAGTCGGAAAATTTGTATAAATGATATAAAGAGTAATATTTTGTATTGTATGAATCAATGAAGATAATACTGATAAAAATTACGAGATCTGCATTTTTTTATATTTCTTGGTCTTTTTAGTTAATAAAATATTCTTAACACTAATGAAGCAAAAAAAAAAAAAAAAAAAAAAAACTATTCGTCTGCGAACAAAACTGATCGTGATAAAGTTTTGAATTGGAGATCATTTCAAAGGTCGGCTGAAGGAAGATTAGCCAATCACCGAGCAACAGGCACTTGCTCGAAGTGACAGGCAATTGACTCAAAATAATGAAATGAAAAGCTTCATAATTCGGTCAGTTTAATCAGTTTGTTATTTTATCTCTTAATTTAGTGCGCCAAGAATATTTTATTAAATATGACTAAAAAAGCTGAGACCCTAAAATAATTTATGCTGAGTAATTTCTTTTGAAATATATTAATTGACTCTGATCCGGATTTACACTCGGACAATTATAAGACGGCAAGTAGGCAGCGCATGCTTAGAAAGGCTGAAAAATGCTGTTCAGTTGATGGCAAGTAATTGCCTCGATGGGGCAACTACAAGCCGCTGTATTGTATTTTTTCTTACTGTGCATACGTTTGTAGAATTTGGCGTGGAAAAATTGGTCACTTATCATAGATTAATTCCGCCATTTTTGCTCTTTATTCTTTCTGATGCGATGCTGTATTTTTTTCCATTTTATTTGGCATTTCTTTTCTATAGTTTTCCAAATTTAGGTATATAGACATTTTATTTATTTTATCATGTTTCTTTGTGTAAATAAATATGCATCATTTTAATATAAAAAGCAGTGAAAAAAAATCAGGGATGACAAAACGACAATTTATAACCAAGCATGGAATACCTGAATCTATCTTATGAAATTGTGGCAAACATAAATCAGCGCCTTTCTACGCATGCGCTGCCTACTGGCCGTCTTATAACTGGCCGAGTGTAAACCTCGCATAACACTATAAAGTATAATTCTTTATGTTATTTAGAACCTTTTTCTAATCGGAAGTATATAATATATCTCATCAATTAGAAATTAATTATTACACCATGTTTAGAATGGGCATACGGTTTTTTCAACAAATTAGTAATGCGAGATTCCAATTGATGTATTTACCATATTTGTTAGCTCTTGGTCCAATAATTTTCCTTGTTGAGTGCTGGATTAGGCAGATAATTTTAATTAAGTTTGTCGCAATATATATTACATGACACAATATACAGATAGTAATGCCAGCTTATAAACAATATCAAATTAAAAAAGAGCTAAAATTATAGAAATGTTAGAACTTATTATTAATTTTATTAATAAAATGAGAAATGGAAATCGAGTGTGGCTGCTTAATTTTTAATCCTCAATTAGAATACGTGACATTTATAGATATGTGTTGGAAAAACTACATGATCAAACATTTAAACTAATTTTTTTTTTGAATTTGGTTTCATTTTTTTTTTTTGAATCAGTAAAAAAGGACACATTGAAAAAGTAAATCGATAAACTTTTTTACATCTCTGATACAATTAAACGAATTTTGGGAAGCTGGTTCCAATGCCCCATAAAATTTTAAGAATTTAAACTAAAATTCTTCCATTAAGCATTATAATTCTGTTATCTTTTTTTGGAATTTTCGGAATTGAATTTTAGAATCTAAATTATTGAAATATTTTTCTCTAATATGAAATAAGAGTGACCCAAAACATCTTTATTCATTTATTCGTAATTAATTATTTTCCGAATGCATTCAACAATTTTCTTCGCCGATTCACGGTTAATCCGCCAACAGAAGATTTACTTTTTCATTATTAGACAATTAGCCAAATTAGGAAATCAAAAATTATGAAAATTATTTTTATATAATTTAAGTTCTAAGAGTATCGTTTGCAGAATACTTTCCTAATTCAATTTTCTCTGTCACTGTTTTTCTTCTTCTTCTTCTTCTTCTTTTTTTTTTTTTTTTTTTCCCTTAATGCATCTTTACTTTGAATTATTTGTTTTTACTTTTATTGTCTGTAATTTTTCTGGTGCAAATGAAGAAAAATGAAAGCAATACTACTTTTTAATTTCTTTTCTATAGCTTTATAATAAGGTGATTATCTGTCGGTTTTTTAAAAATTTTATTTGCATTCATTATGTCAGAGTAACTATTTGTAGATTTTGAAAGTTTTCTAAAAATTCGTTTGCAACTTATTCATATCATAAAATCTGCAACTAATATAATGCAAACAAACAGTAACGAAGATATTATATTCATTTGATATTTTAGAATATTAAAAACTTTATTATAATCCTTTTATTATTACAAACTGAATTGTGCTAATGCAATTTCATTTTAAAGCAATGATTTTAAAGTTCTTTTATGATATGTCTAGTATATTACTGCAAGTACTGAAAGCAATTATTAAATTTTAAAATAAGCTATGATTTTAAAGTGTTTTATGATATGTCTAGTATATTACTACACGGTATTGAAAACAATAATTTTAAATAACCAAAGATTTTAAAGTTTTTTAATGATATGTCTAGTATATTACTGCAAGGTACTGAAAGCAATAATTAAATTTTAAAATAAAAGGAGAAATACTTTTATACAATGTATACAATCAAGTATACATTTGCTTAAAAAAATTTTAATCCTCTTGTCATGTGCTTATTGTTTAAAATATTATGAAATGAATTAAATTCATGTATGTTTTGTCACTCATGTTTTGACAAATATAAAATGAGTTTATCAAAAAATGAATGGTAAAATATTCATGTTTTGATTAAATGGTGATTATTAATAGAGTCTTTTGTGCCTTTATAGGTAGATGAATTAACTTTTATATTCTCATTCAAAACTGCTTAAATTACCTAATAGACAATTTATCTTGTATAAATTCATTAACAACAAATACAAAATCATGACATTGATATCACAAAGTAGATTACTATCTTAATACGAATGGCGAAGTAATGATAGTCTGAATTTATGATTTTTAAAAAAAGAGAAAAACTGCACCTAACCGAAAGGTTAGATCTTTAAGTGTCATAAAATTTTAACAAAACAACGGTTACGAATGACATGAGGATTAATAAGGGAATAATTCAGAGACGAATATAAAAAAGAAAAAAAGATTGATGATGCTTTTTATTTTTAGCCAAAATCGATCAACTGATCACAGATATTACGCCTGGAATTAAAGGTAGTGTGTAGAAACTAAAAATCAATGGTTCAGTAGGGCAAAGAAAAATATTTTAGGGCAGAAAACGTAATGGTACGTTCTACAAGAGAATATTAAAATTTCGATTATTTAAAATTATTTTAGATAATCACGTAAGCATTGTACCGTAATTTAAATTATTCATAGACATGCCAAGATTACATAAAATTTATGAACATTACAAGTGTTTTATGGATTCGATATTGAATAAACACGGCATCGCATTTCCTGAAAATAGTGTTGTCATCTAATAAGAAACAAATTTTAAAGCTCTTCCAGTGATATTAGGAGCTTAGAATGACATATTACATTTGTTATTTGTGTTGAAACTAAAAACTGAAAAATCGTCATTTACAAATAACATCCCCAATTTTAATTTTCCAAATTCTGCTATAAGAAGACAGAACTAATTTTTTTCGCAATAAATAACGAATAGTTACAGAGGATTTTTTTTCACATCTGTTAAGAACATAAGTTCTTATCAGAATGTGAAAAATAAAAAATAGTCTTTAATAAAAAAAAATATTCATATTTTTTTCTCATTGCCAAATTTTTGAATTTCAGATTGATGATATTGTTAAGCGACAAAATATAAAGTGTTTCTATATTTTATTAATGGTTCCTTGATTTTAGCTTGGTTATTGAATAAGTCGAAATATTTTGACATTTTCAGCGATTCGGTCATCTTTATAGCTCTTAATTAACAATTATATACATGTAATGTCTGATGTGACTAAGGAGTTTTTATTGAAAAAAATATGCTCAATCTTTGCTTTAAACAGCCTCCTTTAGTCGCAAGTATTTTCAATCTTAAGTGGCCACAATGTACTTCTCGAACATAAAATTTATTCTATGACATATTCATTCGATTTTTTTTTTTTTGATAACGTTCCCTTTACAATTTTAATAATTAGTTCTAATGAGAATGTAAAAGAATGCTCTGAAAGAAAAGCTGAAATTGTAATTTTTTAAAAAGAGATAATGCTAGAGATAATCTAATCTATAAATAAAATTTTTAATTTTAACGAAATTAAAAAATTTATGCATGTTTTCCAACAATTTTTCTTCCACAAAATTTAAATAAAATTTAACTTGCACGTTACACGTGCATGAAAAAAAGTAGTACTGTAATGAAACTACTGTAAGTGAAACTATTAATGTAAATTAAATCTAGTAAAGCGTGATTCTCAGCTCGTGTCTGTATGGAAGAAATAAATGTTAAATATGATATTTAATAAAATAGATACAAGAAAAGTCTTCTGCGGTCTTTTACAATATCTATATTGTTAATTCAACGAATCAGTTTTCTTTAAGACAAATATGGTTGAATATTGTTGGGTATCTACTTTAATTAGGTCCCAATGGTTAATTTGTAAACCTTTAATAACTGACATACATCTGCTAATAAAATGGTCTAAATGAAGTAAATAATTATATTTTAAGTTACTTGAGTCAATAAATGCTCTGTGAATTACGAATTTTAAATATTTACTAAGATCCTCTGCCCTATAAATTATATTTAACAAAATATTCTTTAAAATCTAATATTTGGAAGAAAAAGAGTTGCTCTCCAATCAACTAACTCAGTCATTAAAACTGACTGATTTATGAAAATTTGAATACCATTATTCTATAAAAACTCACGATTTTAGATCTCTTTATTGACCGTCTCAAAAATGGTGCGCCAATCAGCTCGCAGGGTTTCTGAAAACTAATTGGCATAATATTATGAAAATGTTGATTGTTCCATAAAATTATTCTGTAGTGCACCTAAAGCTTCAACGATGGACGACTTTGTTTTCCAAAAAAAAAAAAAAAAAGAATTTAAAGCATGCTTGGTTTTAGTAAGTTATTTTTATAAAAATTAGAGATGCATAGACAAAAAATTAGAGATGCATAGCACAACAAATAGAACGACTTAGGCCAGCCAGAACAATTTATTGCTTAATTTATTTTTATTTCTTATCATTTTTGCATAATATAAATATTAAAAAGATTGATAAGTAAAAACATATATATCTTCCCAAAATTATTCACATGAAAGTATTAGTAACATTAATAGTTACATAAATTATTATCATGTTGAATAAGAGAAATTAAATTGAATAATTATAAAACAGGGACCTCAAAAGGCTCTTTATTTTGGGTCGTAAAATGCCTTAGTCAGCCACTGGATGAGCCTATGTATACCATTAAGCTGTGAATATAAACGTTACTAGACGTTAGCTCGCAAAATATCATACACGATTTTTAGAAAATTACTTCTTTATCAATAAAAGAAAAATCTCCAAGTACACTTTTATTTGAATGCGCAACCTCAAAAATTCACCAAGGAATTCAAAACCAGTTTATCGAGGTTACAAGCCAGAATTATTTTGCTTTTTTCTCTTAAATAAAACATGAAAATAAAAGGAAGAAGACATTCTGCTGACACTTGAAATTCCTTCCCCAACACATTTTCATTAAAAGCTGATGATAAAAGTCCTATTTCGTTTCAGCATGAATTAAAACGAAGATCGTCTGATATAATGTTTAAAACAAGTGATAAAAACCAGACACTTGTTTCAAGAAAAAAAAGAAAGTAATAGCTATATTTTTTTATGCTAAATTCCATTCCGTTAGAATAATTGCAATTGCATGGCGCTAGAATTTCAATTTAGAAATATTTTTGGCTTTTGCCCTTGACATACATTTTTAGATTATATATTTGAAAGTAACGGTATCTGGATAATGTCGTAGCATCGAAGTATAAATGTTGTGACAGTTACAGTTATGTAAAACGGGTTTTTTTCTCTATCATTTGTTATCAAGTAACAAAATAGCAAGCAAAAAAAGACTATTTTTGAAAAAAAAAATGCATTTTTTTAAAATATTACAAGAAACAACAAGAAAAAGAAGGAAAAAATCAGAATTTTGAAAACAGAAAATGTTTTATAGATGAGTGAATTAATTGAAAATTTCAGCATAAAACTGTGATTTTGTTAATCTTGTTGCCGTTATTATTAAAATGCCAAAACGATTGTATTATATCGATGCCAAACGACATATTATAAACGATTATTATATATCCTTTATAAAAAATAAATGAGTAAATTAATTCTTTTAAAAAAATTGAAAGAGGAAAATCGGTTCGGTGATGATTTTAATTATGTCGTAGAAACAAATGCAACGAGAGTTGGAATGCAACATATTTCTTTTTTCTAAATATTTTAAGAAACAACGAGAAGAAGAAGGACAATCAGAATTTTAAAAACAGAATGCGTTATATGGATGAGTGGATTAATTGAAAATTTCAGTGTAAAACTGTGATTCTGTTAATCTTGTTGCCGATGTTGTTAAAATGCCAAACGATTATATTATATCGATTCCAAACAATATATTAAAAGAGATTATTATATATTCTTTATAACGAAATGTGTGAAATGAGTAAATTATTTTTTTTAAATTAAAAAAAGGAAAGTCGGTTTAATAATGATTTTTAATTATGTCATAGATACAAATGCAATGAGACTTGGAATGCAACATATTTTTTTTTCTAAATATTACAACAAACAGAGAGAAGGGGGGATCAGAATTTTGAAAACAGAAAACGTTTTATAGACGAATGAATTAATTGAAAATTTCAGTGTAAAATTGATTGTGATTTTGTTAATCTTGCAGCCGCTATTATTAAAATACCAAACGATTATAATATATCGATGCCAAACGATATATTATAAACGACAATTATATATTCTTAAATAACGAGTAAAAAAATGAATAAGTAAATTAATTTTTAAAAAAATTTCAAAGAAAAAAGACGATTTGATAATGATTTTAATTATGTCGTAGATGCAGATGCAATGAGATTTGGAGTACAACAAATCATAAGCAAATTAGTAAATTACAAAAGAAATGAGTAAATTAATATATTTTTTTAAATCCAAAGAGGAAAGTCGGTTTGATAACGATTTTAATTATGTCGAAGGCACAGATGCAATGAGAGTTAGAACACGACATATCTTAAGCTCTGCAGTTTTGTTTTTTTGGAAAAAATATGTGGGCTTTAAATTTATATTTTGTGTTATTAACTATATAAATAAAATCAAAACGTTAAAATTCTTATTTCCAATACAAATTTGACTGCAAATTTGATATATATATATCTAAATTGTGTAACAAATGTTATACATCTAGCTCTATTCGTTTTGACTGCAAATTTGATATATATAGCTAAATTGTGTAACAAATGTTATACATCTAGCTCTATTCGTTTTGTACTTCACCATATGCCTGGCGCAGCTTAGCCAAAGATGGCTTTTACTCCAAAAAGCCAACCAACCAATAGTTTTAATTTAAATTCGGAAAGCTGGGGAAATAAATTTCTTCTGAATAGAATTCATTCAAAATTCGATATAAATCTATAAATTTAGTATAAAGACGGCTTACCAAATTTTATGCATCTAGCTTAAAGTTTGTTTTGAGTTAGCTCTAGCTAACTTTTAGGACTTAGGGGGGATCTGAAATTAATTAGAGATTCTTCAAAAGCTCAAGGTAGAATTTTTTAACAGTTGTAAAAATTTCTCTTTGTATATTACGTATACGAGAAAGTAAAAATTAATTCAAATCTTGAGTAAAAGCTTTTAACGGTCGATGAAGATTGAAATGAGCTGTTGATACCTTCATATCACCATTCATGATATTTAAAGTAGTTTAATATCGTTCAAAAAAATTAAGAACTTTAGATTTGTAAAATGTGATTTTCAATTTTTTTTTTTTTGTTGTTGTTTTAAAAATTGCGGAATAATCTGTAATTTTTCGAGATAATACGAGTTATTAAAATTTCTTTGTGCAGTAGATTTAATTACCTTAATTTAAAATAAAGTTGCAGACGACAGAAATATTTTTTGTTATAATGCATAATGCAAAAGATTTTTCAGATTAATTTTGATGACACTCCGTAGAATGTTAATAATTTTTTTTACCTATTCGCAAACGATTCTTACATTATTTCGTTTTATTTTTTTTCTTATACAAGTCCGAACTATTTATTGCTTTTTTATAAATATTACATCTAATTCGATATTTGTAATTTATCCATTAGATATTCTTTATGTAATATTGTAAATTCTACTCACAATATTAAAATATTCGTCAGGCTTTAAAGAAAATTAAATAAAGTATCTAAAAATCATGAAAATAATTTCATCTTAAGTCACTGAGTATATAATCTAGTTCTGAATAATTTATGAAATGGAGCAACAGATATGAAAATAAGTAATGTGTAATCGGTAGGAAATATAACCCACATTTTATTTTCCTTAAAAATAGTTTTTTCAGCTGTATTATCATATGCAGATAATGATATATAATTTTTAACATACTTTTACTTAACTTCACTTGTTTCATGGTTATAAAAAATGAAATTTTCTAGCAGATTTTTTTAGTCACTTACAGAGGTAACCGGAATTTGAAATTTTGTATTCGTGTGTATCGATTATTGTACATTATTTTAATATTTCCAGAAAAAAATTATTTGCTAATCAGTAAATATAATTATATTATGAGTCTATATCACCATTCATTTTCACCTGGCAGTGAATTTGAGAAAAAAAAAAATTATTTTCAAATTCCTTAATATTCATGACAATGACTTACAATTTAAATTCCAAAAAATAGGAAATGAATAAAATAAAAGTAACATTTGTTAATAATAAGATGCATAGCATTAACAGTAACATTTCAATGATAATAAGATATATGACATTAACATTTCAATAACAATTAAATAACAGAAAACAATTCTATTTTTTAAAATTTCATTAGTAAAAATGTTTTTTAAAAATTGCTTTTAATTAATAATAGAGAGTGATTATTGTTAAGGATTCTGTTGATATTCGCAAATCAAAACTATTGATGAAAAACTTATTTGGATTAAAATGTTTTTCTAAATATTTATATTTTTAAGTCTATTTTATTATTATTTTTACCTTTTAATGTACTACCAAATAATTAAAAATGTTTATTTAAATAATAATAGAGAGTATATTTTGTTGAGAACACTGTCGGTATTCGCAAAACAAAACTCTTGATGAAAAAAAAAATATTAGGATTCTAATGTTTTTCTAAATATTTATATTTTTTTAAAGTATATCTTATTATTTTTTTTATCTTTATCATGTACCACCAAATAAGTAAAACAATTTATTTAAATACATTTACTGCTTGAAATAAAATTTTTGACCTCTATCTGATAATTTCACCTCGAAAAAATTGCTCTATGTTTTGATCAATAAAAATAAAAATAATCGTGGAATATTTCACGAAGTGAATTTGAAAAGTTATATTGATATATAATTTTTTTTTTTTTTTTTTATCAAACTGAATGCCGCATATGTCAATTTATGATAAAATAATCCTTCAAAATGGTATAGGAACATGATTTGCATGCATAAAAAAGAATTTTGAGTCATTTTGTTCGCCAATAACAGGAAAATGATAGACAATTGAAGCCATTTTCTACCTTTCCTAGCGACCTTTTTAACAAAAGAAAAATAGAAGTAACTTGCATATTTACTTCCGGATATCGAAGTGTAATGTTATGAGTCTTGTTTCTATAAAAAAATGTGTGCCTGACTTTTCTATTATCATTGGAATCGGCGAATTTTTAAAACAAATCTGTCTCGCACATGCTATTTAAATTTAAATTATCCGAGAATTTCACATCTATGTTTATAAGAAACAGAAATTAAAAATAATATTAGTGATTATTTAAATCATTAAAATAAACAACACCTAGAAAATAACTCTTATTGATTTTGAACAATCTGAGTGATTGAAATATATTTTATTAGAAAATTGATAAAATTGAAGATAAACTCCTAGAAATTCTTCTAAAAATTTCTAACCAAGTCAAGATTACT
Source organism: Argiope bruennichi (assembly GCF_947563725.1). NCBI lineage: Eukaryota > Metazoa > Arthropoda > Arachnida > Araneae > Araneidae > Argiope > Argiope bruennichi. The sequence goes on along the minus strand of NC_079161.1, from coordinate 41,298,631 downwards.
CCAAATCACACAATAAACGGGTGTACAAATATAGATTACATAACAGGCCCTTCATTTCAAAACCACCCTAAATGAAAAATATTTTACTGTAACCTCAAAAATTACTCACACTTTTTATAAATTACGTCTAAATCTAGTTCTAAACAGTTTCTCAGAATTTCACAAGGTCTTTCTTTTACGTACAAGTTGAAGAAAGTGCGTATACGTTTTACCCTAAAATGCATGACTTTTTAATTTTTATAAATGTGTGTGTGTGTGTTTTGAGCTGCCTATGATTTAAGAAAATTATTTTAAAATAATTTAATTATTTTTTCGTGGAATTAAAAAAAATTACAATGTACCAAATGGCTACATTACGAAGTAAACAATATCCCAACATATAGTAAACAAATCGTATTATAACAATTCTGATATAAAAATACAATATATATATATATAATACAATAATATATATAATAAAAATACATATATATATATATTTTTTACAATGCGAAAAAATATTTTGAAAGTATTTTTAATATTAGAATTATTTATACAACACCATCTTGGCATTTTCCCGAGGTTCCAGTTTTAACGTTATTCTAGTACCGTTATTACTATATATGGTTTTCTACAAATTTCTATCAAAAAGTATTTAAAAAAGGATTACCAAACACTCATTGTTACACTTTGGAACAGTCATGTGAAGTTTATAAATGGAAATAAAAATTGGTAGCCAAGTGGCTACACGATGCACTGTGGGGTTAAATAAATATATAAAATGGCTGATTCCAGACTAGGAAAACTAGATAGCTACCAAAAAACGCTAAGTTGGGGAGAAGGTACCTGTAGATTGATAAAAAAAATGTTATTAGTCTTTTTTCAAATAAACAAATTTGTAAAAAAAAAAAAATCATATAAATTGTAAAATATTAAGCCGAAAATGTGTATTTAAATTGAATTATTCAAACCATTAAATAAATTAAATTATAATTAATTACTTATTTATAATCATTGTTCTTTGGCGACCAATTGATTCTATTAAATTTCATTTAAATCTTTTAAATATGATTTCATGTCTGTGATGCCGCCAAACTGTGCGACATTAAAGTTGTATTGTTTTAATTGTCTTACGTATGTTCCAGTCATTTTGTGCCTGATTCTACCTGATGGCGACCAATCCAATGACATTGTAGCGGTATTGAAAACGTAAATTTCCGATTCGTTTATCTTCTACCTTTTGTAGAAATGTAACTTCACTTTTTATTGTTTTTAAACTAAGTAGATATTAAACAAAATCGTCTTCGTTAGTTTTTAATAGTGATATAAAATCACGTGATTAAATATTTGATGAAACAATGAAAACGATTTGGATTTCAGGACAATATATGTAATTTGCTGTTGGAAATTAGGCAAAAAATTTTTTAAAAACTGCCAAATTCAGAAAAAAATTGCATTAAAATTTAATTGACACCTTTGAAAAGATAAATTTTAAATTTTATGATGAAGCAAAATTCATTTTGACGCTGCTATACTTTTTGTAACTATTTATTATATGCAATAATATTTTTGTTTTTTAAAAAACAAGAAAATTTCGCTTAGTTTTTAATTAATTAAAATTCTAACTAAAATTTCAAAAATAATACCGAAATGCACTGTCCCACCCTTTAAATTATCTATGTGACAAATTTCGTATGATTTTTTCTAACGGCCTAGCCAGTAGATCGCCAGCACTCATACAGATAAGTATACACACATTTAATTTTATTACTAGTAGAGATTAAATGTAATATTCTTTATTCTTTTATCTGGTTATGGTATATTTTGCTAAGCAAATCTCAAAAAATGTTAATTTTTAAGGTCATTTTTGCTTGAAGCTTGCTATTTTCTTACAATCTACCGTGATAATTAAATGCTTTCAGTCGTAAATATAGGAACCATTAGATAATAATTATGGCACATTTTTTAAGGATTTCAATATTTTAGTTATTTCTTTACTTAGATAATATACATAAAAAATAAATAAGAAAAAACATGGATACCTTTTACTAAAAAAATTAATAACTCATTACCATGTGGTAAAGTTAAAAATGTGTTGAAATGTGAAATGAAATGAAGTTATGGAAAGAATGGCGTTGCATTGTGCCCTGTCTTGGGTTATAAAATATCTCTAATCTTCTGTCAAGACACAGTCAATATATGTATTCTCTCAATAATCATGGATATGATGTAGGAGATTTTTAGTGAAAATAATTAACCAAATTAATAAATAATTTCAAGCATGGAAGTAATTCCTTCCAAATGTTTTCAAACTTATATGTAGAACCTATCTGACAAAAATTTATGAAATTGAGGCCTCCCAACTTAATTAAATTTTGGTTTTAAATCAGAACAGCATTAGATTATTTTCATTTCATATGTTTAAATTCGGATTCTGTATCTGGGAAGAAAATCAAAGAACATAATGGAAGAAAATTTCTTCCCATTTCTTTAATGTTACTGATCAAAAATTTTGCTTTAAATTATGAGCTCTGTTCTAAGACTTAAAGTTTGTTTCTCGCATATTCGATACATTATAGTTTTCTAAAATTTTATTCAGACCAAATATCAGGAAATATGTCACATTTTCAATTTTCAACTTCTTTCTCAAATAACATTTTGTTACATGCTTTTATGTTTGCTGGCCCTCAAAGATATTCGTTGTTGGATGTGACTTTGAATTCCTTATCTATATCCTTAAACTAATGAGCTTAAATTCTAGGAACAAAATAAGTAATAAAAATTTATTAGCTTACTCTGAAGAAATTTTACGAGGGAAATGAGTGAAAGTTGATGGGGGAAAAAAAGTAGTGGAGTCGTCAGACGAGTTTTTTAGATTTTTATGAAGTCGTCAACTTCGAACTGGGCACGTTTAGTGTAGCACCTTTATTTTAATATTAATTATTTCCTATTGATATGTATTATATATACATTCGTTATTCCATACCTGTATCTAAATAACTGTTTTTATAACCTTGAAATCGAATTAATTGAAATTTGTGTAGATTTAGATGCAAACGATAAATTCATACACTTTTCGTCAGTCTCCCAATCCCACAATTCCAAGGTATTATTGTTGCAATGTGTGATCTCTCTGTTGTAAAACCGAAGACTCCTGTTTTGTTTTCCGAGCTATAATGTGTGAACATGTTTTAGTGTATAGACATTTCGTGAGATTCTGAAAACAAATATCAGCGCCTTTTAATCTTTTCCTTATTTCCTACTGTCTTTTTAAATTTTAATGAATCAAACTATAGTAGTTGGATTTTCATTTTCAGTAGTACTTCAGATCCAAGTACAATATCCTGAAATCTAAAATTTTATTCGTACAACTCCTCTTACTGAGAAATCTACGAACATATCCTGAAATCTATGTGCAACTCTTTAATATGTTCATAGATTCCTCCGTTATATAGTAACGTGATTAATTTCAATTCCAGTTTATTTCCGTGAATGGGGCGACTTTTTCTCATAATATAGTATTCACCCTTAACTATCAGCTGATTAGCTGGTAATATTGGTTATATTTAATTCTAGTTAAATCGTTTTTATATATTTTCATGTTGATGATTTCGACAAATTGTCAAGCATTAAAGTCATGTTTGTTTTTATGTGTCTTACATTCAGCTTTTCCATTGTGTAAATGGACCTTTCTCGTGGAGACTAATCCCATGATATCATAACGTTTTTAAAACTGTAAATGTACTTTTCTATCATCTAAATTTCGCTATATTTTAACTTCACTTTTTTTATTCATATTGTAAACTACACATAAATAGAATCCTTTTTCTTTAGCTTTCCACAATAGAAGAAAAAATTTAGGCTATAAAATATTTGATTGGCTCGAACAACAATGTAATCTACTGTCGGAAATTAAGCAAAGCAATCTTTAAAAAATTTGCTAAAATTTAGAAAAAGTTTGCTCGGCTAGTAACTTGGCATTATTAAAAAGGTTTTTTTAAAAAAGTTTCAAACAGTGTAAAATTTATTTTTGTGCATTAATCCTTTCTGAAATTATCGCGTAAAATACCAAGATTCAGCTTAGTTTTTTAATTAGTTATAACTCTAATTATATTTTCCTTAAAAAATCACTCCGAGGTGCGTCTTTCCATCCTCCAAAGTATACATGTGCCAAATTTGGTAGCTATAGGTCAAACGGCATGGCCTATAGAGGTCAACACAAATTCTTTCATCTTTATTATTAGTAGAAATGGAATACTAATTGTAATAAATTATGCACTTAAATTTCAAAGGAAATTCCTGTCGGCAAGTCGGAAGGTGTAAGTACATTCCATTTATACAAATTTATTACCCCGTCTTCATTTCCGATTTCAAAGGAATTAGAATTATGAGGATGGAATCTGATGAGAAGGTTAATAAGCAGTCGAAGTTAGAGCTAATGACTGTAATAACTGGTTTCAAAATTAATTTATTTCAGCATAGATAACTTTTAAGCTATTACAGCTGCTATACTTTTAAGCTATTTCTCTATTTTCAATCAAATAAACGTTAGAGGAAATGAAAATTTCATCTTTTTTGTGATGATTCAGCCATTTATAAAATCGGCCGAGATTTTCACCCATCTTATAATATATTCCTTGCCCGCTCAGTATATAGGAGGACCTCTCAATGTATAGGACTAGCAGTATCCGCACAGCGTTGCTCGTGGCATAACATCCAAGAGATAAAATTAGCTTCAAATTTAAGTCTAACTTCCATCCGATATGACTTGGGCCTGTCACGCAGCGTCAAAGAAACAAAAAAATATATTTAGAAATAATCAAAAATAACTTCCACACAATTTTCTATAACACACATTCAGAAATATTTAGACTGTTAAAAAGGTAAAAGTATGATATGATCATAGATGAAAAATTCACTAAAAATATACAATAGAAAAACTGTTATAAAATTTAAAAATATAGAAATAACTAATCGTATCCGCTGTTCCAAACTTGTTTATCAATGTATAATCTGATATGAAAATAAAATGCAGCTTGCTTTACGTATGCGCAAATCGTAGCAAGAAAATAATTAAAGTCGCAATTATAAAACTCCTTTTTATATTTTGATATGACTTCGATATACTAAAACCTTCCCCAATAAATATCTCCAATATTAGTTAAGTATTTCTCGAGTTTTTCTCTTTCAAACATACGGACGCTTTCAGGAGACTTCATTTTATACTATGTATAGATATAAACAGGAGGAGTGTTATATAATAATTTTTTAATAAACGGTAATTGGAGGCTTTAAAGTCTATTATCGATGATCTGCAGAATTTTTCTGAAAGTCGTGTCATGAGAGCCATTGCATTAAATAGCATTTCCTTAAGAACGAATGACGATGTTCCCTTTAGAAATATTTAGTTTGATTTAAAAAATTATAAATATGGCAAATAATAATAAAAAACAGATACAAAGTTGTTCAAACAATATCTTTATTTTCAAAAATAAAAACTTTATTTATTACAAAAAAACAAAAAACAAATTTATAATTTTTAAAAACATTTTATTTTTTTATGTGGAGCATAACGGAATAAAATTCCGCTATTCATTATCAATATATTATATAAAGTATTCAGATTTCCATGTTTATCAAAATTGTCCCGAAAGGCTGATAATTTAGCATCTGAAATAAAGCAACTGCAATACATTCCATTGGTTCCACAGGTTTCTCTGCTTAAAGTGCAATAGTATTTATTTATTCCTTTTTTATAAACGTTATAAAATTGCTTCAAAATACTTATAATTTAGCATCTGAAATAAAGCAAATGCGGTAAATTCCATAGGCTGCTTAAAGTGCAATAGTATTTATTTTTTATAAATGTAAGCGAATTCCCCCCCCCACCTTTGTTTTGTAAGCACTCCCCCACCAACTTTTCCTCAAAACATTTCTTAAAATTAGTATCTTTTTTTTGCGTAATTGTTTCAAATTGCAAAATTAATCTTTAAAATTAAATTTTACAAAAGGAATAATAAAAATTCATCTTAAGTTCTTGCATCGATTCTGGCCCAAAATACGAAGTTTTCTTTCCGAATTTAATTCGATATGATGCCATTAAGAATTCATCTACCAGGAAACAACTGAAAAAAAATTAAAATAGGAAAAAAAACTTGACTTCTTTTCTTAATGTATCAAAACCGGATCAAAATATCATTTAGGATTTATGTTTAATCAAAGCTGTCATGCACGCGCGCTTGTGCAACATAGCAACATTATCATACGTTCATCACATCTTCTGTGACAGCTGTTGCCTACAACAGATATTAAAAATGTCGAACATGAATATTTAAGAAAAAAAAAAAATGCCTTTGTCACACGCATAGTTGCATAGACACCTCACTTTCACTCACCAGTTGAAAAGACAGAAAAAAAGAAAGTGCTAGTAACCGGAGGAATGTTGTGTAAGACAACGGAAACTTCGGTTTAATCTCTTGTTCTAGTATTTCCTTTAGCAGCGCATGCAGAAAAAATGACCCACATTAAGGCTGAATGGACGCGACTCTAGAAATTACGTAAAAGCGCTTTGTCTATCGGAAAAAAGAGTGGTCGATTTAATCGTATGAACTTAAGCAGTTTTTGTTTATGAGTTTTTCCTCGACTGCTAGCAGGTGTTTCTGTCTGCCTTTATAGCGGAAATTTCCTCTTCGAATCCGCAAGAAAGGGCGAATTGTTGGGATAGTAGCCATTTCCTCTTTTATATCGTCTGTTAATTCTAGCGCGTGAGAAAAATATATACTCTAGACTTGTTTATATTAGAGCTAAATATACTTATATTTAGAGCTCGGAGCAGACCGACAAACATTTCATAAAAATATGTGTAACAGTGTCTGGACTAGATTATATAGAATTTTTTTATTTATTATTTTATTATATTTTGAGTACAATTTGTGTATATGAAAGTATTAATTCAAAAACGTATTAAGATAGACAGATGAATTTTATATTAACCTTACACTAAAATTGAAAATTGCTTTCAAATCTAGGCAAAACTGTTTAAAGGCTTGTTTGATTGGGAAGACTGCCAGTCTGTTTGTTTATTTCTGTGAGCGGTCATATTGTTTCAAAATCTCAAGGAGCTAGATATATGAACTTTGTTCTTGATGCCAGATTTGTAGGTTTTTGTCAGTTTTTTGATCCAGCCTATTAACCTTTCATATTATTACGGTATTTTAAAGTACCGTTTAAATCATGCTGACATCTTTGTAATATGAACATTTTTTCCGACGGTATTAAAAAAACACGAAGAACGTATCTCCGACAGCAACCAATAAATATCAACTAAAAGCAGAAATTAAAAATCTTTAATTATTATTAAATTAATTATTTTACTTAATTTAAAAAAAAATTTCATTTTTTTTCTGATCTTATTCTGCTCCGAACTTATTTAGTGTTACAATTTTTTCATGGAGAAATTGATGATAAAATAATTCGAAATATAAAGGATTAACTGGAAAAAGATTAAAAGTCTACATACTGATTTATCTTCTCTATATTTTAGACTAGCCGCCTTTGGCAACCAGCCGGTTTGCCAATCTTAATGCTCTTTACAATTTTAATAATTAAATATTTTATGTAACTCCTGTTTTAATAGCTTTTTGATCAAAATATTTTAAAGCTTCAAATTTTGATAGTCATATAATACATTCATAATAATATAAAGGTCTTCAGCCATAACGTAATATGTATCTCTCTAATTTTCTGTTAGCTCCCGTAGAATTTATGCTTTCAATTAAAGTAGAAATGGTTAAATTGCAATTAATATAAGAACATTTTTTTACTGAAACGAAGCATTTGTTATAATACGAGTACTGAAAACAGAGCCGCTGAGTATTTAAACCTAATGGGCACTAAAGAATATCTTTCTTAAATTATGTACTATCTCAAGAAGTTTTCTACAAAATTTTCTCAGATTCATCATGAATAGATCAATTAATTAACAATGTTTAGTTTTAAATGCATGAAACTCTAACAAAATAAACAGAATCGTTTGAAATAATCTATCGAAAATATATTAAGCCTTCAAAACCAAGTCCGTATCCGTTGAAAATAGAGTTGTCAACAATCAGAACACAATGCGCATGCGTGAATTTTCAACGTCAATTATGGTAAAGCAAATGCATGAATTTTCTACGCCAGTTGGGGTAACGCTACGGAGATTAGAAATTTTTTAATTTCCTTTATTCTGTTTTATTTTAATTCAAAAGTAATTCAGAATGAATCTGAAAGATCGATTAATTAACAATGTTTAATTTTAAATACACCAAACACTAAGAAAATAAACAGAATCGTTCAAAATAATCGGCCGAAAATATGTTAAGCTTATCCTCGTTAGCGTGGGAAAAAACAAACAAAAAAACTCAAGCCTCACTTATTTGGCGGTGGGGAAATGAAAAGATTTTTTTGGCGGTAAAGTTAGTTTTTAATTAATAATTAAAATTCTAATTAAAAATTCAAAAAAAGGGAGCCCAGGTGCACATTCCCGACCTCCAAGGTATACATGTACCAAATTTGGTAATTGTAGGTCGAACGATCTAGCCTTTAGAGCGCCAACAAACACACACATGGAGCTTTATATAAGTATAGATAGATAGATAAGCAAAAAAACATTTAAAAAATGTATAAATAGAACGTGAAGAATATTGCTTGGAAAATATTCACTGTGATTTATGAAAAATTAAGCATATTTTCGAACAACACCAGCAAACAAAATAAAAATTCTCAAAAAATTAATTCGGTATTAGTTTAAAGTACATAATGATTTCAAAAAATAAGGCTCCATAGAATTGAATATATGATAATAAATCTAATGAGTTTTATTATTATAGGATTCATGTAATTTTGCACCACATGATGAATGCTATATGATTCACGTCCTTGAATGTGTTGATGTAGTGAATAAATAAACAATAACTATCGAATGCTTGCAAAGTTTGAATTCAGCAAGTTTAACCGTTCCTTTTTTCCATCTACATGTTTTTTAAAATAAAAATCTAGCTTACATTTTATTACCAAAGTTATTACATTTCCGAAAAGATAATAAATGAATGAAAACTCTTCTGTAAAGTTCTTCAAAAGAAATAATTCTTCTTCCATTCTATAATTTTTTTTTATAAATTCATGATTTACGAGTTAAGAAAGAAAGTTATTAAATCGTTTGGTATTAATGTAATAAAAAAAACTCAAAATCCTTTTAACTACATTCAAAAACAATAATTTATTTAATAATTACAATAATTTATAATAAACAGGTTTTAATTGTTACTAAATAGCCAGTTTCAGAATAAATTTTGATTTTTAATAACCTTGCAATTTTAAAATTTAAAAAAATTCATCATTCAATCAACCTGTTTCTTGTTTTCTTGAAACATTTAAAAATTAACATTTTTTCTATTTTAATTTATTATAACCCTTATTTTTCATAATTATGATTTATAAAATTTTTAAGTTTTTCAAAATGTTTGAGACTTTTTAACAGTATATTCTGAAGCAATATATAAATGTTTACAAACAAGCTAAATATAGTTGAAGTACAAAAAAATAATACTTGAATTGAACTGAAATGGTATTCACCTTGACATAATTTATGACTTTATAACAATAGTTCCTTGTTAACAGAAAAAATAGAATGCTTATTTAGAGCGAATACAGATCTTTCACTTAAGTTTTATTTGAATAAGTAAAGGTTTTTTTGCGGATAAATAGTAAAAAACTAAAACTAATAGTTAAACTAGTTCCTAAATCTATTTAAATATATTTTGCGAAATTGTCTAAAGAATCTTACTGTCAGAAGAATACAAAATGAGGTATTGTATTTATTTAAATTCTGAATCTAAGCTAATCTGCAAGAATGCTATTTAAAGTGCCTTAATAATTAAAAATTTGATTTATTTTTAAGTTAATGGAGTGCCGTTACAGATTTGAAGACGACAGGAAAATATTTTTGCACTTTCATATTTAATTTTGAATTGCTCGTTTTAATAGAATTCAGCAAATTAAACATTTAATTTGATCTAAAATTTATTGAAGAATTGTACTTAAAATAACTGACTGGAATTTTTTGGAAGATATGTGCTTACAAAAAGTTCTTTCAAAATTATGAAAGATTAAGGGAATTTCTATTTTTCCTATATTATATATAATTTTTTTATAAATGGTTTAAATTATGAATACTAAATTCAACTATAACCTAATAGTCCAGTAGGCATTTCAATAATCACCCATTGTAGCTTTTGATAATTGATATAAATATAATTTTACTAGCTTATAGATCCAAATTCGCATAACGCCTTTTATTGTGCAAGTATTCTAGAAAGATGAGAAGAAAATATTTCCATTGGTTTATCTTAAGCTATTAAACAAGTGAAATTTGATTAAAGCATTTTAAATCCATATTACAGCATATGAAAAAAAATTCTAAAGAATTAATCTTGGTTTTAAAAATAAAGTAAAATAGATATTTAAATTAAAAAACATTTTAGTAACTATTGAATATTATTTATATACAGAAATAGATATCTATTAAGAAAATTTCAAAATTAAATAATCCTTATTGTATGTCCGGTATAAGCGTGATCATATCATTTTGTATGTTTATTTTAAATTTCTACTATTTGACTTGCGAAAGCAAAAGACAGTTTTGAAGTGAGTTATTTTTCTGATAAATAATCGTCTGCAATGTTCTTTAATGATAAAAATTCTCATTCATTGAATCTTAGTAACGAAAATATGTTTGCCTTAAAAAATATTATTTGTTTTAATTTTTTTTTTTTTTTTTTTTGCTTTTTATCAACTCTTATGGCATAAAAAAACCCCATTCTAACTGATAACAATTTAAAATAGCATATTTTATTTTCCCTTTCACTTTGTTAATTGTTACATTAATTATTAGATTATGATATTTCAGTTCAAAGGCTTGTAAAATGCTTAATAATTTTTTATAAAAGAAATAAAAGAATCTATTAAAAAAAATTTCAAAATTGAATGTTTCTAATAAATACATAGTATTTCCACACCAAGCGTAATCGAATCATTTTCCATGGTTATTTTAAAATTCTATTATTTCGCTTACAGATACAAAAGACAGTTATGAAGTTGTTTTCTGATAAATGTCCGTATTTATTGTTCTTTCTTGATAAAATTTCTCATTCAAGGTTAAATATATATTCTAGCTATTGAAATATTCTTGGAGAAAAAAGTATTTGATTCGCAAACAAAAAAAAAATCGATTCCTTTGAGTATTTTATAAATATGATGCAAAAAAATGAGAATTACTGTAACAGATAACACCTTCAAATATTGCGTTCTACTTTCACTTTGAGAAATGCTCAATTTTGTAAATTACTTTAAGCATTAAAAAGAATTTTAAGAAATGCGATTTTATAAATGTATAGTAAAACTGAGTATATTTTTTATACCAAATGCCTGGATATCAAAACAAAAAAAAATAGCAGAAGTATAAGCAGTGGAAAAAATGTTTTAAGTAAATACAAATTTTGACAATTTTTATAATATATTTCAGTCTGAATACTTTGGAATTTTCATTCTTTTGATATTTAATTGTCTTTGTTTTAATGCATTTATAACGAAAGACTTGATAATTTTTTGACTTTAGATTTTTTACTAAAAAAACATTATTTCCTGTATTTTTGTGCATCGATAAAAGATATTTTTAAAATGGGTTTCTATTTAAAACTTTAAAATTGGGAGCATTTTTCTTTGGTATTCCTTGCCTTTCTCTCTAGGAAACGACACTTCGGCTCGGCCCATACCACCTCGATAATGTTAAAATCTGGGGATTGGCTTGATCAATCATGGAGGGTCATTTTACGGCAGGAGAATTAGTTCTGGATGTGCTTGGGTCGATGCTTCAGATTATTATCCTGTTGGAACATAAAGCAAGCCAATTGCGTGTACGCGATGTTTCTCAAGGATGTCTTCATACTGAAATCCGTGCTTGATTCCCTGCATCCGACTCAGGAGGTACATGCCAAGGCGAGAATCGCATCTTCAAACCATGATATTTCCTCCCCTGCTTCATTGTAGGAATCTGGTTTTTTTAGTCAATACGAGTGTGTTATGAATGGCGAATTTGCTAGATCCCATCCATGCAAAACGACATGTATTTGCTTTCATCACTCCTTGTTACCCATTCTTTCTTGGTCCAATCCATATTCGCCTTGCGATAGGCGGTCTCTTGATTGGGGTCTATCATTCAGTCCAGATGCTGGAAACATACGCCTGGCAGTACAAATAGAAGGTTTCGAGTTGTTGTTTTTTTCGGGGGGATGGTCACAAAGCGATTGGGTTGGACTTGAGTTTTGGGGGTTGGGGATTAATACCGGATCATAATTCTGGAATATGCCGGAAATGGTACTATAATCGTGGCCTATGAGCTAATTTCTAAACTATTGGAATTAACCATATACTTTCGGTTGAAAAAATGCTCTAGGAGCAGTAAATAATGGATTTTTATGTTATTTGATTCTATGAATGCATTACTCAAAAAATTATGAATAATAAATTTTTATACATGCCTACATCTTATTAAATAAAATTAATCATACCATCCACTCCTAGCGACAAGATTGTTCACCTTTATAACCTTTTGGGGCTGTTAAAAGATTTATATGAAAATTATTTTTCAGGCAGGTTTGGGATTGTCAGGCGAGATTGGTACGTGAAAGATGTTTGACTTTCCTGTCGAAAAGACGTACAGTGAGAACGTTCGGACTTCAGAATCTTCGGCAATCATCCCTGATCAACCCATCACTTCAAGAACTTCGATATTACACTCTCCGATATATTGAATTGTTTCCCAAGTTGAAAAAAGAGTTGGACCTTCAGCGCGTCCATTAATTGTGACTTCCTGTTCCTGAATGGTCATGGTAACACCCCAATATCAGCAAAAATAGAGGAAAGTTAATTGAACAAAACGATTATACGGAAAATAATAAATAGAAATAGATAAAAAGACATCACTCCAAACGTGATGTAAACGTTGCTAATCATTACTGTAATTACTTGTAATTATATTTACGGTATTTCCAAAAGCGTGAAATCGTCATTTAAATTAGATTCAGAAGCTTAAAATGGTTCCTGACAACACTGGAAGAAAATATATTCAAAAAACATGAGCTTGATACTTATTTTGAACGTTACAGTATAAAAAATTTTTCTCCTCTCAAATTTGTTTTCGTAAAATGAAATGTATGAGACAATAAATAAATATCGGTCTTTGAAAGGTTTAAAAAATCAGTGAGGATTATTAAATTTAATAAAACATTTTTATATTTAAAAATTTGTTTAAATGAAATTCGAAAATTGCCATTATTGCATAAAAACTCCTAAAATTAAAGCAAGATTTGAATTTGCCACCATTCGTGTTGGCAACCCTATTAAAAAACCATTTACAGCTGATAGTTTAGGGTTAGTAAAAATGGAGCGTTACACAATAAAACAGCGCTTTAAATCAAGATTTCAATTAAATAAAAAACACAATTTTATTTCTTTAAATTGTTATATTTTAATTGAATCGTATACAGGATAGGGTTATGTAATGTATGAAATAACACATAGAGCAAATGGCCTCCACGGCTTTGCTATCACATACTCACTCTTTTGTCGAAATTTTCCATGCCCATTTTGCCTAAATGTGGATGAATTTCTTTAAATGCCAGCGTTGAATTTCCTCCTTCAATGCACTCGTGCTTGTGGATTTGTTGGCATAGACCTTTGACTTCAAATAACAAATGAAACTAAATACAATGGTATTAAATCACATGATCTAGGAGGCCAATTATCAAGTTTCCGAACTGTGCTCGTCAGACTTTCATTAGAATTATTGTTCAACAATAAAAACACGTTGCTCTGTCTTGTAACGCGCCATTTTACTAATCCTAAATTATCAGCTGTCAGATGGTTTTTTTTATAGAGATGGCAACACTTTATTACTTGAATGGTGGCAAATTCAAATCTTGTATTAATTTTGGGACACCTTTATAATAATCGCACTTACTTCAAAAAACATTCACAATTTTAATAAGTTTTCGTACAGTCATAATTAAAATTCAAACGAGCTCTCAGGTATTTTCGATGTCCGATAATACTCGTATGTAAAAATATAATTAATGAATGAAAGTTAAAGCTTTGACAACTGATCATAAGATTAGTAGCATAAATAAGCAGCGTTGTCTAAATTTAAAATGTAGTTGTTAATAACCGATAACAAACAGGTCTTCCAGTCTGAAATACTTTTTAAAAAATTTAATCTGAAATGCGTGGGGAGGAAAAAATCTATTTTGAAAATTAAAGCGATTAATTCCGGAACATAATTCTGGAATATGTTCAGGACATGGCACTATAATCATGTCCTAAAAGTTGATTTCTAGACTATTAGGATTAACTATATATTTTCGATTGAAAAAGTATTCTAAATGTAATAAAGAATTGCTTTTTATGCTGCTTGATTTTATTAATGCATTACTCAAAAAATTAAGAAATAATAATTTTTTTATACACTCCTTCATCTTATTTAATATAATTAATCATACGAGCCGCTCCAGGCGGCCAGCTTGTTTACCCAGTTTATTTCCTTTTTAGGCTGTTACGCAACGAATGTGGAATGCATTTTTTAAAAAAAACTTTACTTGTTATTCTGCACGACTGAAATGCATGAGATATTCAATGTATCAATCAACTATAAATTACTATAGATATAAATTAAAAAGTGTTTAAACTACAAAACAAAAGCGGAAATGTAAATCCTATTTTGGAATTAATGTCTAAGGAAAGTATTTTTCTTTTTATATCTTGTCTTAACAATGGAAAAGAACACTATAGAATGTTTCGATTTATTAGCCCGAGTTTCATTATAACATTAAAAGGTATAATATGAAAATATTCTACCATTAAAAAGGTATTTTTTTTAAAAATTTTACTATAATTTTTTGTGAGATAATAGTTTTGTAAGGCTTGATCATTAATTTCCATAGGTAAGTCATAGTTATTACCTATCTAACGAAAGCTAAGTCTATTTTCTCGTTCAATTGAACTTTTTGTTTGATGCTTCTTCCTTGATTTCTTTTACATCTTTCCTCTGATTGAATAGAGATTTTAGTGACATGACAAGCTTTCTCCAGAGCATTTATAATAACATTTTGTATTTTCATTCATTAGCAAAGCGTTCTATCAAATGATGCTGCACAAATATTTCATAACGCAGTCAGCAATCTTTAGTTTTACTTATAATAAAGATGAATGTGTGTGTATGTGGTGGCACTCTATAGGTCAGATCGTTTAATCGTAGAGCTATCAAATTTGGTACATATATATTTCTGGGATGATACTTGTGCAATTCTTTTGAAATTTTATTTAAAATTTCAATTAATTAAAAATTAAGAGGCATTTTGGATATTTATCTTGATTATATCTGAAAATATAACTGCACAAAAATAATTTTAAAGTCCAAAAAATTTTCTTTTCAGCTGTACCAATGATTTTATTTATAAATAGAGTTTCTATTTTTAATGATTTTTTTAAAAAAATAATTTAATCATATTTTTAAACAATTTATTTTTCACAAAATAAAAATAAAATGTAATCTAACACAAGCACGTTTAATGGAAAAAATGTGCTTTTATCCACACGTTGCCATCACATTGACAAAAATTTAAATTAAAAAATAAATTAGCTCTCACTGTAAAATAAGCCTAGAAAAGTGTAATTTTAAGAATGTGTCTCTAAGAAATGAAGTAAACATGGGAAATGACAATGAAAAAACACACAAGAAAAATTTTCTGTGATCTTCTAAAAGTCTGTATTGTTAATTAAAAGATTCAAAATTATTTAAGGCAAACATCTATTCTTATAATAAAGATGAATGTGTGTGTGTGTCTGTACGTGCGCGCGTGTATTTGAGAGAGTACGTGCATGTGTTTGTGTGTGTATGAGTTGGCGCCCTACAAGGCGAAATTAAGCTTAAAAATGAAGCAAAATTTCGGCGTTTTTTCGCGATAACTACCGGAAATATTATCGCACAAAAGTAATTTTTACATCAAAAAGTTCATATAATTATCTAATAGTTAAACTAATATATATAAATTAACATTTTCTTTTCAATCAATTTTTTTAAAAAAATGTTTAACATTTTCTTTTCAATCAATTTTTAAAAAAAAAGGTTTTAACCATATTTTCCAACAATTTATTTCACACAAAATAAAAATAAAATTTTAGCTGCACGAGCACGTTACGCGTGCACAGAGAAAGTTAGCTTTATCACCCTATTGCCATCACGTTGACAAAAACTCAAACTTAAAGATTAAGTTAACTCTTACTTCAAACTAAACCTAGGGAAATATAATGTTTAGCACATGTTTATATGAAATGTGTTATTTTCTAGAACAATGTATGCTTAAAAAAGTTTTATGTGATTTTTAAAATAGCTGTATTATTAATTCAACAATAAAGTTTTATTTAAGAAATACACAGTTTAATATACACGGGATATCCACTCTAATAAGACTCAATAACTAATTTCTAAAACTTCACTAGCTGGAGTAAATAACTAATAAAAATAGTCTAAATGAAATAAATAATTATATTTTAAGTAGCTTGTATCAATAAATCTTTTAATGAATTTTAAATTTTTATGCAGATGCATATTTAATAAAATATTCTTGAGACACTGATATTTTAAATAAAAAAATTTCAAATCTTTTGTAATTAAAACCGATTGAGTATGAAAATTTTAACGTATTTGTTGTATTAAAAACGCGTGAATTTAAACCTCTCCAGCGACCGTCTTGAAGAAAATACGCCAGCGCTCGGACTTTCTTCAATACTTGTGTCTAAAATAATAAAATTGTTGATTGCCCTAAAATAATGATTTCCAAAGCTATATAATTCGGTCCGGCTCGATAGCAGAAAATTGAAAGTTTGGATTTTAAAGATAATGTTACTGAATATGATTTATAGGATCGGAGGACTGTATAAGATTTATTAATTGAAGTATAATAAAATATTATTTACCACATTTAAATATTTTTGAATGTAAAAATGTATTTTATGATGAATGAAATTTTTATTAAGTAATTCGTTGAAATATTACAAAAATTATTAAAAAAAAAATTGTATGGTATAAATAAGATTACAAAGCTGAAGGATTCGAATTTCTGTAGTCATATTTGTAAAAAAATAATATTGGTTTCAGCAAAAACATTCTCGTAGTTATTGAAGTTTTATCTTTTCTATTTAAAATTCAAATTTAAATCTTACGCCAGATAATAGCAAATTATATATATATATATATATATATATATATAATGGATTTCGAATCCAGTCGGCTAAATAATATGTAATGTTATTTTGGTTGAAGCCGAGTGCAGGTTTGAAGACAGACGAGATAATGTATTTTTAATTTCGTTTTAATATCCATTTATTTATTATGCTGGATATTATATTATTTAATATCCAGCAATTTATTTATAAGCAGACGCAGCGCGGCGCAAAATCAGAAGTAAGAAAGAAAGCAAAAGGCCGAACAAATGGGCACTCGTCTCATATAGATGGGATTTCCGGTCACGCGCCAATGCAATACATGTGTTGACATTTGACACCTTTTCAAAGACACCGAAGAGATCACTTTCATTTGATACGTAGTACTGATGACGTATTATTTTTACAAAGGGATTAATTAAACCGAAAGTGGAATTAGATCACGAAATAAGAGAATATTTTAGAATGAAGTTACTAAATTAAAATAAAGTTTTGGAAATTAATTTGGATTAATTTAAGAGTTTAGAATATAATTTCACACACACACACACACACATATGGCTTAAAACATCTGTAAAATTACTTGCTTTTAGTAATTTTACATCTATAATAAGCATCTATGATAGTACGAGTTCGAAACTTGAAGCTTAAAAATATTTTACTGAAGAATCTATTTAGAGACCAAGTTACATAAAATATTTCATTGAAAATTTTGACGAGTTATTAATCCCGGAGAACCTGCCGGTCGCCGTAAGTAATAAAGCAATTTCTATATCACTCGCATTAGGGTTTTGTATATATAGATAAAATAAAATATACTTGACACATTAAAGCCAGACATTTAGAATGTTTTCTCACTACGCTAATGGAGAGTATTAGTACTTCAAAATTAACTTTCGTTTCAAAAATCTAACAACAATGGCATGGCTGGGGCGTAAATTTATTATATTTTAAGAAATTCCTTAATTTATCTTAGAAGAGTCACTTACTAAGTTAGCAGGAGATTACGAACCTTGAATTCAAGCACTCCATAACACTCTCCTCAAATCGGCTGCGCATAGTTGGTTATCTAACCCGCCCTAACTTCCAACCATCCATTCTCTATTTGGAATGAGCACCTAAGGATGAGCTTGAAGAAGCTTGGCCTGGAAAGAGAGGAGGTGGGATTTGTTATGTGCTCTATCAAGACATTCAATAAAGAACGTTGAGTGAGACGGAATTTCGTTTGAGGTGGCCCTGAATGACTCTCTTAAACGGATGTGATCCAAAAATGGAATGGAATGCTACTGTTCCATTGATATGGTGTGGAATGTTTGTGAATGATCGAATTAGAATTTAAAAGAAAAATTTTCACTCTTCTGCAACCAAAAGTGAATAAATTATGAAGTTCCGATCGTGATACTTTCGAAAAAATGCCTTGATTTGTAGACGCATTTTCCTAGAGGCGTCATGTTAAATGATCTAACTTGTGATATCCTAAGCTTTGGAAAAAAGGAAATGTCTTTGTTTATATTGTTACAAAAATTTTCTTCTACTACAAATACCGTCAATTAATCGTAATGACGCAGCACAATTAATTAAACATTAGTTCAGCAACTTGCTTGCTTGCTAATCCTCTAGTCTTTTTACTCGTCGGCGACTACGACCACTCTCACACACACAATTTCCGCCGATACACACACTCCTTCTTCTGACGATACACACGACGACTTCCGATACACACGACTTCTTCTTCCGATATCCACACAACAACAACAACTTCGTAGCTTCTGAGCGCCCGTCTTTTATAGTTCCGGGAGGCGGGGCTAGAATCTTCTGACCAATCAGGGCGTACCTGGCTGCATCTCGGTTGTTAGTGGATGGATCTTGAAAGTTCTCGAACTTTCCGGTACTATCCATTTAGTCGCCAAATTTATCGCCAAGCTCTAAGTTCATTGATCTCAGCACGTACAGGACCGATCGTACAACGATCTTTCTTACGATAACTCTATTCGTGCCGGGTAGCAATATTATAGGTTCGCAACAATATTGTTAGTTCTGCAGATCCATCATATATGAGAACAGAAACCTGTCGGATTATAGAGAGTATCCGAACTATAGAAAATCATATAGATGTCCCTAACTAACTAACCATCTTATATGGGAAGTGAAACTTATCGGATTAAAGAGAAATGTCTGGACTATAGAGAGTTATAAATGCGTCACTGAATACTGATATATTTTTCTATGAGTGGGGAACAACTAACAATATGCTAAAGAAAAAATATGTTAAGGCGTTGTGTAGGAACAAGTTAAACAGACAAACCATTGATTGAAAGAGAGAGAGAGTTTCAGGTTTTAACTAGAAAGAATGACTCATCATCCAGCGACATTCAGCCGGTGCATTGATCTAGTGGGAATGTCGTTAAGTAGTGAGAATCTACTGAATGTTAATTTTTTTTTTTATTTTACTAAGCATAAAAAAAACAAACCCTGCAAAAACTAACAAAACGCAATTTTTTCAGAAGTGCATTTAATAATTCAAAAAGCTTACAACATAATCCGTTATGTCATTTAAAGCTTCTGATTTAGTTTAGTTACATTAACACACCGGTTTTGGGACAGACTTCGTAATTTTGAGCAGAGGGTTTTGAGATTGAAGGGTGACATCAGAACTGACAACCTATCTCCAAACTTCCGAACCACTCCAAAGGAAGGACATTTGACTCTGACGTATTTAACGTACGCCAGATACGCTTACAGGGCATTGGATGGAATTGAGGCTCGAATTTAAAAATCTCATGTCTCGAAATCGAGATTTACTACCAAGCTACAGCGGGCCATACCATTTGTAGTATTTTTAATGTTAATCCATTTTTAGTACGGACCTGTCTACAACGATTTAGAAATTAGCTATTAAACTATGACTAGAATGGGCACCCTTTAAAAAAATACACTAAAATATCCAACATAAAAAATAGAAAAAATTCATACATGATACGTTCTTTTAATGTAGAATGCTAGAATGAATAGGAAAATTTTTGAAACTTCATAAAATTAACAAGAAAAGGAGAAAAAAAAACTGCTAGGAAAACAAAACATTATCAGTTACTCTAATAATGGGTGAAAACGCACACTGAACTGGAGATCAACGGACATGGTTTATTACATGCGATGGTTTATTACAACAGCAATGATAATTACATAGCCACACTCTGCACATTGATATTTATTTATACAACTGTATTATTTTAAGGATTGAGTTTCTTTTGATAAGGAAATCGAAGAGTAAGAAAATTAATTCTAAACCAGCTAAAATGGTATTCCTAACACTTCCTCGTATTCTCTCAATTAGAGGCATTATCCCAGAAAACGCCTTGCGTATTGGCGTACAATAGTTATGAAATATTCACCTTTGACGTGAATTTTGAATTTTTACTAAAGCTATCGTGTCATCCTTGGCGAGTTATTTGGCGATTTTTCTCTGGCATACGTTTAATAGTACCCGAAAATCGAATTTGTGTTTAGAAGTGTTTTTCGCGACCAATTCAAACAAAAATGTAACACAGAACTACATTTGTAATTATATAACCACTTATCGAATCTGATATATTTAAGCCAATGTGTTTTTGAGTGATCACATTTACAAGTTTCTGAAAGTACAGACCGACAGACAGTCAATCCTTCATTTGATTTTGCTCAAAATTTGATAGATGTCTATATTGTTGATTTTAAATATGTATACTGAATTTTATCTATCTAGCTGTCTTCATTTTGTAGTAATCGTGTTAACATATATTCGAACAATCGGACAGGCAGACTTCCTCTGAAGGGATTTTTGTAAAAAATTTGATAGAAATATACAAATTAGGTATAAAGACCGTATAGCTTAAAGCATTTTTGAATTATCTTTGTCACAGATGGACAGACAGATAGATGGGCGTTTTTAAAAAAATGTATTTTTCGAATTCAGGGAGTTCTAACATGGAGATTCTTCAAAACCTCAAAGTTCGAATTTTTCGACGATTGCAATACTTTTTCTATACTTCGTATACGAGAAAATCAAAGATCTAATAGTATTGAGAATAGACAAGCAGAGTGAGTAATATTGCAACATTCGTTTGGAAGCTAGAAAATTCCATCTTTTGGTAACTAGATCATGTTGAATTTGTATTTAAGTGCGAGTAATATCTCAGCATTTATCATAAATCGCAAACATTGAACATATTTATTTTGTTGTTTTATGAGAATCTAAATGAATCCAAATAAGAATAACTGGCGATTTCCATTCGATGGGCCAAAATTAATCTTTAAATTAATAATGAACCTTTTATTTTATTCTAGTAGATAAATTCGACATTCATGTTTAAATTTAGTTTCATAAGACACCAGCCTTCTTCATGTAAATAAAATTATACAGAGAATAAATAAACGCCTTTTTGAAAGTACATATTATATTTTAAATGGAAATAATGTTTCGATATAAAATCTTATTATCGTCTGCAACATTAGCATTAACTTAAATGGGAATATCGTTTGCATCAATCAAATATTAACTTATATTCGAACAACTAGACAGACGGACAGATCCTCTGAACAGATTTTACACAAAATTTAATAAAAATATACAAATTTGGTGTAAATCAGATATCAACCGCCTTGCTCAAAGCGTTTTTGAGTTATCTTTCTCACAGACAGACAGACGGACATTTTTCAAAAATGTGTTTTTGCGAACATATGAAGGTCTAAAACTTGGAGATTCGTCAAAATCTCGAGTTCGAATTTTTTGACAGTTACTATATTTTCACTATATTATGTATATGAGACCTGAGAAAAAAAAACCCTAAGCTCTACTTCTAGAGAAATTATTAAAATGTCTTAAAATATCCGTAATATTTTTATACTGCAATAATAGCGATATTAAAGACAACATAGTATTTTCTACAAATGGAAGAATAGTTTTTAAATAATAACAAATCTTTATTTAATAATCAACAATTAATCGTTATTAACTATGCAATAGTAATGAAATTTATGTATTAACCTTTATTAAATAATCAACAATCATTCCCTAAAGCTGTTCATCATAATGCGAGCAAAATTTGAATAAACTCTTCTAAGCGATTCGGATTTCTATAGCTTACAATCTATTTATGAATTCATTTTTCTTTTCTTTTTTTAATGGAAATTCTGAGGAATCATTGCGCTAATTTTGGAGCTGTTGAAAGGGGAAGAATGCCAGACAAACATTTACTTATAAATATTTGCCACTTAAATTTTCTGTCCGGTGACATTTAGCGTTCCATTGTTAACATCCAACACTTCGACTTCATTTTAAATTCAGATTTTGCAGTTGTATTTTTCCGCAGCAGAAACAAAGGCTCACAGCTACTGAATAAGGCACGAGATAGCGTCTTACACAAAAAGAGGCTCAGTCTGAATTTCCGTATTAAATTTTTTTAAGGAAAAACCCAAGAGTTTCAGACTTAAATTATGAACGATGTAAGGTATATCATTTTTATTTTCTCTTATATGCAGGATAGAGAAATTATAGTAATCGTCAAAAAATTCGCACTCGAGGTTTGGACGAATCTTAACGTTTTAGACCTCACCGAATTCGAGGGGAAAAACATGTTTAGAAAATATTTGTCTGTCTGTCTGTGACAAAGATAACTCAAAATCGATTTGATCTAGACAGATGAAATTTGGTACACGGACTTAACATCAATTTTCCAGGTTTCTATGAAATTTTGTGTAAAATCTGTACAGAGGAAGTCCGTATGTCCAACTGTTAGAATATAAGTTAATATTATAATTAAAAAACGAAGACAGCTAGATAGATAAAATTCGGTGAACAGATTTAACATATATAGCGTAGACGCCTTCTTCTTGTGTACAGTCGAGTACAGTTACACCAGAAAATATATTTTATACCATTTTAAAATTAACAGTTTTACCTTTTCAACGATATCAATTTCCTTTTCGTACAATTTTTTCATTCGATATTATTTTTTAAAAAACATTAGCACAGACTTTCTTAAATAAGAAAAAAAAAGATATGTAATATTTCTTTTCAAATCAACGTTAAGATTTTGAATTATTCTTCCTTTTTTTTTTTTTTTCATTTGTCTTTTATGTTAAGACATATCTTGTTGATATGTCTTAACATAAGATTTGTTTGCTTAAAAAATGTTTTAACTATGATCAAAACAAAATATAAATGCAACTCTCAAATTCAAAAGATGACTTAGAAAGTAAAGCCTTCGTGGGCAAAGGAAATATTTTTTACTTAACGAATAAAAATACATGTGAAGAGCTGTTGCCAGAACACATAAACAAAATTATATGAGAAAACTTTAGAACTACAGACGATTAACAAATTGTATCAGGAAAACTACTGATTTACTTCATTTTCACGATTTTTTTTAATGGAGAATTAACTATTTAATTAATTGTATTTCAGAATGTTCTTTAATCCTTTCTTATATTTCAGCATTTATGAACGAAATATGCAGTACTAACATAACAAATATTTGAAACTTATAGAGAAAACCAGCTATTGGTGGTTTTAAAATCGTCGGCTTCAATAATATTGTTGATAATAAAATTGCAATTAAAAAAATTCAAACTATAAATGAATTTTGTTTCATTAGTGCTGCAAATAGATACATATAATTCTAAAAATAGATTAAAAAAAACAGGAACTACAAAGGATAAAAAAAGTTATAATATTCTATAGAAAAGTAACTTTAACGTTAAAAGAATTTCAAATGAAAGCATTTTAAACCAGGATAATCATCTCATAGTAAATATGTTTTTAATTTTTTGCATATGTCTTCTTCTCTAAGCAATCGCCAACATTTGATTTGACATGTGATACGTATTATCTTTATAATGTTTTAAGAGTACTTTTTAAATATAAATTATATTGCTTATAGAAATTTATTCGAAGATTTTGAGTCAATTAATGAAAAGTCAATTTTTAATTAATAACAGACTTGAGAATAATACATCTCAGCAAGCCTGATTTATCAACTTTTATATTCATAATTTTCTTAAATTTATTCATAGGTTTTTAACTTTTGCCGATCATAAATTCATCAAAATTTCTAGAGTAATCTTAGATTCAATAAATTTAAGTGTGGATATGAGTCTAAATGATGCCTTAAATTCTACTTTACTCTTTCATATAGATTCACATCACGAATTCGAGAAAGATAAGAAAAAAAAAATTACCGAATGATAAGTCTATCTAGTCCTGTAGAAACTTCAAGAACGTTTTTAAGTACTTTATAGTGTTATAAATAAGGATAACATTCCTTAAGATAAGTGCTTTCCTCTTTTTTTGTGACACAATATTTTTTGACTGTTTTTTCGATACATTTCATGTTTTATACTTTATCAGACACAAGATGAAATATCACCAGAAATTTAACCTTTCCGAACCTCTTCGAAACCGAAATTCTAGGCTGCACTTTCTCGTCGACCTAGAAAACAGTCACTTCACTTCCTCGTCTGCGGATGTAGGGCAAAGGACTTTTTCCGATACCCGTTCTTTGGGTGGCCCCGAGCGGTGCACCAAGTCAAACTGGAATCCAGCAACAGAAACACCCAACAGTTTCCCAAACAAAATGGAAATTGCCTCAAAAGAGGTTAAAAACGAAGGTCGTTTCGGTCGATCGCCATTTACCTGAGAATGATAACTTTCTTCTTCGGTTTCTAATTTGGCCCCACTTCCGACATTCAGAAACGGTTTGGGTTTGTTTTTTTCACCCGAATCACAGAGATTCTCACACAATATACATTTTTTTTCTTTTAGTTTTTCGCATATTAACTATTGTACTTATCAAACAACTCGACCACAAGATTTTGATAAATATCGACATTTTAGAACATTCTGTAAAATAATAATGATAAAAGCATAATCTGTTTAAGCACGATAAACCAGAAACGCTATCCAAGCTAGTCAAGTTACAAGAAATCATAATTTTCTTCTTCGGTTTTTAAATTTGTCTCCACTTCTGATATTCCGAAATATACAGTTTGGTTTTCTTCACATATTTATTAGATATTGTTTTCTTTTTTAAAAAAATTACTGTATTCATTAAAAAGAAACGCTTTTTAAGTAAAAACTATGAAGTAAAAAAAGCATTGAGATAGACAAATTTGAATGACAAACTAGCAGGAGTACTTTCCCCAAATCTGTCTCGCATACTCTCTGATGAAGGCCCAGAAGAAAATGATCCCAAAGAATACCTTGCATGGCATTGGCGTGTAATAATAGCTAAGAAATATTTACCTTTGACGTGAATTTACCATTTTTACTGAATCCATCGTGTCAACCTTGGCGAGTTTTTTGGCGATTAATCCCTGGCATGCGGTTAACAGTATCGAAAAGTTGAATTTACCTTTTAGATCCGTTTTTTCTCAAATGATTGAAAGTAAAATTTGGCTCAGAACTACATTTGTAGTGCCAAAATCTCATACCAAATTTGACATATTTAAATCATTGCATTTTTGAAATATCAAATTTACATGTTTCTGAAAGTACAGACCGACAGATGGTCAACCCCTTTTTGGAATTCTCAAAATTCGACAGATGTCTCCATACATGTAAATTCTAAATCTGTGTACCGATATGATGACAAAAAAATTTCAATGAGCTGCATATATGAAATTCGGTATGCAGTTTAATCCTAAAGAATGTAAAGTTGCATTGCTTTTTTTATTTAATTAATCAAGAGATTTTCTATGTGATTATTCATGGATATGTGAAGGCGATAAGTTAAAAATACAAAATGCTAGATAAATATAATCTAAAATGAAATCTGGTGGATTTAAATATCATTGATATGTAATCTTGCCATCAAAACCTTAAACCTGAATCATATTTTGAACTCAATCGGTCAAAGAAAAGAGGCTCAAATGCAAACTTAATTCCTTTCACTGTGTTACGAAGCTTACCACAAAATAATTCCTTCTTTATCACCGGTATAATGCTAATAGCAACTAAGTCGAAAGAGAAAAAAAGAGCGAATTAATATTTTTGTTGTTTAAAATGCCTTTTACAGAAAAAAAAATGTGCATATCAGTATGTGTGCCGTATATATTATATATTGATAATAATTTGAGATTTTTCCCGTTACAGAAATAATATTTTAAAACTACAAAAGAACTAATTTTCTTTTCTATTTTCACATAGTCACTTTTAGCACTATATCGAAGATATTTATAACAAACTTGAAATAGCATATGGAAATTTTTTCGAAAACTTTCTTATAAAGGTATAAGTCTCCGGCTCCCTCATACGAGTTCTGGACTTTCAAAAATATCACTTTGCCATAAACTTCGAGTGCTCCAATTTTCATTTTTCGAGTTCCTCGCATGAGCATCTTATGCTTGGTAATTTAATAAAGAAAATCAAGTAGGCATTTTGTACGCCATTTTATTCATCGATTGAAGCTCAATTTACATAGAGAACTACATTTCTAGTATCAAGATCATATGCAGATTTTATCTAACTCGCATTTTTGAGTTATTGCATTTACATGATGTAAATTTGCAAATAAACAGAAGATTAACTCTGAGACGGTTTTGATTCAAAATTTAATACGGGTCTATTCTACAAATTTTAAAAATGCTTACCAAATTTTATTCATCTAGTTCTTTACGTTTTATAGTTACTATTTCACGTACACTCGGACACATAGATCAACTTTCTGTGAATGAATTTCATTCAAACTTTAAAGAATTACTACAAATTTTATATTAATACTGCATACTGAATTTCATCATTATAAACTGATATGTTTTTGAATTTCACAGACATCTAATTTCCGTAAGTGTTTTCGGACGCATGGAGGCCTCAAATGTGGAGAATCATCAAAAATTTGAAACCGATTTTTTTTATAGATTTTTTTTTTACAAAAATTTATCTTAAATATTCGAGAAAGCAAAAAATCTACAAATAACTAACCTATTGTTTTCTTTATATAAAAAAATTATATAAATCATAATAATACATTGTATTATTTCAAACGCAAAACATCATAAAGAATGTTTCTTTTCAATAATGCTTTTCAAAGAAAAAAATTGAACTAATTAGCAAAAACTAGAAATATAAAAGATATTATTACATTATATATTAATTTAAATTATAGTAACGGCGACCAACCGCTTCGTCAGAAACAATTGTGCTTTGTCGATTGTCATGATTTTTTTTTCATAAAAGCATCCAAAATCATAAAATTAACGTTAAAGATGTATTAATTTAACACTTTTACACCTTCTATGTTTATTGTCTAAAAATACTTTCCTACTGGAATCGAATCTCTTGGCATCATAGTGCAATTTTAAAAGTTAAGAATATATGTTCAGCTTCCTGCTATCTTTTCGGGTTATATAATTTCACTTTCTGATTTTTCATGGAAACTGTATGTGATAATTATCCGCATTCTTTTGCCTTAATTTTCAAATGTAAAAGAAACCACACGATTAAATATTTAATGAAACAATGAAATCGAATTCCATTTCATTGTAACAATGTTAACAGAAAATTATACGAAAAAAAAAAGCCTTGAAATTCTGGAAAAAAACTAAACAATGAAATTGTTATCAATAAAAAAATAATTTTTGGTACATAAACATGAGATACGTGCAACAATATTTTCAAGAGTAATTGCAGAAACATACCAAGAGAATAATTTTTATTTAATTAAAATTGTAATTAAAATTTCATAAAAAAAACGCCCGGAAAAACTAGTTTCTACACATTAAAATATATCCAATATCAAATTTGGTAGCCCTTTGTCTAATGGTTTACCCTACTGTGTGCTAATTCATGTATACTTATTTTTCATTATTAATAAATATTCAACTATAATACAATTTTTAATTAATTAGAATTGTAATTAAAATTTCAAAAAAAAAAAATCTTCACTAAATACAAGTTTTACATTTCAAAATACATGTATACCAAATTTGGTAACCCTTCGTCTAGTGATTCATCCTACTTAGTGCCAATTTACGCATATATATTTATTATTATCAATAAATATTCAATTATAGTACAATTTTTAGTTAATTAGAATTGTAATTAAAATTTCAAAAAAAAAATCTTCACGAAATACAAGTTTTACATTTCAAAATACATGTATACCAAATTTGGTAACCCTTCGTCTAGTGATTCATCCTACTTAGTGCCAATTTACGCATATATATTTATTATTATCAATAAATATTCAATTATAGTACAATTTTTAGTTAATTAGAATTGTAATTAAAATTTCAAAAAAAAAAATCTTCACTAAATACAAGTTTTACATTTCAAAATACATGTATACCAAATTTGGTAACCCTTCGTCTAGTGATTCATCCTACTTAGTGCCAATTTACGCATATATATTTATTATTATCAATAAATATTCAATTATAGTACAATTTTTAGTTAATTAGAATTGTAATTAAAATTTCAAAAAAAATGTATCTAAATACAAGGTTTCTACACTTTAAAATATATGTGTGTGTACTAATTTTGGTATTTCTTAGTCTAATAGTTTGTCCTACTGAGTGCCAATTTACGCATATGCATTTATTATTAATAATAAATATTCAATTACAACACAATTTTTTAATCCGAAATATTCAATTTATGTTTCAGTTATAATTATACATTTTTTTTTCTATTTATAAAGTTTGCAATTTTAAATTCAGGAAGTAAATTCTTTATATTTAAATTACATGTCAAACTGTTAATTTATGGCGTTATTTAAATCAATTTTATCAGCTTTCTTAGAATGACACAGTTATTTTTGAGAAGATTCCGATGCAAATCAATCAAGCGGCACAAAGTGAATTGATTTGAATCAATATGTTGAATAATGACCTCTTTCTCCATCATGCCCATTATTAATTTCCCTATGGGTAATAGTCAATTGTAAGATTCGAAATGTTAAAACATTTTTGCTTTAAATAACTATTTACTTTAAATACATAGTACTATTTACTTTATTTACATAGAAAAAAATAAAGCGTTTGCAAGATAATAAAAAGAATATTCGTACTTGAACTTATTTTTGAGAGTAAATAAAGGATCAACTTATTTTTGAATCCTACATGTTATCCAATTCGACATATTTCTGAACACAGGCATTTAGAAGTTAGAATTTGAACCATACACAGTCTAGAGTATTATTAAGCGTGTGTCCATCATGTGGAACAATTTGGAAAATATCTAGAGGAAGAAGACAAAGAAGAGAAGAGATAGAGGAAGAACGAAGTGCAAATACAAATTAAAGTGCTTTATTTGACTAAAATTATGCTTTCTTTTTCTATACGATTCTATGATACAAAATAATCATAATTTTTGTTCTGAAAATAATCTCTCCATGCGTATTTTTATTTATTTTTGTCTTCTTATGCTTTATAAATAATACGCTTATATCTATTCTTATGTATTATAAATAATACGCTGATCTCCATTATTTCTGTATTATAATCATACATAATTTAAAAGGTACATCAAAATCCGTTATGTTTTTCATATTACCATTTTCTCCAAATATTTAGAGATTAAGAATTATGGAGTTCAAGAATTCAATGAACTTTTTCGCACATGAATATTTTTTTTCTATATTTTCTGAATGAAAAAAATAAAAATAACAGTCAATAATTGGCATCAATTTATAATTTACTAGACGAAATTGTAAAAATTGCAAAATATAAAATTGAGTGTGTTTATGTTTTTTATTCCTGGTTATTAATATATCATAATAAAATTAAATATTCCATTAAAAATTTAAAAAAAACATATAAATATAGTAGATCTTCATTTATATGGTGGATATCATATCAGAAAATTGCAGCAGTAACGAAAGCGCTGAATTAAAAAAATTCATTTTAAA
This sequence comes from Argiope bruennichi, assembly GCF_947563725.1. Taxonomy (NCBI): domain Eukaryota; kingdom Metazoa; phylum Arthropoda; class Arachnida; order Araneae; family Araneidae; genus Argiope; species Argiope bruennichi. Next base: position 41,268,455 of record NC_079161.1, on the reverse strand, counting down.
AGACGTATTTTTACAGTAGAATTTATGTTTATTGCACAAAATATTACAAAAGCGTGCCAAATTATAAAATAATTATACTAATGTACTATATAATTTCTACAAAAACGATATTGCATCATGTTTAATAAATGTATGAAATTATCAGTGATTGAACATATCAGTTAATGTCAGTTGTTTCACTTTCTTTATCCATTTTCAGTCAAGAAGATGCAATTTGGGGGCTTTCTTTTTTTGTATTAACGATCCAAAGAGATAACTGACAATCGAGATAAATGGAGCTAAGATAACTGGAGTTCGTCATTTCCACCGGAGTGGCATCACAAGTACATGGATAAGAAGTTGCCATGTGAGTAAGAAAGTCCTCGCTTTCTTTTATTAATAGAGCAATATAGTGCGATCAAGCTACCTCCATTCCAGTGATGAACGTACCTTCCTATAGATGGGGGGTATAACGGTGAATGCTGGTTTATTAGTCGTCGCTTTTATGACTCTAACCTAAGTATGAGATTTCTGTTGTCGCAAAGGCAATTGTTCAGAAAACTACAGATGACTAAGAAAGGCGGGGCAACTCTTTTGCTAAGTACTGGTGTAAGAATTTCAAGTTAAACAAAGAAAAGTACACCCAAATTCTAGTATTTTGACTTTCAAAACTGCTCCAAATTCAATAGAAGTGAAACAGAGAGAACAGCAATTATCATTATTAAAAAATGGCTAATATTTGTTCTACAGTTTTTTTAAAAAATAGATGCATTTCACTATGTGCATATTACGATTGGTTTCCGATAATATAACTATGCGTGGTTGTGATCTTTGCATATGAATTCGGGAAATTTAATCAACTTCGTGCAGGGATTTTATTGAATTCATGAGTAAACCGTTTAAAATGTTTTAAAAGTTATGTAATATACTCACAAAACACATTTACGATAATGAATGATTGGCACTTTTTACTATTCTAAAGTATCAGAACATTCTGAGTTAGCATCGTTATTAATATAGTTTTTTTTTCTTTTTTATATTATAGCAGTATTTTAAGTGAGATTGCAGACCACTTACCTTTGTTATCTGTAATGGATTTTCTTCGTTACAAATTACAGTTATGGAATAAATTGATAATCAAGAGATAAACGTCAGACGTGTGCGTGCGATAGTAATTTGATATTGAACCAATTACCCATTTACACATCTGGTAAAAGAAATAAGAAAAGTGAAATAACTAAGTAACATAAGACGATATGTAATTAAATAGAGACAATATGTAATGTTGAATGACATGCGCAGTTACGATTTTCTTAAGATTTAATTCCTATATTGAAATTCTTTGGTTCAACAAACAGAAATATATAAGCTATAATAGTAAAGGTTAAATGTCTATAACAATTTGAAGTTATAAATGATCTTCTAAAGCAGTAATGAAAGCCATTTATACATAAGAGATATGATAGAAATTGACGTCTATTTCTGCTAATAATAAAGAACATATATTTTTTGTTGGCGTTCAACAGGCAAAACCGTTTATCCTAGAACTATCAAATTTGACACAAACCAGCTACAAATGACGAGAATGTGCATATTGCAGCAATAGTTTCGGAAATTTGATTAGAGTTTTAATTCATTAAAAATCAAATGAAATATTATTGAAAATCCTTACTTTTTTAAGTTAACATTTCTTTGTTAACTAGATATTTAACTATTAAAAATTAATTAAAAGCGGCATAAGTTAAGCAAAATTCATTACTAGGTAGTGTAAAATTATATATCACAGCACTCCAACACGAGCCACTATTAGATTATAAGACTGGGGATCTTAAATATATAAAAGTGCAAAATGCTACAACTTTGTCTTTCTAGAATAAAAGCCTAACTGATAGTCTTAAACGACTAGACAAAAGAATCTCTTTAATAACCTGATATGCTAATAGAGATATCCATCGATTTCAATAACAGGTCCTACACACTATAAATAACGACATTGGCACCGTTTTGATTAATTAAATACCGGATTCTTTTGCATACAAAGTATGCTTCAAGAACTATTCAAGGGATCGTTTTTGTGTCAACAAGATTTTAGATCCTTCCTGGCAATCGAATAACGGTCATTAAAACGCTTCAATTTCTTTCTTGGTTTTTGCCTTCGAGGATATTTAGATATTGGCCATAGAGTGCCGGATTTTTTTCACATTTAATTCTTATTCGATAATAAAAAGCTCGTTATGTTCATAACAACCATTTATTTCTAATTGATATATAAACACGAATATTAAGACACATCACGAACAAGAATTCAGATAGAAACACAAGAATTCTAGACAGAACAGTTTTGTAAATTATTCTTATTGGAATGCACAAATATTATAAAGCTTGAGAATATTATAAAAGGAACGAAGACAAATCTATTTATAAAATAAATGACGAAAACAATACAGGAACACATAGCATACATTAATGTGCAAATAAATAAATTCCAATAAAGCAGCATTTTCTTAGAATTTAAAGTATTATTAGTATTTAAAAACCACAGAGTTATTAGTATTCTAAAAACCACAAAGTTGAGGAATCAAGGCAAGGCTTTTTAGCAACAGCTTTTTCATATAGATATCCCGCGCTTAAAAATTTAGTATCTGGGAGTTGTTGTTTTTTCAATCGTAAATAAGATCCTATTCTAGCGCTCGTTTAAAGTTATAAGCGAAATCTAATATAATAATTGCTAACGCGGGATCGAACATGAGAAAGATGCATAAAAGTATGAAGCTCTAACCACTACTACATCTTTGACACGTTTACGGAAGTCATGTATAGCCACATGTCAATATTTAACTTAAAAAAAAAAAAAATTGGGTGTGTAAAATCGCGTTTTTTTTTTTCAGGGAAGACATCTATATAGATGAATTTAAATAGCAAAACCTTATCTAAATATAAAATTTGATCCAAATCGTTAGAGCCATTTCCAAGAAAAAAGCACGAAGTAAATAAATTTATGTATATACAAGAATTGCTCGTTTAAAGTTGTGATAATAGTTATTTAATCTTTATAAAAACCAATAAAACTTCTTTATAGTTTTAGTCAATATCTTGATAATGGAACTTTGAAACTTTTTCAGGTCTAAGTTTGGCTAGAAACAGTTATACTTAGGCAATTTTACGCCTAAATACAGACAAATTTACGCCACCATGATTAATTTTTATTAATATTACAGTATAAACTTTTTTCCATTTACTCGTCCATTTACATCATCTTGAAAGACTTAATTTCACAATTTAATGCGAAATTCCTAGCTTTTTTGAGATGAAAATCAACTTTTTTTAGAATACTGCAAATAGGTCACTGAATTTAAGTTAAAGGAAGAAAGTGAATTCGATGATACTAGATATGGCGAATGTGAAATGCTATAATAATTTTTTTTATAAAAAAAAAAGAGAGGAAATGCTTTTTTTGGCCTGAATTTGCTGTATTCCTCTAAAATCTGTGACGTACGAATTTCTGTATAACATTCAGCAGCATTTTTTTAGTGATTTTGAAAAATACTCAGAGATTTTGATCACAATTTAGAAATCAAAATACAGCCATTATAAAAATTTCGAGCGATTTTTTTTTTTTTCCTTTTTACCAAAGATCAAACTTAGTGAAATCGGATTTTTAGTGATTATATCTCTACCGGAAATGATGCCAAATCACTTATTTACTTATAGCTGCTGGCATGAACTGCATAATGTGTGATTCATTTAAATTTTTTATAACGATCCCCCCCACACACACCGATCATAATTTTTAATATCACGACAAATGTTTTTTATTCCAACCATATGGTGGACGCAGCATAGTCAATTCTTCCTTTTTTTTTTTTTTTTTTCTTTTGCGCCACAAAATATCGAACTAATGCCCAATAATCAGCAAAGCTATTTATCCTTTTGAAATACAGCAAGTTTAATGAATTGCAAGGTGTTAGACGCTGTCTATACTTTTCTTATTTGTAAGAAGCAAAACATCTAGCATATGTCGTTTTCCTCTGCCTTAAATTCACAAATTTCTATTCCAGTCATTATTTTTCCATTCCTTTCAAAAAGAAAATTTTTCTTCAATTCATAAAGTTATTAGAAAAAGTAAATTATCTACCATTAATTTAAGTAAATATTAAGTAAGTATTTCATCTTCTTTTAAAGAAACAATAGACTCCAACGAAAATTTTCAAAATCATTTTATTTGTCAAAACATTATTGAAAAAAAATATCCATTTGATTCATAATACTGAATTTAATACTCACAGGAAATCAACATATGAGAAGACGATTAAAATTTTGTTTACTTAAATTCCCATCTGCATGTACATATATAAATCAAGGAAAATGAGAAATGTATAACTTGTTTTCGAGATATATAATAAAGGTATGCTTTCTTTCATTTATGGCTCAGTTTAATTATATATTAACGTCTCGTTTTGAAGCAACACAATGGCACTTTTAAGAAGGACCTCATATTTCTGAACAGTAGTTGAATGACGATTACGGCATCTTGTCTGGCAGCTCCTCTCCAAATACCATATCAATCGGCACCATCTCTACCTTCCGTACCATAATAACGGACGGGCACTATCGATGTCAGATTTGGCGCTCACGGGTCCCGCATATATGGTAGATTTTTTTTATAGAATCGGGTCTCGATTTTGGAATCTTCCGATCCAGAAGCCAATACTTTACCACTAAACCTCCGTAATCTTTCACTTTCAGGTTTTATATTTAATTTAAAACTTTATGTTGTTTTAAACTAATTATATATATAATAGAGCTGTATTTAAAATTATTTTTAATGGATATACATAATTAGTATTGAATTTGAAATAATAAAAGTTATTCATTAGAATTTCAACCATACATATTTTTATTTATACGTTATTTTAAGTCAGCCTCTTGAATTCATATAAACGGTACTTTATCAACTATATTTATGAGATGTACTTTCAGAAAATAAGCAGAAAGAAATTATCTTTAAATCACTGTTCTCTTCTTCATCATCATCTGCTAGAATATTAAAATTTCATGGCCATTAAAAGTTCTTTGTTAAACTATAATCCGTATTCGATCGATATGATTGGCACAATAATATAAAAAGATTTAAAACGAACCATGAAAGTGCGCACAGTGAAATAAAACAGAAAAGGAAATTGTTTAACGCCATTTCTATCGTGTTTCAACATGACTTCCAAATCGTCATACCCAAACGGATATCGTATATTTTTTTGTTAAAAATTAATATTTTAAATGGAATAGCAACATTCTTTTAAAATTATGTAGCCATTCTATCTTTCAAAAGAGAAAAAAAGAAGTATTTTCATTTTATTATGTTTAATTAATGATAAAATGGATGCATTTGTGTGTTATGCAGATTTTTTTATAGTTAAATTTTAATAATCTTTTTTTTAAAAAAAAGAAAGAATTTTAAAAAAATCCACCCATGCCTTAAAACTAAAAATAAAGTAGCTTAAAATGTAAGTCTGATCTTGATAAAAGAATTAAGATAATCATTATTTTTTTCTGAACTGAGCTGCTCAGAAACAAAATTCAGTAGCGTTCCTAACGTCGTTCAAACGAGAGTATGTCCGTGACCCCAGAGGCTATTGGCCCGCACAATGAACTACATTACGTGTAAGTCAGAAATTATTATAAGGTGATGAAATCTAGACAAATTTATTTACTGCAGTCTCTAACTGACGAAAAACAAATAAAAATTAACAATAATTTGCTGTAATTTTATTAGTAGCAGTTCCTGAGTTACGATGACAATATATTTCACCGTGGAAAATTGTGTGTTGCATATTAAACCGCTTGAAATATCCTGACTGCGAATAACGCTGCATCAAACCATTTTAGTTTTCTTATGGCAGTTTTTCTTTACTTAGTGTAAGTTTAATAACTAATTTTATCTGATAAGAAGGATGACTTATAACTGAAGTCTTGTCCTTTTTCTTTTGATAAAAGAAAATGACTCAATATTGCGCCTGTTAATTTACGGCTTATGAGAGCAAGGACTTTGAATTTTAAAACTTTCAATGATTTTTCGCTGCAGAAAGTCTGTACAGTCTAAAGTTACTTTTTAAAGAAAATTTATTATGCCAAGACTTAAGAGAAAAGAATATATAATGAAATGAACGCAAGAAAAATAAGGTTAATATTTTGTTTTTATTTTTTATATAATTTTCATATGTTATAAGTTAAACATCATTATTTGGGTGAGAGGAAATATTGCATATGCTCCTTCCTTGAATTAAAAATTAAATATATTTACCCAATATGTTTTTTTGTTGTGTTTTTTTTTTTTTTTTGCTTATTCTTACTATATTTGTATCTGAAGCCTCAAAAATCCAAATGTTTTCAATGATGCAATTTATAGTGGACATCATATCCGTTTAACAATTCTAATATGAGATTTATCAGAAATACATTATTAAACTTCTTCTTGATATACATTATTATCCTTCTTGTATACTTCTTGATATACATTTTCTACTTGAAATACATTATTAAACTTTCATCTTGATATGAAAATGAATACTTTATTTAACTGATAAATTTAGGAAGTGGAGAATTAGACTAAATATCTTTATCCTCTTATGTCTGGAATTTAAAATGCCACTTGTACATCTAACGCAAACTGCGGTGAGAATAGCTTATGCAAAAATATGATATATCATAAAAACAAAGAAAGTAAATTATTTACTAACATGATAATATATAGTTTGTTACACTGTCTGTCATTTGCATGTTAAGCCATGCATTATGAAAAAATAATCAAAAATTCTATAGCGTCCATTTAAAGCTATCAAATTTGATACCTTGTTACATTGTGGAGAGTTGCTGTTAAGATGGTCACTAAGAAAGACTTTTCAAAATTTTAATGACTTTTAATTAAAAATTTATCCAAAATTTTAATATTTATCCTAGGAACTTTGAGCATTTTACTGCACAAAAATAATTTTTCTCTAAATTTAGTTTTTTCAATTATGCTAATATTACTTTCGTGAAATTTTAATAAATTTTTAAAAACATTGATGATACATCTTACAATAATAATTTTAATTATTTTAGTGGATTTAAACTTTGGACTGACAGTCAAAAGTTTGATCTGATTCCAGTAGTTAAGTATCAAGACCACTTGTTCATTGAGCTTCCGAGACAACTAGCTGTATTATTTTTAAGTTACCGGATTCATATACACACGAATGCATAGAAGCATACAATTTAATTACTTATAAATGCAGTCCAAAGTGGAATTTTCTTACTGTTAAAATTCTTGTATAAAACGCATCTATTATTGAAATTCACTGTTTATTGAAATTTGGAATAATCGCCTCCATATATTCCTAAACAAATGGATCGACAGACAGTCAACTTGTTTATGTATTAACAATTCTGGTAAAAATACCATGAATCAAATTTAATCTAGCTTGCTAATGAATTTTTGAATTATTTATTGAAAAGCTATCGTCGTAATCAGATGTCAAATTTCATCCGTCTAGTTTGGCTCGTTTTTTAAATTAACATGTACGTATACAGAATAAACATGACTTTTTCGGACTTATTTAGATCCAGATTTATTTAAAGCCTACTTTTTAGATTATTCTAATATTTTCTTTCTGTATACTCAAAAAAAAAAAAAAATTAAAATATCAAAAACTGAAAATATTATATTGAATTTCAAGAAATTTTTTTCAGTCTTTTTTTTAACAGTTTATTAATAATGGATTAAAAGCAATAGCTTAATTCAATCTTCCATTCCTAAATCAGGATTCAAACTTTTTTAAGCATGTGACATAATTAATTGTTTTATAAGATAATGAAACATTTTCGATAACCAAATTGTAGAACGTAATAAATTTTAATATTTCTTGAACGATATAAGTGTTCGAAGAATCAGAACTGTATTTATAACTATGTCTGAGATTTACTAAATTTTTAAGTTCGCACCATCCCATTCTTCAATATAAAATCATACACTAAAAGTTTCTATACTAATAATGCCAACTTCTACAATGTGTTCATAATGTACTAAATGTGACTGCTTACCGTCGGAAAATAAAATTTGAATAAATAAAATAAAAAACATTACTTGTAAAAGCAACTTTCACTTCTATCTCACAGTTCTTTGACGTCTGAAACGAGCCTCCAAAGTCGAACCAATCAGAAATAAGTACGACTAGCGAAGAGAAATGGATTTTATGTTTCGTTTTTCCAGTTCGCTGTCACAACTTGAGTCCTTGTTTTTCGGCTCCCTTCAAACTCCTTCTGCAGTTCTTTTTCTCATTGGCAAAGGATAAAACCGGCACGTTTGGTTAGCACCGCTTGCTTTTGAACATTTCTCTGTTGCAGTGAACATTAACTCTTGATTATTACAATGTGTGGTGAGTTTTGAATGTTTGTATTGATTACTTTTAAATGTTTTTCATGCAATTAAAACGTGCTTGTCAAATTTCTTTTAATGTCAAAAATGGATTTCGTTCGAGCTTTATTGGGAACAGCTTTGACATGTTACCAGCTCTATTAGAAAAACTGGTTTTCTATTTGTAAAAGCGGAATCGCTTAAAAACTATGAGGATTTACAATCATATTCCTCTACAATTGTTAAAATTGATTTAATCATTTAATTGCGATCTTTAGAACCTGTATAAACAATCGGCAATTTTAAGATTGTGAAAAACATAGAATAAGTGCATTAAAAATGGATATTGGTTATTACCGTTACTGGAAGCTACTATTGCTAACTTCAAAACAAAAATATAATAAAATTTTGCATTTATTGATAGACTCGAAGCAAAATTATTAACCTATAGCTTAGAATTGTGAAATGATCACTACAAATTTTCAATTTACGCAATTTTTGTTAGTTGCTGGTAGTATAGATACAATTGTAAAGGGAAGATGAAAAATTATTGCAAATTTGGAATGACAGTTTCAAGAGACTTTAGGGAATGTTTCAGGTCTAAGATCATAAAATAATTGTCTTTCAGGTTTTTAATGATATAAGTCTTTGTTTTCAACATAAAAATCTTAAATATCTTTTTTTAAGACAACTAGCCTTTTCATGTTGGTTATTAAAATATTTCTTTTCATAAATATTGTGATAAACAAAGAATCTATTTTTCTCTTGCATTTTTGCTAAATTGTTTTAAGTAGCTTTTAATGTAAATACTTAAAAAAACAGTAAATTTTTATACTTTCATGTATTTAACTTTATTTTATAGAGTATAATTTTTGGAAATCTTCAAATTTTTTTAAAATTCAATTTGAATTTCCAACTTAATTTTTTAAGTATTTAATCTTTTGCTTTCCATCTGATCTTAATGATAGTTTTATGCTCATAACTTAAGATAACAGCTGTTGAATATCATTAAATATTTATTTTTAATTTAAATTAAATTCTGTAATATTAAATATAATTCTGTCATGTTTAAAAGAAATGTAAATTCTTTGTAAAGAGCAAATGTAGTAAAAATGCTCTTAAATTCTTATGTTAATGAGTTCACTAATAAATATTGGAACCAATCCAATTCAAGATTATATTGGAATTTCGTTAAAAAAAACAATAGCATCTTCAAAACTTCTGTAATCATTGGACAAATAAAATTTGTCCTTGATATTAGACCAGTCTTATTTTCCTTAATAAATATGAATTGACTGTTGGCCTAAATATATTTTGGAAGATTAGAAATGTATATTTTAACACTCTTTGAAATTTTAATTCAAGTTGTATTTTAATATCTTTAGGTAATAATATAAAAAATGTTTTTCTTGTAATATTGATTTAGTTATATAACATTAATATATCAGTCAAGATCAAGATCTCTCAGCAGTTAATCTTGGATATCTAAATATAAATCGCAAGAAATATTTACTTGTAGTTGAAGGTTAAAGGATCTTATCAATATCGAGTACCTACTTATTCTCTTGTATTTTGTGTATACATTACAATTATACAAATCTTTTCTAATCTTTATTACTTTTGAAGGTCTATTTTAATATAGTTTGAAACGATACTCTTCATTATTGTAACGGGGAAAATAATTTCATTGGATCTTAAAACTTGTATTTTTTTTTTATGTTAAATGTGATGAAAATTCTTGATTTTTGTATATTAAAGTAAAAATTTTTATCTTAAAAAAAATCTTAGTTTTATTGATGTGTTCATTTTACTATTTAACATTTACAAATATTGTAGTTTATTTTGAAATTCATAACATTGCCTTATCTTGTTATAAAATTAATCCATTATTTTCTGTCTAACTTCTTCTTCTTTTTTTTTTTTTTTTTTAATATTTTAGAAAATGAATTTGGACTTTTTTTTTACATTGACCAAAAGGTGGTCTCAAGATTTTCACTTATTTAAAAACTTAAATTTTTTACAAATACCATTTTAAACAAATTGTATCTACTGCAAGATAATATATATATTTTATATATATCTTTCTTTGTTATAATTATCATGAATATAGATCTTAAATTATTATATAAGCTTACAAGTATAATTTTAAATATGAACAATTTTTGAATTTGCTTTGTTAATCATCATTAATTTCATTAAACATAAAATTTCTTGTTGATTTTCATTTTATATATTAACTTATACTGTTATATTTTCTGAAGACTGTTTTTCTTTTAACCAAAACAAAAGATTAAAATTAAGCTATCAATCTTGTTAACAAAACTTAAGTTGCTAGTTATGCTTAAATTTATTAAAGTGAATAACATTAGTTATCAAACAATAATTGAATTTTTGCCATCTTGTAACTTTTAAGAATTTTATAAGTTTATTATAAAACCGCATCAGTAAAAATACAATTCTATATCATATTTTATGTTCAATCTAATAATTTATTATTTTACTTGCTGAGATTTTAGAATTTAAGATTTATTTTTTAATTCTAGGTATATTTGCTTACCTCAATTATTTGGAGCCACGTACAAGGAAGGAAATTCTAGAATGCTTAATCAAAGGCCTACAACGTTTGGAATACAGAGGCTACGATTCTGCTGGTAATTTACATATATTTCCAAAAATATAAAACCAAATTATAAAAGATAATGTTGGAATTATACACAATAAAAATTAACAATATTAAATCTTTTAGTATTATTTCATATCAGAAAAACTAAAGTTTCTAGATGTTCTTTATAGTTTTATTATTGTATTTCATCAAATTGAATTGTATTTCATGCATTCAGGTGGTTTTAAAAGATATGCTGTTATAAATATTAAATATTCATTTACTTCTTAATACATAATTTCATGCATATAAAACATTTTTTTTTAGTAATGTTTTTCTTGAATTTCATTAAATCTGTTTTGAAGGAAAACGTTTCTTAATTAGCTTTTTTATAAAGATAAAAAATTGATTCTTATAGGATGTTTTTTAAACACTTAATCCCAGTTAAGCAAAATAAATTTCAATATTTTCTTTCATTCAAGTAGAAATTTAATTTTTATTTTGCAATGGATCAATATTATCTCAACATTGTTTTTAACTTGAAAATAAAGTAAAAATGTTTCTACTTGCATTGAATTTTGATAAACTAATTCCCATACAACATAAGAACCTGTTGCTAGAAAAGATCTATTGGTAAATTGTAAATTTCTTTCATTTATCATTTTTTCATCGGTATTAACTTGAATATGACACAGCTTAGCAAAGACAGCTTTTGTACCATAAAATGCAAAGAAACTCAAACTTATCAGTATTGACTGTATAAGGAAAAATTGTATTTGAAAAGTGTATATAAAAGTCGATTTATTTATAGTAATTATTTAAGCCACTCAATAAAATTTAAGCTAGAAAAGCAATAGATTGTCTGTATACCATCCTATAATTTATTAATAGTTAGATCTTAAATCTCTTTATAAATAAAACTGTTCTATAATTTCCAGGGTTGCTTAAAACTGTTGATAATACTTTTTAATTTAAATATATTTATGAAATGTTACGACTATAAATATGAGGTTCATTTTTATATCTTGGATATATTTATGTTCTTTTATAAATGGTGAAAAGTAAGAGTTCAGTTATATCTAATGTCCAAAATTTGCTTAATTAGTGATAATTCAGATTTTTTTAAATTTTAGAAACTTAATTGAATTCTATACAAATATATATATTTATAAATATCTTCCCTTTATATTTGTATAATTGACCTAACTGAATTTTACAGGTGTCGCTGTTGATGGAGATGCAAATGGAAATTCCATTCAGATTATTCGAAGAAGTGGTAAAGTGAAAATGTTGGAAAATGAAATTTTCAGTGAGTAATTTTGTTTTAATATGCTCAATATCTAAAATGATTCTGCATTTACTTTGGTAATACTTCCCTTGTAGCTTTTTAAAAATAATTAGACTTTTTATCTAGTAATATCTTTCATTGCATTTAATCTTGTATTATCTGGTAAACATCTTTGAATATAATATGATCTAATTTTTTAAAGAATTTCAAATTTTTATCATATATTTTAATTACTTTATATATAAATTTTAGTTCTGAAGATCTTTCAAGATGTAAAATTTACTTGACATATCTTCATTAAAGATTATTATTATTGCTCTCTCCTTTTTTATATTTACTTTTTTACATGAATATACCAACAGTAATTCTTGATGTGTCATTAGCAAAAATTTCATATAAGAAACTAATTATTAAATTAAATGCCAAGTAGCTTTCAATAAATTTAATGTATAAGAAAAGTAGTTCAATAATTTAAAAGAAGAGTCTGAATTTCTAAATCGTTTTTTGTTTTTGAATAACTATATGATCATTAATTATTTCCATATTTGATACATTTTTTAAGTTAATACAATAGTAATTTAAATTCTTGATGCAGTCATAAGTTACGGATTTATACTTTCAGACTTTAAAATCCTTAACTTTTTTAAATGGGAATTTTAAATAACTTCAGATTTTAAGAACCATTATCTATCTATATTGTAACCTGTAAACTAATTTTCATTTATATATTTGAAATCTATAGAATTTGTAAGATATTTAATAAAGACACTTGAATTATTATAAATTCTAGAATTAACTGCCTCTTCATAATCTCTTATTTTATAATTTTATTGTTCTAAATATTTAACTTGCATACTTTAATTTTAGATTCCAAAGACATTGATTTTGATCAAACGTTTGATGTGCATGTTGGTATCAGCCATACAAGATGGGCTACCCATGGTGCACCTAGTGCATTGAATAGCCATCCACAAAGATCTGATCCGACTAATGGTATGTTTCCAAAAGTGATTTAACCTTTTTAAAAGCATTTCATCATTGTTTTAAGAACTTTTCTAATGGCTATAAACAGTAATAGATAAGAGAAGGTCTATAAGGTATTTTTATATAACCTGGCACTTAAACAACAACAACAACAACAAAAAAAAATCTCTTGTGGAATGAAATTTATGAACCTAAGGAATTGATAATTTAAAGATAATCCATTTTTATTATTTGGCATATAATATACAAGTTAATTCAGCAGTTAAATCATTTAATTTTTAAAAATTATTAAAGATGTATTGAGTTTTACTAGCGCTAATTTACAATTTAAATCTTGAGGTAGTTTTGTTATTAGAAAATAGTACTTTACATAAAACGCTACTTACTTGGTTGTTTCTTTACTGTGTCATCCACAGTTTAAAAGCTTGTTTATCGGGCAAAGAACCACTTTTTATAATAAGCAATTCTTTTTCATCCATGAAAACTTTCTTTATCATAAAAGTTTGCTTTTACTACTGAGTAGATATTGAATATATTTAAAGTATATCTGTATACTTCTATATACTCGATATATCCTATATAATGAAGCATTTTATCTATTGTAAGGCATCTGTTTGTTTAAATTATATACTATACTGAAATTAAACTGATTATATTTTCTATATAAATATATTAATCTTATTTCTGTATAGATATTAAGTATATTTTCAATTCAATATTCTTCATTCTGTTCTATTTGTATATGAACTATTGACTTTTAAAATTGCTCTTAATTTTATATAATCTAGCATGAGAAATTTAGATTTATCATGACTTCTGAAACCTTGAATGCGATATTAAGTTGATAAACTTCATTCTTTCTTTCAGAATTTGTTGTAGTACACAATGGCATCATCACTAATTACAAAGATGTTCAGAAATTTTTGGTAATACTTTTCAGTTGACTTATTTAAGTGATGTATACTTTATTTTTTGATCATAAACTTGGTAAGGATTCAAACTGTTTATAAAGTTGTTGAAATATTCTAAAATTATTTTATGAATAAGCAATTTGTATTTCAGGTTTTACTTAATGTATTTTATGATCCTGTAACTAATATATATAACTAATATAAGAAATTTGCATCTACTTGTTTAATGCATAATTCTATGAAATTTTTACTATAATTTTAATTATACTAATTAATTTAAAGCTAGAAAATGCCAATGTCATTTTTAATCATTTTTAAACAGATTTATCTTAAATTTAAGAATTTTGAATTTTTTTAAAAGTAAGTTTAAAATCTTTTAACAGAATAATTCTTTGTTGTATTTGTATATCAACAATGAAATTTTACTGTTAGTTCTTCAGTTAGTTTTATGAAATTATTTTTGGCTTGAATTGTCTATTCTTTAAAAAAGCTTAGATTTTTAAAAATACTCTTGCAGTTTTATAACGGAATAACATTTTCAATCCAACATTCTGTAAATTTCTAGGTAAATCATGGATTTGAATTTGAATCCCAAACAGATACTGAAGTTATTTCTAAACTTATCAAGCATATTCACACTAACAATCCTCATTTATCATTTAGAGAACTTGTTGAACAAGTTATTCAACAGCTGGTAAGTAGGTGGCTAAGATTTGTCTTGATTTTCTTAAATTTCTTAACTTATAGAATATAAAAGTGCTTTTTCTTTATTTTTATCAAAGAAAATTGTTTTTACTATATTTAAAAATATTAGAAAAGATTATTTTAGAAGACTAATTTCATTTAAAAGTTTTGACTTTATAACATTAAAATTTTCTTCTAAACTGTATTTAAGGCTAATTGTCTGTATTTTCACGTTTTATAAAAACACTTATAGGTATAGGTGCTTGTATATAATGTATGCCCATTACTGAAAGTGTTAGGTTAGTCTATTTTTGTTAATGGCATGTGGTTACAATACAAATATTTGGACAAAAAAAAAAAAATCGGGTATATATTCGATATATCTGTATTTTTCAAAATTTAAGAATTCTAGAATTTCAGTAATATTTGTTCTTCAATATGTATATATCGACTCCCTTTATTATATTATATTGAAATTTGAATGTATTAAAAAAAAAAAATTTAGATATGTGCACGAGTCTTGCCATGAAAATACTTAATTAGTAAAAATTAAAGTTTCCTTCCTTAATAGGAATCTGCATTGTTGACATATAAAAATACTAGTTCTTCAGTTGTGTTGACATAGATTTAATTTCTTGATTCAGTATTTATGAAAAATATATTGTAGTTATTTTTAAGAAAATATATTGACTATTCTTGAAGTTCCAAGAATAAAAACTAGACTTGTTATTTTATTGATGTTAACAAGATTACACTTGCAAATAAATGGATTTGAAATAATTTAAAATGGATCTATGTATTCAAATTTGATTTCATTACAGGAAGGTGCATTTGCCTTGGTTTTCAAAAGCAAGATGTATCCAAATGAATGCATTGCAACCAGGTAAGCATATTCTTCAAAATTCATCCTTTAATAAAACTTGTCATCAATATTGAAATAGTTCAGAATATTCTAAGTGTATTTTATAGCAAATGTGAATAGATATATATGGCTTTTCAAATCTGTTTTCTTTAAATTTTTGTATTATGATGAATGTGATTATCTTTGTAAAAAAGCTTCCTATTGTATTTCTATTTTTGTATTTAATTTTAATCTGACAAATTCCTTAGTTACTGATTATGTGCCTAATTTTAACATTTCTTTTTTTAAAAATTAAAGGTCTAGGTATTCAATATATGAGAACCAAACTTTTCTTGTATTATGGATGTTAAATTTCTGATCATTAAAGAACCTGATAGTTCTAGAGTGTCCTGATAGTTCTGATGTCAAATAGTAAATGTCAAATTAGTAGTTGAATTTTATCATTAATTTTGTAATGTAATCGTTAATAAATTAGATCATTTTTTTTAGAGCTTTACATAGCCAACTAAAAAAACATAATAAACCAAGCAATATTGAGAATTATTATACAATGAATATTGTTTGCAAATATGTTTAATTTATGAAAATAAAAATCTATTTCGATACTTTGGATTTGAATGTATTTAAACTTGATACACTATTTATATTCTGTCCATCTTTTACTTTGTAAAAACTGAGATTTTATTCCTATTATCAACCTTTTTAGCTAGTAAGTTACAGATATATTAGTCTTGATATGTTCTGAAAATATTCCTTAATTTTACAAACAATCGACAAATTAGACTTTAATTAGTTTTAAGAAAATTTAGCTTCAGATTATCAGATCTAAGTAATGAAATTTTACTTGGCTTTTTTTTCTTCTCCTATCTAGACGTGGTAGTCCTCTTCTTGTCGGGATCAAAAGTAAAACACACTTGAACACGGATTATATACCAGTCTTGTACAGTAAGGGTAAGTCTATTGGTGTGTATAAAAGAATTTTTAGGGACTTGTACTCA
The DNA here is from genome assembly GCF_947563725.1 of Argiope bruennichi. Taxonomy (NCBI): domain Eukaryota; kingdom Metazoa; phylum Arthropoda; class Arachnida; order Araneae; family Araneidae; genus Argiope; species Argiope bruennichi. Next base: position 41,251,755 of record NC_079161.1, on the reverse strand, counting down.
ATTAAATAATAAAATACACAAACTATTAAATGCTCAATTCAGTTAATTCAAGGTAAGGATGTAGCTTAAAACATCTAAAAAATGTTTCTAAACATTTTTATTCAATTGTTTGACATCTGTTTCAGTATTGAATTCCCTTCATATATATATATATATAGTTCCTTTTGTCATGTCTTAATCTGTTACACATGTATGTATATTCTAATTTCCTTATGAATTCTTTGTATATTCCTCTGCACTAATAATTCTATGTTTATCTAATTGTGGATGTGATCTTTATTTTCCCCATGCATGCCTTTTTCTTCGACTTTGCACACAACTTCAGAATTGGAAAAGCAGAACAAACAAGGTACAAGAAATTCTTCTCCTTTATTTTTGCACAATAAGTAACATCGTTTTTATTTAAAAAAGTAATACTAATATATGAAGATTATATCCATATCATCTATTATTCCTTAATAAACTATTCAATTATATTTTTTAAATGAAATTTAATGGTTCTGCATTCTCTTTTTCCTGTTGCAAAACTATCTAAGCTATAGTTCAGAATTGATGAAATGTTTTTAAGTGTTTATCTGTATGTATTAGAATTCTGACTTAATTGAAATATGCTTGATATGATGGGATTCTTGCTAGCATTTTAAGTCTATAATTAGAGCTATTTTTCCTTTGGGGGAGGGGGACTCTTATTTTTCACTAATCTATAATCATTGAAGATTTCTACAAATATGAAATTCTCCCCCTCCCTTTTTCCATGAAACAATTAAATAATATAATTTCTAATGCCTACAATATATCTGATTTTAGTTATTTTAAATAAAATTTCTTATTGGCCCTTTAGTAAAAAATTAGTTACCTAAACTGAAAATAATTACTTTTTAATGAAACCATAAATTAGATTTTAAATATTAATACAATTTATTTATGTAAATAGTATCTGTGAATTTGGGAAATCAACTTTCAAAATTTGAATCAATTGATTTGAAACTTCAATCAAATATGCTTATTGCAGCTTGATGCCTTTTATTATGCTGAATGGCTTGTATATAAATAATTTGTTTTACAGTCTAGCATTAATAATCAGACTGATCCTAAATGAATTATTTTAGGCATATGATTGATATGCCTAAATAAGTACCTTAATTACTTAACTAAGTATAATGTTTGTTATGTGGCATCAGTTGTAAATTTTTACACTTTAATCCACCTTTTAATATTGATTCTGAATTTGAAAATCCATTATTCTATACGGAATATTTAAGTATATTAATTAAAACATTTTATATATTAAAATTAACCTTAAATGTTTCGAATTAACCTTATCAGAAAAAACATAAAATAAGTGAGTAATTTTGGACGCATGAGTTTCAGAAATAAGGATTGAAATAAGTAAGCTTGAGCGTGTAAATTAATGTATTAAAGTTTTATATGTATTTAAATGCATCTATAGCTAAAAATGGGTAACCGAATAAAAACTGGAATTTGTTTAGAATTGTAAATTAGCCCTCCAAATTTTGGGTTTATCTGTAGCTTAATTTTATTCGGTCATTTTCTTTTTAATTCATTAACAAATCCATCTGAATATAGTTTTCCATATATCTTAAATGTTATTTATGTAATTTTATGCATGTTCAGTACTCCTTATCTTGTAACATCCTATGTTAATTTCTTTTCAAATGTTTCTTTTCTCTATATGTATTAAATATACCATCTCAAAAATTAGTTTGTTTCATTCGTTTCATATCAATGTATGTCTTAAAGAAATTAAATACTTCAGAAAGATTATTTTAAAACGAATATTTGATCATATTAATTTTAATTTCTTGGATGTAAATACGCGACTTCGGTTGTCTTGCTAGATCTGTCTAGATTATTGATGCTGCACTGTTTCATTTCATATGATCATTTTTCTATGTTTAACCATTTCATAACCTTCATCTTATTTTATTCTGTCCTTTTTTTTTTTTTTCCCCTTCTTGCATGTTGAAATCCTTGGTTGCACCTTTTTATCTAGATGGCAATGAGGGATCAGGTACTTATTGTTTTTTTTTACCTCCTTCGGGAATGAAATACTGCTTATATTCTGAAATTGAGTCTTGTTTTTCCAATATTGCATGGAAATTGTTAAATTTAAATTTCTTAAACTCAATTGGATGTTATATTATTTAACTTGTATTCTTTAATTTAAAAAAAAAAAATTAGTTACAATAAATATTGAAGTTATCTAAATTTTGAAATGTAATGTAACCTATGGGCATAAATTTTGTCTTTACAACTGCATTTTTTTGCAAGATGCAGAGCCTGATAGGCTTGAGAGAAATTTATAAAGCAGCATTTCATTGCTTGTTTTATTCCTTTATTCTTTTTTGTAGTTTTCCCTAATTGTTTTCCCCTCCCTATCTTCCCCGACCTTAAACATTTTAACTATAGATTTCTTTGCATGGTCTTAATACCCATGTACTAATTTCTTTTTAATAACACATATTAAATTTTTAAAATGTCTCTAATATTTTTATCTTAAATTTTAAGATCCAGTGCTGTATTTAGTCATGGTGAAATCTGAATAATTTCTCATTAATAAAACTTCTTAAATTTTTACAAATATAAGCTAAATTTAATGGTATCAGATGTTCTAGCTTTAAACTTCTTACAAGAACATTTAATTCTTTAATTTCCTTCCAGTTCCACATTTTTGTTAACGTTACGTAAAATGTTTTTAAATAAAAATCTAATTATCACTTGAACTTTTGAAAAGATTTACGTTCTCCACATCAACCTGCTGGTACAGTTCAAGCTCAGGGAATGCATCGCTCTGACTCAACCACAGAGTTTCATCCTATTGGCGAGGACAAACAAGTTGAATATTTCTTCGCTTCAGATGCAAGTGCTGTGATCGAACATACAAATCGGGTAATATTTTTGGAAGATGATGATGTGGCAGCAGTAAAAGATGGAAGTAAGTTATTTTTAAAATCTTTATTTCTAGTAATAACAAAAGATAGCTTAGGATCAAAATCTAAAACTTTATTTCCTTTAAACATTATTAGATCTGACTATTCACCGAGTAAAACGACTTCCTGATGAATCGCTGTCCCGAGAAATTATTACTCTGAAGATGGCAATTCAAGAAATCATGAAAGGTAACTTTTATTACATATTCAATTCATTACATATTTTAGTTTTCTGAATAGCTTCTTAGCTATGTCTATATAATTACATTTAAAAGTTTAAGCGAAGAATAAATTTTAAACTTGTTTTAAATTCTAGTATAGTAACTATCTTTGGTCTTTACTAGAATTCTTCTTTTGTGTGTAATATATTATAAATTTAATATAAACCTTAAGTTACATGCTGGTAAAAAGGGCCATATTAAGTTTATTTTACTCGTGCCAATGATCAGTTTTTCAAAATCTGTAAGCCCATCCGCCTTGCAGTTAAGTATAATTTCAGATGCACAGACTATTCATAAATTCTTTTCGATGTGAAATTTTTCTTGCATTATGCAGAAGAGAAAATAATATGCAAATGAAGCTTAGAATAAAATTATTCCTTATCTATATTGTCACTGTTATAAGCATTTTATACTGTCTCAATATTTATTTTAAAAAGTAAATACTAAAGTGCAAATGTCTATATAAAATCGAATAGTCAATATTTCAAGTAAAATACAATTTTGACATTTTGTTCTAGAATAATTTAATGATGCAGTTGATTTTGATGTTGAATCCAGTTCAAATATCTCGGATGTTGACATAGAGGAAAGTGCAATTGAATTGGAATCCAAACAGAATTTTATATTTTTGTAAGCGGTACTTGGCTAAATAGTTTAAGCATTGAGGATGAATTTTTTTTAAGTTATAAAACCATCTTATCAAGTTCTGTTAGTTAAAATTTATATATTTCTTTTAAAATTTATTTATGTGAAATCCTCAAAGTATAGCACTTCCAGTAAATGATAAAAGTAAACTTGTAATAAAATGAATATCTTGATGACATGGAGAATATTGGTATATAAATATATCTAATTTAAAATGTAACGAATAGGCGATATTTTGTGTTATTCTCACGATATATAGACCTAATCAATATAAAACATAAATTATAAATATTTAATAATAGAACTGTTTAATCAAAGAAAACTAGATTTCAAAGCAAAAATATTCTCATTACTGTTGGAAATATTTGAAGAGTTATCGAAAGTAATAAATATATCGATAAATATATAAACTAATTGTTAAAATTTAATATTAATTTTCTGTTATTTTGAGATTTGCAAATTTTATATTACAACTTGATGATTAAGCATTAAATTTTCCGCATTGATTTTAACTCTTCTAATATTAAATTTTTTATTCTTCCTGTATTGTATAATTGTTTCCAGAATACATACTCGGATCAATTCATATAAGACTATAAAATTATATATAGGTTTCCACGCAATTTTTATAACCAAATATTACTAGAAAAAATTATTTTATTTGTTCAAGTTAACATACTTTAAAAGTGTTTGGAATTAATATTATGGACATTTATCAACCATGTTGTACAAAATCTGCTTTCTGATGTGTTATAATAAAGGATAGAACTTGTTGGGTCGTCACTATTTTTAAATTAAAACTGGTCTCGTATTTTTTAGTTAATTTTTTAAGCTTTGTTTTTTGCTTCTGGGAAAAATAGCGATATTTCTATAAAAACATTCTATGTGCTTTGATTTAACACTACTTTCTTGGATTATTCAAATTGGATATCATCTTATTAAAAATTTCTTAAATACTTTTTGTCGCTAGAAAATGTAAAAATCTTCTGTTAACTTTATTTCAGGTAGTTATAGTTCATTCATGCAAAAGGAAATCTTTGAACAGCCTGAATCAATCATAAATACCATGCGTGGAAGAGTCAATTTGGCTGAGGAAACTGTTGTTCTCGGTGGCATAAAGGATTACATCCCTGAAATCAAGCGCTGTAGACGATTGCTGCTTATTGGTTGTGGTACCAGTTATCATAGTGCTGTTGCTGTAAGTATTTGGATTTCTTGGCATGTATTGTTTATTTTAATGTCCTCATTCTTGATAACTTAAAAAAAATTTCGTATTATATTCATTAAAATTCAGTGCTTTCCAATATCTTAAGCTAGTTATATAATTAAGCTTAAATGAGTTAAATCTTTAAATTTAACAGGATTTAATTTAGTTTATAATTCATATAGTTTTAGTAATGAAATAAAGCATATAAGACTACAGGAAAGTTATTTTTCTTATTCTGAAGTATATTTAGTTAGTAATTAAACTTAATATCTCGTATCTATTTTGATTTCTTTAATTCTAAACATAATTTCACAATTCTTGAATTATTTTTGCAAACCAGAATATTAAATTGAATATGAAATATCAATTTATATTGATACTAAATTTGAGTATAAATTGATAAGAGAAACCAAAGCATGTATTTAAATTGTTTCTAAAACAGTTTTACAAAACAAAACATTAGTTTAGGTCTTATATGAAATATTTTAAACGTGTTTAGAATAATTTTTTTAAATTAAAAATTTGTAAAAGGCATTGAATATAATATATAACTTTTCATTTAGAAACTTAGTATATTAGTGTATGTAACATTAAAATACTAAGTTATTAACAACTATTAATGCAAATCTTTATATAAATTCTTTTGTTTTAAATTGATTCTAACTTTAATTCAATTTTTTGACTTTCTTAGACTCGACAAATTTTAGAAGAGTTGACTGAGCTGCCGGTTATGGTTGAGCTTGCAAGTGATTTCTTGGATCGTAATACTCCCATTTTTAGGGATGATGTCTGTTTTTTCATATCTCAATCGGGTAAATATGAAATTTCAGAGCATTATCGAATATATCTGCTTTCAAAAAGACTTTTTTTCCCCCTTCGTAAATTAGAGTGTTCACTTTAATTTAAATCTATAAATGATAGATAATATAACAATATCAAATGATAAATGGATTTCATTTTTTTTCTCTTTTAACCGTATTTCTATAAAGTTGTTTTAAATTGCAATTTTAATTTTCTAGTGTTTTTAAAATTTCATCAAAGCAATCGAGTTGGCAAAACATTTGAAGTAACTGAAATACAAATAAAATTTTGCAGCAACTGTATATTTTAGCATTAATGATATATGAATTTGTATATAATTTGTAGCTACTAACAGTATATTATTTTAAATTTTTATATGAACTACTTTATGAATTTCTAGAAATTCATAAAATTTACCTTTTTGGAATAGTTTATAAAACTTATCTATTTGAAGACAAGTCATAGAGAAATTTTATTTTTCTATAAAAGTTTAGAAACATTACAATAGAACTCTTTGTTAATAAATTAAGCAAAAGTTTACAACAGAGAAAGTAAGCAACACAAGATTAATAGATACAGATAACAGTATGAATAACATGTGAAGCTCATTACTTCAACTGACAAATCTAGAACACTTCAAGTATTGTAAAGGCTTAATTTTGCTATTCATCCGAGTTACTTGCACAATTGTCAATTGTTCATTTTATATGGTATATTCAGATTTTTTTTTTTTTATAAATAGCCTTCTTTCTATACATGCTATTATTTGTCTTCAATCGCATGCAGCTTGTTTATGTTTGTCTGACTTATCTTTAAAGTTTATCAAGTACCTTATTGGCATATGAAAAATTCTAATATAATTAATATGTAATTCTAAAGTATAAGAATTTTTATTTTCTTAAACTTTAATTTCAGTTATAACTTAAGATTATATTAATTGAACTATCTTAAATTCAGTTTTTTAAAAAAGGAAATATTTAATATATTTGATTTGAAAATATTTTAAATTTTTGCTAGTTTTTAAAATACTAGTAAAAGAAAAATCAAATCTTCAGACAGTTAGAAAGAATTTATTTTCAAGCTGTTTATAAATTGAAACTTATTCTCAAATAGTCTTTTTTTTTTTTTCCTTATTTAAAACAGATTTTATACATGTAAAAAAAAGTTTTAAAATATTTCAAATTTGTCACTTCAGGTGAAACAGCTGATACATTGATTGCTCTTCGTTACTGTAAAAATCATGGAGCTCTTATTGTTGGTGTCACAAATACTGTAGGAAGTAGCATTTGTCGCGAGTCCCACTGTGGCATCCACATTAATGCTGGTCCTGAAATTGGAGTTGCCAGCACAAAGGTATTTTATCAGACAAATTAATGCAATTTTATACTACCAAATGTAAATAATTACAATTTTTTTATGTAAAACATAAATATATACAACTTGGATATATTGGATCAAGAGTTTTATATGATCTTTTATAGAATTATGATATAGAACTGAATTTTTTAAAACTGCAAATATTTAAAATTTTTAGATATCTAAATTAATATTCTAGTACTTGTAAAGTTTTTGTATTTTCCATTATCTATACTTATAATAAAGCTCAAAGTGTGTGTATGTGTGTTTGCGCTCTACAGGCTAGACCATTTGACCTACAGCTACCAAATGTGGTACATGTATACCTTGGAGGTCGGGAATGTGCACCTGGGGTCTTTTTTTGAATTTCTAATTAGAATTTCAATTATTACCGTAATTTCGCACGTATAGTCCGCAGACACGATTTTATATAAAAAAATTTTAAAAATCGTCAAATAGTCCGCATTACCAGATAGTCTGCGGTCTATACGTCCGAAATTACGTTATTTTAATACGGCAATATTAATGTATTTTAGAAACAAAGAACCAAGTATAAATAGAAAAAAAGTACTTATTTACTAATATACCTTCAGAAATAAAACGCTAAATAGAAATAAACAGTGCTTACTAATTAATCACACATTCTACTACATTAACGAAAACCTTCAAAGTTCGATTCATCGGTATCTGAATTAAACATTTCTAATATATTTTCGGGAAGAGTGTCCGAAAGTTCATTTTCAGCATCACTATCTTCACTCTCAGTGATTTCCTCGCTTTCACTAACAATCCCGACTTTTATAAATCCCGATCGGATGGTTGACACTTTAGCGCTTTGTTTGCTCTAAGTGAGTGCTCATATCCCGGCATCGCTTGATGCGCCAGCCTGGATTTTAAGAGCTCTACTTGCTACTACTCATTCGTTCTGCACTATGCTCTATGGTTTACTATCGATGCGATACATACGAATGTCTTCTTGGAATCTCGCGCTTTTTTATATTTGATCATCGGCAGTTCACGACAGCGTGTTTTTTAAATTTCAACGATTTTAACCGTGAACAACCAGCGTATTATCCGCACTGGTGGATAGTCCGCAGCTTCAAAAATTCGCATTTTAAACACAGATAGTCCGCGGACTATACGCGCGAAATTACGGTAATTAAAAATTAACTTTCTCGCCAGAAAAATCTTCATTTCCCCACCACTAAATGAGTCGGTTTTTACCCATGCTAACGAGGTTAAACTTAACATTTTCCGACCTATTTCGAACGATTCTGTTTAATTTTTAGTGTTTGATGCATTTAAAACTAAACGTTGTTAATGAATCGATCTGCTCTTGATGAATCTAAGAATTTTGTTTACAAATTCTTGAAATATTACATAAATTAAGAAAAATATTCTTTAGTGCCCATAAGGTTTAAGACTCTGACTGTCTTCTGTAATCATATTAAAAATGCTTTGCTTCAGTAAAAAATATATTAATTTCAGATTAATCATTTCCACCTTAATTTAAAGCATAAATTCTACGGGAGCTAACAGAAAATTAGATGCATATTACGTTATGACTGAAGGCCTTTATAATATGAATGAATTATGACTATCAAAATGCGAAGTTTTAAATGTTTTGAAGAGGAATTAAAGTAGAAATTGCATAAAATATTTAATTAAAATGTTAACGAGCATTAAGATTGGTGAACCGGCTGGTCGCCAAAGATGGCTAGTGTTAAATAAGATTAAAGATCAAATCGTCAAATGTTTCAATGGCTAAGATCTTTAATGATCATTTTAACATTCTCAGCTATATGAAAATTGTCTTTTTGTTTTGTAATTTATGTATTGTTAGTTAATACTTCTTGGATTATCTTGGAATTAAAAACCATGTACATAAGCTTGGATGTTCATAAATCGAGAATGATTTTTGATTTATTATAAACCAATAATTTTTATTGATACGTTTAGATTTTATCTACAAAAAAAACTATCAGTTCTATAGTTATAATACATTTTTTTGTCCAATCTTAAAAGCATTTAATATATCTTTAAATATTTATATTTTTTAATTATAGTTTTAATCAATATTTGTATTAATTTAAATATTGCTTTGTTTTATTTTTATTCTAATTGGTAATGTTTATGAATGATTAATTTACTTTTCCAGGCATATACCAGTCAGTTTTTGTCGCTAGTCATGTTTGCTTTGGTTATGTCTGAGGATCGAATTTCTATGCAATCAAGACGAAGTGAAATCATCAGAGGTTTAAAAGCTTTGCCCGAGTTAATCAAAGAAGTTTTGAATTTGGACTCTGAAGTTTTAAAACTAGCAGAAGAAATGTATCATCAAAAGTCTGTTTTGGTTATGGGGCGTGGGTACAATCATGCCACTTGCATGGAAGGAGCATTGGTAAGTGTCTTAAGATTTTGATATCTAGTAGAAAGCAATTGGTTTGAAGCCTCTTCATAGTTATGCTAATTATTCATCTGTTTTGTATTTTATGACTGCTGATTTTTCATATCTAATTTCCTTACTCCATTATATTTCCTTTTTTAAAAATGGTAGATTATAACAATAAAGGAGATATTAAGTAACACGTAGTGATTAAGCTTCATGAAATTTCTACCTACATCTATTAGATTTTTCTTATTTTAGGTAAAAAATTTTTTTATTATAACTTTAATATTAAGTTATTTTTAATGAACCTTTTTCATGTATAGAATCTTAAATCTAGGATTATATATCAATTTTAAAATTAATATGGGGCCTTGTTTTATCATCTAATTTCTTTTCCTCAATTACATGGTTAACTCTGCATTTCAAATTCCTCAAGTTTCAGCATTTTCTGAGTTAACAGAAACTTGGAGGTGGTTTTTTAGATTTAAATGGCTGAATAATTATTCAAGTAATATGAATAGTAAAAGACTATAATGAAGGTTTCATGATACTTCATAAGCTCCTTCTTATGCACATTTTTTTTGTAATTAGTGTGTCTAATTCCTAATAAAATAAGATACTATTATAGATATTTTAAATCGTCAAATGTCTCTTGAAATTGCAGCTCATGTTAACAAATTATAATTGCTTGGTTAAATCATATTTGCAACTTCATTGTTATTAAAATATTATATGTATTTACTCTAATATGTATTAAGAGTTTATACATTTGGCATTTTATCACCATGTCACAATTTGAAAAATATTTTTGCTAAGTGACAGTTGTTATAATGGCTAGTTTTTGTATTAAAGGGAATTATTTACTTTACAGCATTAGTAAAATGTTTAATTTGAGATTTTAGTTCAATATCTTGACTAAATGCATATCTAGCACTACTTAATTTTGAAGGAATTTTAATTTCATACACAGAACAATTGATATTCAAATTTTGATCTAGTGTAGGCTTGATATCCACTCTGCTTTAATCAGTTATGAAATTGAAATTCAGAACACTTGTTTACCAGTTACAAAATAAACTAGTGTATATTAAAATATGCCAAGCAAAAAAAGGCTTTAAAATTTAAGAATACTGATTTAACTGAGTTTAATACCAAATACATTATTCAATGATTAAATAATATTTAGGAACTTTCAGATTTTTGGTCATGTAAAATTAAAAATACATCTTGCATTATTTAAATAAAATAATGCATTAAGGAATTTTAAATCCAAGATTTTGTATACTTGTCTTTAATGTATACAAAGTAATTAAATATATTTGAGAAATAAGAACTTTATGAAAAAATTTTACTCGCTTTCAAGTAAATTTATATAATTAAAAGTGTATATTGAACAGTGTTCACTCTTGTATTTCTCAGACCAGTTTCAATATACCAACAATTCTGCAATCAAACTAAAATTTGTTCAAAAGAAAGCAGTTCTAGATAGGTGTTTAAGCAAGATTTTAACAATTTGAAATGAAATATCTTGCATTTAAATTACTCGCTAACATCAAATCTTTTCATACAGAAACTATCAAATATAGTAACTTTTATTTAGCAAGGTTATTTTTAAATTTAATTTTTGCTTGGTAAATTAACTGACCAATCAGTGACTTGGTAAATCAAAACATTTTAAACTTTACCTTGTATACCTTCTTTTAAAAGTTTATGTATAAGAACATTCTTATTTTATGCTAAAATTACAGTTGAATGTCTTAATATGAACATTACCTTTTATTACTTAAAAGAACATACAATCATTTCAACTTAAATGAAATGTGTACAGAGAAATTCATATTTATAGCAAGATGTCTTTAAATATTCATATTTTATATTCCTAGAAAATCAAAGAGCTTACCTATATGCACTCTGAAGGAATCTTGGCTGGTGAATTAAAGCATGGACCTCTTGCACTTATTGATGATGCTATGCCTGTTATTATGATAGTGACTAAAGATCCAGTCTACTCAAAATGCATGAATGCCTTGCAACAGGTATGTAGATTTCGGTCAAATTTGATATTTTATTCTTGTATTAAATTTTGGCTTTAAAAAAATTTGAGTATAACACTTTATTTAAATTTTTAAATTTCAGTAATTTGGTTATAATTCTAATTATATAAATTATTGAATTTTAAAGTGTTGATCTGCAAGCTATGCAATATTATGTGTAAAAATTTTTTTACAAGTTTCACTGTTTTTTTAATAAATTTCATAATTTTTTAATACAGAAAATAATTACTAGTATTAACAAGCAGAAAAATTAAACCTAAAACAATATTTCGAATTTACTGACAAGACAAATAATCTTAAGTGTGCATACAAAAAACAATTTTAGTTAATTGAAAGCTTTTTAAGCAAACCATATAAGACCATTGCAGGAAAATAGTCTCTGAATTTTATCGAGATTAATTTATTCCTAATAGTAGCTTTTAAGTTTCGTATTGAGTGAATTTCCCCAAAACTAGTGAATCTTCTATATACTAAAATATAATTCCTTGAACAGTATTCTTTTATTTTGCTGATCTTTATTTGTAGTTAGTAACTATTTAGAATGCACAATTTGAAAAAAAAAAAAAAAAAAACTTAATATCTGATTGTGATAACTTTAGGAAGATGCTGCAATTTAAAAATTTTAATTCATTTTGCCTTTTTCAGTTAACTTTCTAGCATTATTCATTAGCTAGTTTTTTAATGGTTATAGTAAGCAATATATACATAGTTTATAATTATTGTTTGGTATATCTAATTCTTTGCTATTACGATGAACCTTTTTCTGCCTTTCTCCTACAGAAGTTTCCTAATTTTAAACATATTTCATATTCAGTTTGGACAAATATTAGAGCTTTTAGAATAATTTCTACTACAAAATATCTTGGAATGAACCCTTTGAAATATATTCATATTTTGTCTTTTGCCGTTATTAAATACAGGCAGGAAAGAAAATTCGCCTTACTATAATTGTATATAGGCAAAGTTTTTGCATCCTAACACACTAATTAGGAATGCAAATAACTTTACAAAATGTATTTGTATGATGCCATTATCTATTAGAAAAATGTTAATTTTTCTAGGTTACTGCTCGAGGAGGTCGTCCTGTTCTCATTTGTGAGAAAGGAGATGTAGAGACTCAGAAGCATGCATTTAAATATCTAGAAATTCCACATTCGGTTGATTGTCTCCAAGGTATTCTCACTGTCATTCCTTTGCAACTGCTGTCCTATCATATTGCTGTTCTCAGAGATTGTAATGTAAGTACTAATTTGAATTGAATTTTCCGATTTGATAATTTTTTGTATTACAATGCAACAAAGATTTCAGAAATTTAAACCCATAAGGAATATAGTATTATTGAAAACGATACCTTGAAAGTTTTTCCTAAAATTCTAATCGCAAGGTATTCTAATGCAAAAGTTTATTACCTTAGTAGATGTCTTCCTCAGTGTTCTTCCAAATATACAAATACATGAAGGGTCATTATTATTTGTAGGTTTATCTTATTTAATAAATTCAGTGAATAGAAATCCTTGCAGAAAGTTCATCTAGTACTCGATATTAATTAATAGAAGATTAACATGCAAATATAACTTTAAGATTACAATAAGGAATTTTAAAACTTGTATTTATATTTCATTAAAAAATACACAAATTTTGATTTTATTAGATCTATTCTAGTAAATTGCTTTATGTACCGAATTATACTGAGCTTAAATAGCTTAAAGCATTATATTAGGTATTCCCTCTAACCATGATCTAATTTCTGAATAGGTTTATTCTTCTAATAAGAGAAATGCTCTGCCATAGTTATAATTTCTCAATTATGTATTACTGAATTTTTCAGTCTCGTGTTCCTGTTGGTTATAAAACATTTTGGACAGTACATTTTAAATAAACTTTTCTGGAACTAAAACTGGCCAAGACACAAAGTTTAGAAAACCACTATTTTAAACCATTTTAGTAATTGCTTTTATGATCCACTAATCAATACATGTCATCCCCGAGATGGTCGTTGAATGTCCTAAAATAATTCAGATCTTCACAACTTGAACAGTTTTTTCATATTGGAAAAATAAAATTTCTTAATCTTACTGCATCCAATATTTCTTTAAATATAACCAATACTTTGAAAAAAAAATTATGAAATTTAAATTTTTAAAGGCAAACTTACTAGTAGCAAGTTATTACATAATTTAAATTTCTTAGTTAAGAGCATTTCCCCCATTTTGAAGTGAAATTATTTAAGTTATAATTAATAGGCGCGATACATAAAAATAACTCTTAAATACATATTAAGGTTATTCAATAATATATAAAAAATTAAGCTTTTTAAATCTGAAGTATAACAGGAATGTCCATTTTTATAATTGCTTTCTTTAACTAAAATGTACAAATGATTAAAACCTGTTATATTGGATGTTGTAGAATAAAATTAACTGAGAAATCAAGAGAATTGTACAGAAGTGAGCTGGCTGAAGATGGCCTTAAATAAACTTTATAAAAAAATTGTTAGCTTAATTTTAGACTTGAACATTTTATAGTAGGAAAATTATGGAATAAAATAAGCTTTTCATTTCTAAATAAGGTAATGATAAAAGGTATCTTGTTTACATTCCTGTGATTAAATGTGAAGATTTTATGAAAGCTAACAATTGGCATAAAATGCTTGTGTATCAATGATTTTTTTCCCCTTTAACTAGAACTTAACTAAAACTGATCTTTTATTGGGCATATAGTTGCATAGAAAGGTTTTTGCAAGTCTTTAATCTGCAAGCTATAAAATCATTTATCCTGTGTTTTACAGGAATAACTATAATTTAAAAAATGCTGAATTTTTTAATCTGAATGTTATGAAATATTTAAAATTTAATCTAATGAAATTTGAACAGTCATGGTGTTTGTATAAAATAAATAAAAAAAAAATTCTTGGAATTAAGAAATGTATTAAATAGCTGACATTTGAATTACGTAAAAAAATTACTTTTTTTTCTTTTTTCCCCCTTGTACAGGTTGATTGTCCTCGAAACTTGGCCAAATCAGTGACTGTTGAGTAGACATTCCTGGGAAAAGCTGCCCATCAGCAATTTTTATTCTATTTCATGAGCTTAGAATTTCAAAATTTGTAAATTTGTTAAATTTCACATCCTCTAAAACCTGTTCAATCTATTTTTATTTTAGACTTTTGTTTTTAACAGATTTTATTTTCATGCAGCTCTTTCAAATTTTTAATCTCCCTGAACGCTTCTCTTTTAGAAAGGAACACATTTTATTTTTTGTAATTGGTCTGTTTCTTTTAAAATAAGGTGTTGGTGTGTATTTATTAAAACTGTCATTTAGAAGAAGCATTTAATTTTTTAGAATTCGACGTTTTGGGTAGATAAATTTTATGAAATGTTAAAACCACTGTGTACAGATTTGATACAATAAAATTTTTTTTAAGTACTTTGTTTACATTTTATTTTACTTGCATTTTACAATTGATATTGATATACAAGAAAGCATTTTGAATAAATGATATATAATTTTAAATTGTTTAAAATATAGTCCAAGAATAACTGAAATGCAAGTTGGCTGTGTGCAATTCATGTTCTAAAATGCAGTGTGAATTCAGATACTTTTATCTTGCAATACTGCAAGTGCACTTGATTATTAATAAATACTAAACCAGCACGTTGTTAAATCAAAATATATTCGAAAGGTTCTAACTAAAAAGGAAGTACTTAGATAAAAATTTACATATAATGCCACTACTGCAACTTTGGGCTTGCCAAATAAAATGTAGGATGTAGCTATGCATGTTGGGAAATTCTCATCTTCTTAATTTAGCAATTTGTATTAGTCTCTAAAATTTTCTTGAAACTATTGAATGCTTTGAATGATTAACAGTCATAGATTGTCTATGTAACATTTTTGGCATATTGTTAAAGTGACATGGTAAAAAAAAGTTCTTTAAGGTATGCTTATTTTTTCTCCTTATACAAATCATAGTCTGTGCAGTATATATTGTATACCGATACTTTGATAAGCGATGTTTTGTTACAATATGTTACATATGTATTGATTTTTCTCCTGTAGAAATAGAATCTTGTAATAGACACTTTAGGTTTTTACTTTTAGCAGTAAGCAGGCAATACTTCTATAAACTTAAATTTATAAATTAAAGCTTTCTTTTGAAGTGCATCTGTTTGAAATATCCGTATACAGTTTATCTACAATTCGGTTACAAAGCATTTGAAAACAAATATTTTGACTAGAATGATTCCTCAAATTCTTGTTTTAAATTTTATCAACTCTTGAAATGCATGCTTATCAGGAGATCCATGTATTTAAGAAAATGCAAATTAAAGAACCCTCGATACTAAGTTCTACAACAGAACTTCTCGGATTTCAACAGCATTTTAAAAAATGAGGAAAGAGCATGTTTTTACTTGAGTAGCAGTATGTACATACTAATATTATTTCTAGTGACATAGTGAAAGCAATTGGTGAATGGGAGTGTATCATGGGAGCAAGAATAAAGCTAAACATAAACATTAAAAATGCCAATAAAAATTTTATTACATGTCGACACTTATCTAGATCAGCTGAAACTGGATTCTTAATTTCTGGATTGAGTGGATATGGGGAGTTATTGACATGCAATGCAGTAAAACCAACAAATCATCACTCAAGGGAGACAAACAATTGATGACTCGGGAAAAACAAATATCCTGCAACAATCCATGAAAACATGACAAACTAGATTTTTTGGAAATTAAAAGAAAATATTCTCCATATTACTTTTGGTATATTAAAACAGTTCAACAGTATTGATTAATGAAGGTGCTGATTGTTGTAAATAACTTTTTTTTTTCTTCCCCACTATACTTAAAGCTTTAAGTATAGTCTATTGCACCTTCAATGGATGTTGAGTACTAATGAGCTTTCTCCTAAGCTTAAGTTGTTTCAGTCTTATTAGATGGGGATTTAATCCATATACTCGCCATTGCTATCTTCACTTGAACTCTGGTTTTTCTTCCAAAAATTCAAGTATCGAGGCTTCTACAGTCGCTTGTCAGAAGACTGCAATCTCATTATCAACAATGACAAATGCATTAACGTCAGTCTAATGCGCCGATGATGTCTTTGCTGAGAATTTTTCCCGATTCTGCGTTTCTTATGAATCCTGCATGTCTTAAACAATTAAAGACTGTTTGTAATGAAATGGAATTCCAACCTTTGTGTGCATAGTTAATTGCATCTAAAATTCTTTAACTTTTCGTTCCTTCCCAATGCTTTTATCGAACAGTTCAACAGGGTGATTCATAAAGAAGACAGGTCAAAGAAAGAACAACCTTAGCGAATCGCATTCTTAAAGTTTGCAGTGGAAGACATTTCAGCTGCTCACACATGCTCAGGCCGCCATTTTGTGTTCTTCAATTTAGCAGAACGGAATCCGCAACTGTTGCGCAAGTGGCATTTTCTGTCACACTTCGGAAAAGAAGTTCTAATTAGAAAATCCATCTATCAACAGCATGAACAACTACAGACTGTTTGTGCAAAAGTATCAGTCACTATTCATGGACGCGACTTGGATACTTTAACACTCGTTTGGGCAGTAATGGACTACCGGCTAGATGTTTGTCATGTTGACAGAGAGGCAATCAAGGGTGTTCTATGTGTGGCCCCTGACAAAACTTAAAATAACCCTATACAATTGTGTTACAGGTAACACAATATCTTGCATTGGTCTTCATTTACAGTGCATTGAAACTGTATACTTTATGAATCGCCCTGTATTTGGAGGAGGAAAACCAATTTCGATCGCTTTTACATTTTCAAATTGATTCCGAGTGCGAGTTATCAACAATGATGGCAACATTTTTTTTTTTTGATGCAAAAACGAGTATTTAGTTTACGAATATGTCATTCTCAAAATATTGTAGGCACTCATGCATTTGAATTTACTTCATATGCAAGGGATTTAACATTCTTAAAGCAGCAATGTTTTTTTTTCTTTTCTTTTTTTTTTTTTTTGTTGCTTTTACTTATCACAAGTGTTTTAATTTCTCATTTCCAATCATATTAGCCCCATGCAGAAGAGAGGCGTCGTTTGCTTGCTTTTTCAGAAATGTACTTTAAATGACAGTTTTATTAGGGAAAAGACTGTAAAATAAGTCAGTGTCATCAAGATTAAAAATATTTGAAGCATGAAACCTAGACAATTTTCCTTGCAAATATTGTTCTTCTAGTCTTCTATGGCATAACCAACAACAGCTGCTTTTCTGAAAATCGTTTTAAAAGAAAGGCAACGTCTGTCTTTGAAATGTTTCAGCCAACCATGCTCAACTCCTCGGCAATTTCCATTGCCTTTTCTTTGAAAGGCGGAAAACGGCATAATTTGTACTCTGGCATTTTTAGCCATCGAACTAAAATCTCCTTGATTTCTTCATTCTTTCTTTTGTCATAACAGTCAGCCTTTTTAACGACTTGTTTTGATGAAAGAATATCATTTAATGTAGTCTTGGGTATACGGTATTTGACAAGCACTTTTTGAAGAATAAAATGTAATAAAGACCCCCCCCCTCCCAAAGAGAAGTGTTTGTTTCCCTGGCTGTTAAAAATGAAATCGAACCACAAAATTGCAAGAGAAAAATTAAGTCTTATAGCGGAGCTTACTAATCACACATTGGAACAGCACATATATATTATATACTAGCCGCCAGCCGGTTCGCCAATCTTGATGCTCGTTAAAATTTTAATTATTAACTATTTTATGTAATTCCTAATTTAACAGCTTCTTCATTAAAATATTTTAAAACTTCAAATTTCAATTCACTCAGAATATTATAAAGGCCTTCAGTCATAACGTAATCTGTATTTCTCCAATTTTCTGTTAACTCCCGTAGAATTTATGCTTTAAATTAAAGTGGAAAGGATTAATCTGCAATTAATATAATATTTTTTACTGAAACAAAGAATTTGTTTTCAGTAATCATATTACAAAAAAGAGTCACTGAGCATTTATACCTTATGGGCAGTAAAGAATATCTTTCTTAATTTATGTAATATCTCAAGAATTTGTCAACAATTTTTTCAGATTCATCTTGAGCAGGTATATTACTTAACAATGTTTAATTTTAAATGCATCAAACATTAAGAAAATAAAATGAATCGTTTAAAATAATCGGTCGAAAACAGGTTAAAAAAATTACTTACACTTAAATTAAATTAAAAACGATGAACTTAAACTAACATAAATACAATTTAATTACAAAAGCATACAATTAACCTAAAAATAATTTAAATCGAGTCCGCTTCCGTTGAAATGTAAACAATCAGAATACAATGCGCATGCGTGAATTTTCAACGCCAGTTACGTTAACGCAAATGCGTGAATTTTTCTACGCCAGTTGGCGTAACGCTGTGTTGAGTAAAAATTTTTAATTTCCTTTAATCTGTTTTATTTTAATTCAAAAGTACTTCAGAATGAATCTGAAAGTTGGTTGGTTAGTTGGAGTTTTATGGCGCAAGAGCCATATCTGGCCATACTGCGCCAAGCAAAAGGTAAAATAGGCTTTACTAATCATTAAAATTACTTACAGCACAAAACGAGGATAAAAATTTCATAAAACATAATTGCATAACATTTATATATGTTAAAAGTAAACAACAAAATAACATTTTGAAAAGGAAGTAAAAAGGAAACGAATGATGGAAAGTCGTTAAAATTTTTAAAAAGGTAAGGCAAAAGAAATTTGCGGAAACATTAAATGTGATTTAAAAAGCCAATGGCTCTCAGAAAGTTAAAAATATTTGGGTGGTATTTCTCACCCACCAGTACTAATGACGTATGAAAATATTGGAGACGATGTGAATTAAAAGTAGGACATTCAATCAAGATGTGTTTTACACTAAAATCAACATGGCACGCCGGACAATTTGGTGCCCTTTCGCCAAAAATAAGGTACCTGTGCGTGAAACGTGTATGGCCCACACGGAGGCGAGTCAACATGACATCAGCTCTACGAATAGAGAGGACAGGCCACGGGCTAATGTCATTCTTCACTTCATGCAGTTTGTTATGGATCTGCAGATCCCATTTATTTTGCCAAGTTGAATAGATGTGATTATTGAAAGACCTCCTAATATCATTATAGGGAAGTGCTTGGTTCAAATACGACAATGCAGATTTTGCTGCAGAATCAGCCATTTCATTTCCATGAATGCCGACATGACTCGGAACCCAACAAAAAATTATTTGGAAATCCTCGTTTTGCAAGAGGCGCAAAAGGGATAAAATTCGTATTGCTGTTGGGTGCATGCGATTATGGTAGTGAGAAAGTGTTTCCAACGCACTCATGCTATCAGTATAAATTATAAATTTGCGCTGTGGCAAAGATGAGATCTTCTGTAGAGCGCAGAATATAGCAAGCAACTCAGCAGTAAATACTGAGCAACAATTATGAACCCGATGGTTCACTGTATCAGATGGAAATACTATGCCATAACCGACATGATCATCCGATTTCGAGCCATCTGTGAAAATTGGATTAAAAGAGAAATACCGATGGCGATGATAGAAAAAAAGCTGTTGGAAGACAGCAGGTGCAGTTGAGGATTTGTCGAAGCCTTTAAAAGGATTCACAAAAGATAATTTAGGGGTATCCCAAGGTGGAAAAATAAAAGAGTCAACAGTTTTAACATTAACAGTATTGAGATCCGAGTCACTTATGAGCATTTTGACTCTCTCACAGAATGGTAGAATGTGAGAGGGACGGGCACCGTACAGTCTACGAAGTCTACTCGTGAATGTCATTTGTCTTAAGGGGTGTTTAGAAATAGATTTTGTTCTGAAATAATATGAAGCAGAAATTTTCTGGCGTCTTAAATAAAGGGGCAACTGGTGACAAATAACATAAAGGCTTTCAATAGGGGAAGTACGGAACAAATCCTTAAAGCAGAATGGTGTACAGTATCCAGCCGCCGTAAGACAGATGATCGTGCTGAACCATACACCCGTAGTCAATGCGTGAAAGGACGATTGCATCATAAATACGGAGTAGGGAGGTCCGATCGGCACCCCAAGATGTTCTGGAAAGTACCTTCAAAATATTTAACATTTTCTCACACCTCATCCGCAAGTGTAAAATATGCGGAAGGAACGTGAGCTTCCGATCGAAAATTACGCCCAAGAACTGTATTTCACTCACCACTGGGATAGGTATATTTCTAATGTAAATATTCGGATCCGGGTGAATGATTCTCTTCCGGCAGAAGTGAACGCATCTACTCTTCTCAGGTGAGATTGCGTGTCCATTGTTGTTGCACCAAGCTACAACCTTAGTAACTGCACTTTGCAATTGTCGTTTTATGAGATTCATGTTGCTACTTTGACATGAGATCTGCAGATCATCAACATAAAGGGTACCATTAATAGACGAAGGCAAATGATTTAAAATCTGGTTCAGATGAATAATAAAAAGTGTGACACTGAGGACACTTCCTTGTGGAACTCCCTCAGCTTGAATAAAATGATTAGAGTAAAAGTTGCCAATTCGAACATGAAAAGTACGTCTTGATAAAAAGTTTTGTAAAAATATGGGCAAGTTACCCCTAAAACCTAGATTAAAAAGGGTTGAAAGTATGCAGTAGCGCCATGTACGGTCGTATGCCTTCTTAATGTCAAAAAATATGGAAACTATGTGGTTTCTTCTCACAAAGGCATTGCGTATTTGGGTTTCCAGTAATACTAGGTTGTCAAAAGTAGAGCGACCTCTACGGAAACCACTCTGCAACGGGGAGATGCATCCTTGTTTCTCTAGTTTGAAAGTTAGACGAGCATTGACCATGCGCTCGAAGGTCTTACAGAGGCAGTTTGTAAGAGCAATCGGTCTGTAGTTCAGAGGGACAGATGGTTCTTTGCCGGGCTTTAAGATAGGAATCACAATAGCTTCACGCCATTGTGAAGGGTATTTCTGCTCAGTCCATATTCTGTTAAAAAGCAGCAACAGATTGGAAAGGGAAATGGTATTCAAATGGCGGAGCATGTTATACGTGATTCCATCTGGCCCAGGACTGGTATCATGGACTTGAGACAAGGCCATTTCCAATTCAATCATCCGGAATTCACAATTATATGGAATGGTACCTCGTGCTTTCAAGTTCAAACGCAACCTTTCCGCGCGATTCTTAATTACCAGAAATTCAGGGCTGGAAGAATCAGTTGCGGAAACCTGTGCAAACGCTTTGCCGAGAATGTTAGCAACGTCTAATGGGTTCGAATACATCATATTACCGGTTTGTAAAACAGGAATAGAAGTTTCGTTATAGATACCATTAGCGGCCTTTACCTTTTTCCATAAAAGTTTACTGGAAGTAGTGGATGTGATGGATGAGACAAATTTTGTCCATGATTCTCTCTGACTGCGGCGCCGAATGTGGCGAGCTAGCGCTTTGGCTCTTTTAAAAGCGATAAAATTCTCAGTCGTAGGGTACCTTCTAAATCGATTCCAGAATTTCTTCTGATTTTTATGACTGTCGCGACAAGCTTCATTCCACCACGGTCTACGAAATTTTCTTAGACGTGGGGATGTTTTCGGAATGGTGGTGTTCGCGGCGTTCATTATCTTATCAATGACATTTTGTACTGCTTTCGAAATATCTGCATCACTGACCATAGCTTCATTGATAACTGCTAATTGTGAGAATGCAGTCCAATCTGCCCGCTGGAATAGAAAACGCGGGGGACATATAGCCGCACCGCCACTATCAGCGTGGGAGATTATTAGGGGGAAATTATCGCTATTGTGCAGATCCTCCCCTACTGTCAAATTCAACATTGGTAGTAGTTCGGGAGAGCATAAGGCTAGGTCAAGACAGTGGAAGCTACGTGTGGGCGCATGAAAGTACGTTTGCTCGTCATTATTGAGCAGACAGAGACAGTTGTTAGCAATAAACTGTTCGATCTGCTGCCCACGGGAGTTGGTACTATCCGAGCCCCACAAAGTACTATGTCCATTGAAGTCGCCAAATAAAATGAAGGGTGACGGAAGATAGATGCAGCAGACTGTGACCAAATACCGTATATGGACCTGCACAGCCACAGCCTGAAGAGATGTATGTAAAATAAGAGGAGTGTTCGGATAAAGGTTTGAAGTGAAGATGCAGACTCCTCCAGAACCATGAGATCCAGTGCCTGCATCTTTCCGAACACAATTATATCCGCGTAATTTTAGTGGAATGTTGGGTGTCAAAAAGGTTTCCTGAACACCGAAACAGACAAGATGAAAATTGTTTAAGATGTACTTAATGTCAGGAAGTTTGGACCGAATGCCGCGACAATTCCAAGAAAGGAAGGTACCCATTAAGAAATAGAATTTGGCGGAGAACGATTACAGGCATTAGTTGGAGTTGCTTGGATTTCGCAACTCATCTCCAGGTCATCATCGTCCTCTGATGGATGCAATGTAATATCTGGGCTATTTAAAGTGCCACCAAAAATTGATGATAAGTCCTTGTGGACAACACCTTTTTTCGCTAGCCCTAAGGCGACAGAATTTTTTGAAGAAGATCTTTTAAGTTTTAATGGGAGTTCTGATTTTGAAATGCCATTTTTCGCAAGCTTTAACTTCTGCGAGTTCTTTGTTCTTTGGTGCTCTTTTTGATTTCGGGGGTTCCAAGTCTCGAGTGGGATTACTTTTTATAGATTCCTCAGAATCAGACTCTGATATATTTGTAGGGCTATTAGTTTTAACAGTTCGTTTCAAACAATTTTCACAAGAACAGTTTGAGCAAAAATTTTTTAGCACAGCCGAGGCATAACTGACACCAGGAGTAGGGGTTTGGGATTCAATTTTACGTCTGGCTTCAGGATAAGTTATATTTTCTTTTATTTTTAAAGTTGTGACCTGTTTTTCTAAGTGCCAGCGTGGGCAAGATCGAGCATACGAAGGGTGATCTCCGCCGCAGTTCACGCACTTTTCTTTTGCGTTACATTGCTGGCTATCATGCCCTTTTTCAGCACAACGGGCACATGCGAGTGTCCCGCGGCAATTAATTTTCGAGTGGCCAAATCGCTGGCACTGAAAGCACCTCAATGGATTTGGTATAAATTGGCGAACTGGTAACTTGATATACCCTGCATAAATATATTCAGGCAGATTAGGAGTATGAAAAGTGAGTACGAAATGTTTTGTGGGGAGGAGTTGCCCATCACGTCGAATTGATATTTGCCGAACATGAGTCACTCCTTGCTTTTTAAGTTCAGCAGATGTCTCTTCAAGAGGAACATTAAATAATTCTCCGCAGGTTATAACGCCTTTGGAGAAGTTGAGAGATGAGTGAGGACTCACCGATATCGGTATATTAGCAAGAGCTTTCAATTTCATAAGTTGTTGGGATTGCTTTTTGGAATCTATCTCCAATAACAAGTCCCCAGAACGCATTTTTTTAACAGATTTCACCTCGCCGACGGTCGCAAAAATTGCTTTTTGAACTAGGAAAGGAGATACGTTATGGAAAGTTTCATTGCTTTCAGATATTCGTTTTATTATGAAGAAAGTATCAAAATGATCAACATTAGGAACTTTGAATACTTTACGCCCACTGAAGGGAGATTTTCGAGAAGAGCCCATACGATATTGATGGGGATTCGGGCCCGACGGCACCACCCACCACGGAGTCCAACAAGGGAAGGCAGCCACCGGCTCTGGCCAATCCCAGCCTCGGCGCTTACCCTAGCGCTAGCCGGAACCTATACGCTCGGAGTTACCCCCGGGGACAGTGACCACCCTTAACGCCAAGCCCAAGGAGTAACCCCTTCGCTTGATCCCTAGCATCCTAAACTCGCAATTGTATGGAGAGGTACTTTGGTCATTGAAACACAACGGCAACTGTTCCGCGCGATTCTTAATTGCTAGATAATCAGAGCTGTAAGAATCAACTGCGGGAACTCGTGCGAACGTTTGTCCGAGTATATTGGCTACGTCTGATGGGACACTATACATCAAATTTCCCGATTTCAAAACAGGAATAGAAAATTCGGTATAAATCCCATTTACGGCTTTCACCTTCTTCCATTGGAAGGAGACGGACGCTCTGATGACTCTAGCAGTTGCAAGAGTGTTTTTAGTGATAGGAATTCTTACAATGAAAGAGCCGTTTGCGGTTCTGAATTTATAAATGATATTAACAGTCACTGTAGGTTACTAAAGAGTTGGAAGAGTAAATTAAACACAGCTGAGTGTGAAGTATATCAAATCAATAAAAAGTCAAAGGGAGTTAGTAGTCCATCGGAAAAAGCAGAGCTACTGAATAGTTTAGATAACCAAAATATATTACTTAGGATCTCTCAAGTACAACTAAAAAACGCAAAACTATGCATCAGGAAAAGCTGCCATGAACACGATGGAGATAGAAACGTATGTGGATACATCTCCATGTCTCAGGAAAGAATGCTAAGACTCAACTACACTGCTTCGACCTTCATTGACACATTACAAGAGATGAAGGAAAATAAATTAGAACATACAGCCCAGTATCTTGAGGACTACGCCAAATTGAAGGAAATACAAGCGGATATCAGGAATATCGCAAATGAACTAGATGACTTAACCCCCTGCCCTATGGAAAACTGTGTAAGGCATACCCCCGACAACGCAAAGCAGCCTCCACAGACAGAAAACCTCGAGCATACAACAGAGAAAGAAGTTGCTGTTATGGATATTGATAACACACCAGAGAAAAACAAGAAGAAAAATTCTGATACTGATGATAACTATCAAGTGGTTAACCCTAGAAAAGCCGCCAAAATAAGGAAAATCGAGGAAAAGCAAGAAAGTATGGACACATCAAATAGATTCGAGTACTAAATCAAATTCAGGAAAACCAAGAAAAAATCATAAACAGACCAGCAGCCATAAAT
Source organism: Argiope bruennichi (assembly GCF_947563725.1). Lineage (NCBI taxonomy): Eukaryota > Metazoa > Arthropoda > Arachnida > Araneae > Araneidae > Argiope > Argiope bruennichi. The sequence goes on along the minus strand of NC_079161.1, from coordinate 41,226,243 downwards.
TTGAAACTTTCAAGTAATTACAACATAATTTTACAAGAAATCCATAGAAAATTCCCCCAAACCGAAAATAAGCTGATAAGAAATATGATAGCAATTAACCCAGCAACAGAAAATGAAAATCCCAAATCATCGAATTTCTAACAGAAAAGAAAGAAGAATTTGTACTATCTGAAAATCAAGATGAAAGACCAATAAAAGTCATCCTAAAAGGTCTCCCAGTAAATGCAGAAAAAGAAGAAATTATAAAAAGAATTAGAAGAAAGAAATTACAAGATAAATAGAATATCCCAGCTCAGAAACTTCAAGTTGCAATCCCTCTACCCAATATTCCTCCTAGAAATAAAGAAGACTGAAAATGCCCAAAATATATTTAATGAAAAATCCCTTCTTCATCTCAGAATCAGAATAGAAAGCTACAGAAGAAAAACGACTGCTACCATGTGCTACAACTATGCCGGCTTCTTCCATGCAACAAGAAATTGCAGAATGACACCGAAATGCATCAGATGTGGTGGTACCCACGCAACCAGGGATTGTAACATCACGGAAAAAATCAAAGATCCAGTGTGTGTAAATTGCAACGAAACTGGACACACAGCTGCCTGGAAAGGATGCTCCGAATTCCCCAAACTTACAACCTCCAACGGAAGAATCTCCTACGCAGAAATAACCAAGAAAAACCAAGCAAAACAAGACCCAAAACCCATCTCCCCACCCAGCAAACAGAACACGGAGCCCACTTTGGCGGCTAATGAAGAAATCCCATCACTCAAAGAAACCATGCAAATAATAAGAGAACTTAAAGAAATACTTCAGGAATTCCCCAAATTAATGGAAGCAGTTAAACTCGCAAGGAAAACTAATGATAAAGAAGAGAAAAAGCTGATTATCCGAAATGCGCTGATCGGTTAAGTCCCTACAGAAGTCAAGACATTCCACTGCAATAACCCAGCTTTCTGATTGGTCCCCCAGGTACAAAAGTTTATCCGATTCCGGACCCTCTTCAAGACCAAAGTGCTCCATGCTTCACCCTCTCCTACTCCTTTGACCGTCTGCTTTGCTATTGGCTGAGACATCACACCCACTCTCCTTGACCTGCCATGCGACTTTTCCTCAGTCGACTTTGCCTCATTTCTCCTTCCACCATCGCAGGAGACGTATCCAGTCCATGTTAAGTTATCTAAAGCCAGGTCATCCTTATTCTTACTAGGTTGGAGGTAGCCCATCTCGGGCAGGTACTCCGTTAATCGTTGCTATTTTCACCTTCTTCCATAGATGTTTACTGCAAGTAGAGGATGTAATAGACGATACAAATTTTATCCAACATTTCCTTTGACTATTACGCCGTATGCGACGGGCTATGGCTTTCGCTCGTTTAAAGGCTACAAGGTTTTCTGTCGTAGGATATCTCCTGAAAGTATTCCATCGCTTTTTCTGGTTTTTATAGCTATTTCGACAAGCATCATTCCACCATGGCCTTCGGAATTTTCTTGGACGTGATGAGCTCTTAGGGATACTATTATTAGCGGAATTCATTATGACATCAATTACATGTTGAACGGCCTCCGAAATGTCTTCGGAACTAACCATTTCCTGAGTGATAACTGCTAGTTTCGAGAAATTATCCCAGTTTGCCCGTTGAAATAAGAAACGCGGAGGCTGATGAACCACACCGCCTCTATCAGCATGGGTAACAATAACTGGGAAATGATCACTATCATATAATTCTTCGCTAACTTCGAAGGTTAAGAACGACAACAATTCTGGAGAACATATAACAAGATCGAGACTATGGAAGGTGCGTGTGGGTTCGTGGAAGTATGTTGTTTCATCATTATTAAGTAGACAGAGATTGTTATTTGAAATTAACTGTTCAATCTGTCTTCCTCTAGAATTAGCATTCACCGAACCCCACAAAGTACTGTGTCCATTAAAGTCACCAAGCATAATAAAAGGCGGAGGAAGTTGGTCTACCAAACTGTCCAGATCATGCTGAAGAATGACATCATGAGGTGGTAAATATATGCAACAAACTGTGACCAATGTTCGTATGTGAATTTGTACAGCCACAGCCTGCAGAGATGTATGTAATGTGACAGTTGTGCTCGGATAAATATTAGATGTGAAGATACAGACTCCTCCAGAACTGCGAGATCCAGTGTCTGCATCTTTCCGAACGCAGTTATACCCGCGCAATTTGATGGGAATGTTAGGTGACAAGAAAGTTTCCTGAGCACCGAAACAAATTGGATGAAACTGATTGAACATGGACTTGATGTCGTGAAGTTTTGGACGAATGCCGCGACAATTCCACGAAAGAAAAGTACCCATTAAGAAAGTTTATTTTGGGGAGAGGTATTTGAGACGGTAGTTGGAGAGTGCGTGGCATCGCAACTCATTTGAAGTTCTTCATCATCCTCCTCAGACGGATGTAGTGTTATAAGGTCGGGGCTCTTCGACATGCCACCAAAAATAGATGCAAGGTCTCTATGGACCACACCCTGATTTGCAAGCCCCAGAGCAACAGAATTTTTGATTTTGTTAATTTTGCCTTTAATTTTTCTGGAATGTTAGATTTCGAAAGTTTCAGCTTAAGTGATCTCTGCGATTTGGATGATGTTTTGCGTTTTGTGGGCTTATCTGTGTCTGGAACACTATTTTAGGATGGTTCAGTTTCTGACTCTGATGTTTTTTCAACAATTTTTGTTTTGTTGGTAAACTTAATACAATTCATGCAGGAGCAGTTTGTACAGAATTTTCCCGGAACTGGAACTTTTGCAGCTGTAGCATAACTTAGACCTGGCTTAGGTGTTTGAGCGAGGATCTTTCTTTTTGCCTCTACATAGGATATTTGTTCCTTAGTCTTCAATGCAATGATATTTTTCTCCAACTGCCAACGCGGACAAGATCTAGAAAAGGATGTGTGATCGCCGTTGCAGTTAACACATTTTTCTTGAGCCGTACACTGCTGGCTGTCGAGTCCTTTCTCTGCACAACGGGCGCAAGTGGGTGTCCCAAGGCAGGAAATTTTAGAATGCCCAAATCGCTGGCACTGATAACATCGCAGAGGATTAGGAATAAAGGGTCGCACAGCCAATTTCATGTAGCCTGCTTTAACCTTTTCTGGCAATGTTGGAGATTGGAAAGTGAGAACAAGGTGTTTTGTGGGGAGGAGTTGTCCATCTCGTCGGATAAAGATACGACGCACATGAGTTACTCCCTCAGATTTCAGGTCTTTCGTAATTTCTTCAATCGTAGAATGATACAACTCCCCACAGGTTATAACACCCTTTGAGGAATTAAGGGAAGAATGAGTGCTCACGTCAATAGGAATTGTAGCCAAAGCTTTCTTTTTTAAAATTTGATGGGATTGTTTTTGAGTACCAACTTCCACAAGTAGGTCACCAGAACGAAGTTTACGGATGGATGGTACTTCTCCAATTACGCTCACAATAGCTTTCTCGACAAGGAATGGCGAAACCGTATGAAATGTTTCCTTTGTGTCAGACAAACGCTTGATGACAAAAAAATGATCAAAATAGGTTTGTTTAGTTTTTGTGATTTCCGTTCGTTGCTGAAAGTTTTTAGGCCCCATGCGATATGAATTGGGTTTCGGGTCCCGACGGCACCGCCCATTCCCAGCCTCGGCGCTTACCCTAGCGCTAATCGGTACCTATACGCTCGGAGTTACCCCCGGGGACAGTGACCACCCTTAACGCCAAGCCCAAGGAGTAACCCTTTCGCTTGATTCCTAGCACACTAATCACTCCTGTGGCTAGCGACCAACCGATTGATACACCGGGGACCAGAGTGCACCGCCCGTCTAATGGGTCGCCACGCACGGCAAACATGTGGGGGTATTTGCTGTCCATGAGAAGCAGGAAGCAAACAGAGCGGCGACAGCTTCTGATGGAGAGCTACCCTCGAGGGAAAGAAGAAAGGAGACAGTAGAAGGCGCAGTGGAGAGTAAACATAAAGGGAGTAAAGATCCCTGGGAACCTCGGGTTGGGACACCTGTACTCACCTATAATAGGTGAGCCCCTGAGGGGAAAGAAAAATGGGATTTGGCAATGAAGGAAGAAATTGAAATGATAGAAAAACAAAATGTCTGGGAATTAGTAGATCCACCTCGTGATAAGACGATAATAGGGAGTAAGTGGGTTTATAATATTAAACATGACGAGAATAACAAACCCAAGAAACATAAAGCTAGACTCGTAGCATTAGGGTTTAAACAAAAAGCTGGAATCGATTATAATGAAACCTTTTCTCCGGTTGTAAATTTTTCAATTGTGAAATTATTGTTTATCTTATTGGTATGTTTGTTGAAATGGTATCATGTACAAGTTGATGTAAAGTCTGCATTTTTGTATGGAAAATTAAATGAATTAGTTTATTTAAAGCAGCCTCCAGGACCTATAGTGAAAGGACAAGAAGAAAAAGTTTACTTACTACATGAGTCTCTATATGGTTTGCATCAAAGTAGCAGATATTGTAATGATGAACTAAACGGTATTCTTCATGATTTAAATTTTAAAAAATTATCGTGGCCAAATTGTGTGTATCAGAATAACGATATCATTTTAGTTTTATATGTAGATATTATTATATTTGGAAAATGTATAAATAAGATTAACAAAGCTAGAGCCCTAATTAAAAATAAATTAGATTTAACTGAACTAGGTCCAGTGAAGTTTTTATTGGGAGTTAATTTTGAAATGAATAATAATTCATTATTTATACATCAAAAAACTTACATAGAGAAGTTAATGTCAAACTTTAAAGATCTTCCAAAATCTTGCGTTAATTTACCTATAAAACTAGGTATTAAACTTCCGGATAAAATTGAAGAAAAAGTTTCCTTATAGGTCTTTAATTGGCTGTTTATCTTTTTTGGCTGATAGGACAAGACCTGATATTAGTTTTTCAGTAAATTTGATGTCACAATTCTCCAACGGTTCTACTTTCGAACATTGGAGAATTGTAGCTGATATAATGAATTATTTATTTAGAACAAAAGATTATAAAATTAATCTTTCAAATGTTAAAAATGCAAGGTTAACTTGTTATACGGATGCTAATTGGGGCTGCAGCTTGACAAATCGTTATTCCACTAGTGGATATTTAATAAAATTTGCATATGTAATATATAGTTGGCGTTCAAGTAAGCAAAAGTGCATTGCACTAAGCTCAATGGAATCTGAGTTCATCGCCTTATGTGAAAGTGCTAAAGAAATAGTTTGGTTTTCTCGAGTAATTAATGAACTTCAAGTTTTACCTAATAAAATTGTGCCTAGAATATATTGTGATAACCAGGCAGCAATTTATTTTTCCAAAAATAATTGTGAAAATTTTAAAACTAAGCATATAGATATACGATACAAATTCATTAGAAGTTTCATTGAGGAAAATTTAATTGATTTATGTTATGTTGAATCGAAACGAAATCTGTCAGATTTCTTAACAAAACCATTGTTAATAAATAAATTTAAAGAAATTATAAAACTCCTATTTTTCAAGGGAGTAACTTACACGACTGTGGGGCTTATGTTGGTAATCAGTCGTGGGATCATTATGAGCCGTAAGGTAGCTCATAATGAAAAGAGCCGTAAGGTAGCAGATGAATTCAGATGGCATTGAGCTCACGATATAAGTGTATTTATATAGACGAAAAGACGATGGAAAGAGTTACACGGAGATGGCTATAGATGACATGTAGAATACGTGATGGAAGAAACGTATTTAAGCCAGAATTCCCTCTGGCTACATCGGCGAATGCAGCGAGCATAAGCTCTGGCTCACTTAAATGCAACAAGATTTTCCATTGTTGGGTATCTGCGAAATTTGTTCCAAAGCTGTTTTTGTTTCCTATAACTGTCGTCACAAGCCTTGTTCCACCACGGTCTGCGGAATTTCCGTAGACGGGGTGAGATTTTAGGGATACTTTTATTTACAGCTTTCATAATGCAATCATAGAACAATCTGTACTGCTGTCGAGATATCTGCTATGTTAATCACATTTTCAGTAATTTTGGCCAGTTGTGAGAAATGAGTCCAATTCGCATGCTGGAATAGGAAGCGAGGTCGACCTTGAGTCTTACCACCACCATCAGCATGGGATACTAATACAGGGAAATGTTCACTCTCATGTAAATCGTTTCCAACTGTAAAATTTAGCAACGGAAAAGAACTGGTGAACATATGGCGAGATCTAAACTGTGAAAGGTGCGTAAGGGTCCGTGGAAGTAAGTTTTCTCTTCATTATTCAGCAAACAGAGAGCATTATTAGTAATGAACTGCTCAATCTGTCGCCCACGCGAATTTGTGCTATGCGAACCGCACAAGGTACTATGGCCATTGAAATCACCAAGTAAGATAAATGGTGCTGGAAGTTGCTCTACTAAAGTGTCAAGATCTTTTTGACTGATTGAATCATTAGGTGGTAAATAAACACAACATACTGTAATTAATGTTCGTACATGTACTTGAATAGCCACAGCCAGCAAATTAGTATGGAGTGAGAGAGGTGTGCTGGGAAAAGAATTGGAGGTCAGAATGCAAACGCCTCCAGAATTATGCGAATTAATGTCCGAATCATTCCGAACAGCATTATAACCCCGCAATTTAAGAGGCCACTTTGATTTCAAGAAAGTTTCTTGAAGACATAAGCAAGCTGGATGAAATTCGTGAAGAATGGCCCTAATTTCATTTCGCTTGGACCGAGTGCCACGACAGTTCCAAGAGAGGAAATCAAGAAAATATTGCATGAGAGGTATTAGGGACATTCGTTAGAGTCGTCGATAAATCGCAACTCATTTGGTTTGGTTGGTTTTAGTGGCGCAAAAGCCATATTTGACCATGCTGCGCCAAACGCATGACTTATCTTAATATACAATGTTTCAAGTAAGACACACACACACACAAAATACAAAACAAACACAGAGGAGCTTATCAATTCCTATGTCATGTAAAAACAAAAATAAATTTGGATGGGAATTAACTCCCAGCAAGTCTTTTAATTCAATGTTATTTTTACCAAAATGGTTTCGTCTAAATGTATTAAAACTCGGGCATTGCACCAGAATATGCTTATTGCGCAACTCATTTGGATTTCATCCTCTTCTTCGGATGAATGTAGTGCGATAAGTTCGAGACAATTGGGCACGCCACTGAAAATGGATGATAGATCCTTTTGGACTATACCCTGATTCGCAAGTCCCAGAGTGACAGAGTTATGTAAACTTGATGCTTTTATCTTTTGTGAAAGATGTTTTTCGGAAACGCCACGTTTCGAAAGCTTAAGCTTTAGTGATTCATTTGATTTCCGTTTGCGTTGAGCTATTTCAGGTTTTCCAGTTTCAGGAGCACTAGTTACGGACTTTTCAGAATCGGAGTCTGATTTCACAGGCGGCTTACTTTCATTGATATTTTTAACGCAATTAGTGCAAGAGCAATTTGCACAAAATTGTTTTTGCAAAACGGAAGCACAAGTTACACCAGGTGTCGGTGTCTGGACACACTGTACTTTACGCCTAGCTTCAGAGTAAGAGATATTTTCTTTATGTTTAATTGTTAGAATCTGTTTCTCCATCAACCAACGTGGACATGACCTAGAAAATGAAGTGTGATTGCCATTGCAATTCACACATTTTTCTTCAGCGGAACATTGCTGACTTTCGTGGCCTTTCACTGCATACCGGGCGCAAGTGAGAGTCCCGCGGCAGTTGGATTTCGAGTGTCCAAATCGTTGGCACTGAAAGCACCAGAGAGGATTTGGTATGTAAGGTCTCACGGCTAGTCTCATATAGCCCACTTTTACCCGTTCTGTCAATTTAGGTCTACTAAATGTCAAAATAAAGTGTTTTGTGAGAAGGAGTTGTCCATCCCGCCGAATTGTTATACGGCATACATGCGTCACTTTTTCGGGTTTCAATTCTGCTGTAATTTTGTCCAAGGTGTCGTTAAATAGCTCGCCACAGGTTATTACGCCTTTTGAAGAATTAAGCGCCGTATGAGCGCTTTCACTACCGGTTAGAGATGCTAATACCTTTAATTTAATTATTTGTTGAGCTTGCTTGCGGCTACCGACTTCTACAAGTAAGTCACCAGAGCGAAGTTTTCGAGTTGAAACAACTTCTCCAAGTGCTCCTGTCATTGCTTTTTCTACTAGAAACGGTGAAACGCTGTTAAATGTTTCGTTGTTTTCAGAAATGCGTTTTACAATAAAGAATTTGTCGAAAGGTTTTTCAAAAAGGTTAACATTCTTTTGTTGCCCACTGAAGGGAGCAAAGTTTTTACGGCCCATACGATATTGATGGGGATTCAGGCCCAGCGGCATCGCCCACCACGGAGCCCTACTCGGGATGGCAGTAACTGGCTCTAGATATCCCTAGCCTCAGCACTTACCATAATGCTAACTGGTACCTATACGCTCGGAGTTACCCCCGGGGACAGTGACCACCCTTAACGCCAAGCCCAAGGAGTAGCCCCTTCGCTTGATCCCTTGCAGACTAACCACTTACGTGACCATCTACAAGCCGATTGACACACCGGGGACCACAGTGCACCCCCCGTCTAATGGGTCACCACGCACGGCCAACACGTGGGGTTTTTGGCTATCCATGAGAAGCAAGAAGCAAACAGAGCGGCGACAGCTTCTCATGGAGAGCTCCCTCGCTTGCCGTTGAGTGATGGAAGGATCAAGTAAATAGCAGAAGGCGTAGAGGAGAGTAAGCATGAAGGGAGTAAAGATCCCTGGGTACCTCGGGATTGGGACACCTGTACTCACCAATAGTAGGTGAGCCCCTGTGGGGTGTGAAATGTCCACCAACAAATATAGTCCAGAGCTAAGAAGCGTTGCTTTAACTTTGCTTTTCTATTCAGCGAAAGCTTATAAATATGTTAGGAAAATGTTTAATACCTGTTTGCGTCATCGCTTAACAATCAAGAAATGGTATCTAGCTGTAGAAGATTCCTCGCCTGGTTTTACTAAAGCTGCATTAAATGCCTTAAAAATAAAAGCCGATGAAACAGCCCCCCCCCTCCCAAATATGCCCCAGTTTGTGGATTCATTATTGATGAGATGTCAGTTAGAAAACATATCGAATGGGATTGCCATAAATTTTGTGGTTACGTAGATTATGGAACTCGCCTTGATAGTGATGAGCTTCCTGAAGCTAAGGAAGCTTTGGTTCTTATGTTAAATTGTATAAATGGTAACTGGAAAATACCAATCGGGTATTTTTTTATAGACGGGTTAAATTCTGCTGAAAGAGCAAATTTAATAAAAAAAATGTCTTGAATTCGTTGAAGATTGTGGTGTGAAAGTTGTAAGTTTGACGTTTGATGGGACTAATGTAAATTTAGCCAAGGCAAAGATACTAGGTGCGGATCTGGATGTTGCGAATAATATGTGGCCTTCATTTCCGCATCCTGTTACAAAAAATGATGTTTTTATTTTGCTTGATCCAAGTCATATGCTGAAACTAATAAGAAATACGCTTGGATCAAAGAAGTCAATCTGGCATCCAACTGATGGATTTATAGAGTGGAAATTTATTGAAAGATTAGAAAATTTTCAAAATCAACACTACTTATTGGCAGGTTGTTGTTGTTGTTTATGGTATTTAGTGGCGCAAGGGCCATATTTGGCCATGCTGCGCCAAGCAAATGGTAAAAAATAAAAGTAGAAGTAAAACATTAATATATGGGTTTTTTATACATTAGTTAAAATATAAAAGCAGATACTATAAGATAGACTTGTTTGAATGAATGTTAGATGAATGATATGAAACTAATGACCAAAATGATAAAACTATTGTTCACAATATCAAATGCAAATATAAAAGTTAACAGATTTTAAAAACTTAAAAATGTTCGGGTGGTATCTCTCGCCCACCAAGTCCTGCAAGGTTAATGACGATGTTTTAAAAAAAATGAACACGATTTTGATTAAAAGCGGGACATTCAATTAAAATATGATTTACAGTAAAATCCTTATGGCATGTTGGGCAATTTGGCGCCGCCTCACCAAAAATGAGATGTCGGTGTGTATAACGCGTATGACCTATACGGAGACGAGTCAATTTCACATCAGTCTCGCGTGTTGGGAGAACAGACCACAATCCAATAGTTGGTTTGATGGAATGCAGTTTATTTTGTGTCCGCAGGTCCCACGTTAATTGCCAAGTAGCGAAAATGTGTTTCGCGAAGAACTTTTTGATATCACAATAAGGAAGTCCCTGAGACAAAAAGTTCGTTGCTGATTTTGCCGCTGAATCTGCCATTTCGTTTCCAGAAATGCCAATGTGACTAGGGATCCAGCAAAAATTGACTGTAAAATCCTTCTTTTGCAAGAGATGCAAAGTGAATAGAATTTGTATAACTATCGGGTGCATCCGATTATGATAATGAGATAGTGCTTCCAACGCACTCATGCTATCTGTATAAATAATGAATTTTCTATGAGGAGAGAGTAAAAGTTTCTGTACAGCACAGAAAATACCCATCAACTCAGCCGTAAATACTGAGCAACAATTATGAAGACGGTAGCTGAGTGTATCATATGGAAATACGATTCCACAACCAACCTGGTCATCTGATTTTGATCCATCAGTGAAAATTGGTATAAATGAAGAGAATCGATTGCGATGGTAGAGATAAAGCTGTTGGAAAATAATCGGAGCTGTTGATAATTTATCAAATCCAAGAAAGGGATTTAAATAGGAAAATTGTGGAGTGTCCCAGGGCGGAAAGCATAGCATATCAGCTGATTTAATAATGATATTATCAAGGTTCGAGCCTTGCACAAGACTTTTGGCTCGCTCACAGAACGGGGGGATATGATATGGACGGGCATCATATAATCTGCGCAGGCCAACTGGAAGTATAATTTCAGATACGGGATGTCCTGGTTGAGATATAGTTCGAAAATGATAGAAAACGGACAATTTTTTACGTCTTAAGTTAAGGGGTAATTGGTGACAAATAACGTAAAGGCTTTCAACTGGAGAAGTGCGAAATGCTCCTGAGCAGATTCGCAAAGCAGAGTGGTGCACAGTATCCAGTCGCCGCAAAATGGAATCTCGAGCAGAACCATATACCATACACCCATAATCTATGCGGGAAAGTATGATTGCTTCATATATACGGAGTAAGGAGGTTCGATCGGCCCCCCAAGATGTTCTAGAGAGTACCTTCAAAATATTTAAGGCCTTCTCGCACTTCTTTCGCAGTTGAAGGACATGCGGAAGGAAAGTGAGTCTGCGATCGAAAATCACTCCCAAAAACCGTATTTCATCCACAACTGGAATAGGTATATTTTGTATGTGAATAACAGGGTCTAAATGCATAGTTCTCTTCCGGCAAAAGTGTACACATCTACTCTTATCCGGAGAAATTGTATGCCCGTTATTATTGCACCAAACTACCAGTTTATTAACAGCATTTTGTAGCTGTCGCTCAATGAGACTCATATTGCTTCCTTGACATGATATCTGCAGGTCATCAACATATAGGCTTCCATGAACAGATTGTGGCAAATGATTTAAAATTTGACTTAAATGAACTATAAAAAGTGTTACGCTGAGGACACTTCCCTGCGGAACACCCTCAGCTTGTATAAAACGATTTGAGTAAAAATTACCAACACGAACACGAAAAGTACGAAGTGATAAAAAGTTTTGTAAAAATATGGGCATGTTTCCTCTAAAACCAAATTTATAAAGGGTAAAAAGTATGCCATAGCGCCATGCATGGTCGTATGCCTTTTCGATATCAAAGAAAATAGAGACTAGGTGATTTCTCCTTACAAATGCGTTGCATATTTGGGTTTCCAAAAGAATGAGGTTATCAAACGTAGAACGACCTCGACGGAAACCGCTTTGCAACGGAGGAAGGATTCTTTGTTTCTCTAATTCATAGATGAGGCGGGCATTGACCATGCGCTCTAGAGTTTTGCACACGCAACTGGTTAAAGCAATTGGCCTGTAGTGCAGAGGGTTTTCAGGAGTTTTGCCAGGTTTTAGGATTGGAATCACAATAGCTTCGTGCCATTGTGAAGGGTACTTCTGCTCAGTCCATATTCTGTTAAATAATATCAAGAGATTGGAAAGGGAAATGGTATTCAAATGGCGAAGCATGTTATATGTGATTCCATCTGGCCCTGGACTGGTATCATGGACTTGAGACAAGGCCGTTTCTAGCTCAAACATCTGAAATTCAGAGTTATATTGGAAAGCATTCTTGTCGTGGAACCGCAAGCGCAAACGCTCCGCACGTTTCTTAATTGTCAGAAAATCAGGGTTGTAAGATTCAATTGCGGAAACTTGTTCAAAAGCTTTGCCGAGAATATTAGCTATGTCTAATGGGGCAGAATACGTTACATTTCCAATTTTTAATACAGGAAAGTACGATTCCCGATAAATCCCATTTGACTTTTTTCCACATAATCTTACTGGAAATACAGGGTGTGATAGAGGAAACAAAGGACTTCCAAGATTCTCTCTGACTACGGCGACGAATGCGTCGAGCATAGGCTTTGGCACGTTTAAAGGCAAGAAGGTTTTCTGTCGTTGGATACCTCCTGAAAATGTTCCAACACTTTTTCTGTTTTTTATAACTGTCGCGACATGCGTCATTCCACCACGGTTTACGAAATCGTCGTAGACGTGGTGAACTTTTTGGGATACTTCTATTAGCGGCGTTCATTATAACATCGGTGACATGTTGTAAAGCTTCGGAAATGTCTACACCACTAACCATGTCCTCAGTGATAACTGCCAATTGTGAGAATGCATCCCAATCTGCCCGATTGAATAGAAAATGTGGAGTACGGAGAACAGAATCTCCTCTGTCAATATGGGAAACAATAATAGGGAAGTGGTCACTATTATATAATTCATCACAAACTTGAAAGTTTATCAAAGGCAGAAGTTCAGGAGAACATATGGCTAGATCTAGACTATGAAAGCTACGTGTAGGTTCATGGAAATATGTTTTTTCCTCATTATTGAGCAGGCAGAGACAGTTATTGGAAATAAATTGTTCGATCTGCCGCCCACGAGAGTTTGTACAATCAGAACCCCACAACGTGCTATGTCCGTTGAAGTCACCAAATAAAATGAAAGGCGAAGGAAGCTGGTCCACTAGGTCATCAAGATCATGTTGACGAATAACATCATGAGGCGGTAAGTAAATTGAGCAGACTGTGACCAATGTTCGTACGTGAACTTGCACAGCCACAGCCTGCAGAGAAGTATCTAATTTGAGAGATGTGCTCGGATATAAATTTGAAGTAAACATACAGACACCACCAGAAGTTCGAGATCCTGTGTCTGTATCTTTCCGAATACAGTTATAGCCTCGAATTTTGATAGGGATGTTGGGTGTCAAGAAAGTTTCTTGAACACCGAAGCAAATGGGATGAAAATTGTTTAAAATAGACTTGATGTCAGAAATTTTGGATCTAATGCCGCGACAATTCCAAGAGAGGAAAGTACCCATTAAGGAAGCCTTTTAATAAGAGAAGTTCTAGGAACAATGTTTGGAGGTTGCGCAGCATCGCAACTCATTTCAAATTCATCCTCCTCAGATGGGTGGAGTGAGATGATTTCAGGATTTTTCGGTGCGCCACCAAAAATGGTCGTTAAGTCTTTATGAGCAACACCTTTGTTCGCAAGTCCAAGAGCTACAGAACTGCGTAAAGATGTTTTTTTGAGTTTTGTAGAAAAATCCTTAGGGACCAGGCCACGTTTGGAGAGCCTTAACTTCAGAGCTTTATTTGGTTTTGGTTTATTTACGACAGCTTTACTCTCTTCAGGAGTACTAGTCAAAGATACCTCAGTGTCAGAATCAGAAATCTTTTCCTGGGTTTTTGCTTTAATGACTGTTTTTGTGCAGTTTGGGCAACTACAGTTCTTACAAAAATTCTTTTGCACAACGGATGCATAGCTCACACCAGGTTTCGGTGTTGATGCCAAAATTTTCCGTCTGGTTTCAGGATAAGATATGTTCTCTTTAAATTTAAGACTTGTAATTTCCTTTTCTAGAGTCCAGCGTTCACATGACTTAGAGTATGAGGCATGACAACCACTGCAATTTACGCACTTTTCTTGCGCCTTGCACTGCTGGCTGTCGTGGCCTTTCTCAGCACAGCGTGCGCAAGTGAGTGTTCCACGACAGTTAATTTTGGAATGTCCAAAACGCTGACACTGAAAGCATCTTAAAGGATTAGGTATATATTGCCGAACTGGCAGTCTTATATACCCCGCATATATGCATTCAGGTAATTTTGTAGCATGGAAAGTTAAAATAAAGTGTTTCGTTGGTAAAATTTGCTCATCCCGTCGAATGGTAATTTGGCGTACGTGCGTTACACCTTGAGGTTTGAGTTCGTGAGTTATTTCTTCAATAGGAACATTGAACAGTTCTCCGCATGTGATCACACCCTTAGTATAATTCAATGAATTGTGAGGAGTGACTGTTACAGGGAATGTTGTCAAAGCTTTCATTTTAATGATTTGCTGGGCTTGCTTTTTCGTGCAAACTTCCACCAGCAAATCACCTGAACGCATCTTTCTGATAGAGGACACTTCGCCGACAGTTGCCGAGATAGCTCTCTGTACAAGAAATGGGGAGACAGAATTAAAGGTTTCCTTTTTTTCCGATATCCGCTTTATAATAAAAAATGAGTCGAATTGATGAAGATTAGTAATGCATTTGTAGTTAGTTTTATGCCCACTGAAGGGAGATTTCCGCGAGGAGCCCATACGATATTAAAGAAAATTCAGGCCCGACGGCACCGCCCACCATGGAGCCCAACAAGGGAAGTCAGCCACCGGCTCTGGCCATTCCCAGCCTCGGCGCTTACCTTGGTGCTAGCCGGAACCTATACGCTCGGAGTTACCCCCGGGGACAGTGACCACCCTTAACGCCAAGCCCAAGGAGTAACCCCTTCGCTTGATCCCTAGCAGACTAGCCACTCAGGTGACTAACTACCAGCCGATTGATGCACAAGGGACCACAGTGCACCACCCGTCTTTCAAATGGGTCGCCACGCACGGCCAACACGTGGGACATTGGCTGTCCATGAGAAGCAAGAAGCAAACAGAGCGGCGACAGCTTCTCATGGAGAGCTCCCTCGCATGCCGTCGAGGGAAGGAAATACATAGCAGACAGCAGAAGGCGGAGAGGAGAGCGAACTGAAAGGGAGTAAAGATCCCTGGGTACCTCGGGATTGGGACACCCGTACTCACCTAAAGAAGGTGAGCCCCTGAGGGGACTTATTGGCAGGTACGAAACTCCGAAGAGCCCACATAGAATGACACAGACAAAAAATGAAGGTGCGTCTTGCAGCTCAAACATTAAGCAACAGTGTTGCCGATGCTCTGGAATACTGTGAAAAGAATCTGAAGCATCCAGACTTTCAAGGTGCTGAGGCCACAGCAAAGTTTTTGAGGTTTTTTAATGACATCTTTGATCTTTTCAACTCAAGAAATTTACTTGGAAGAGGTTTTAAGAGACCTCTATCGCTAAACACTGAAGCAGAGTTCTCTATCTTTGTGGAAAAGGCGGAGCTATACATAGAAGAACTGAAAACTGCTCCTAATGGACCTCCAATACTGGAAAGCAACCGGAGAACTGGCTTTCTTGGTTTTTTGATGACTTATAAGTTTTCGCAAGATCACCTTGAAATGTTTTTTTCTGCCATCAGAAGTAAAGGGGGCTATAATAACAATCACACTTGCAAACAGTTTCAGGCTGCATATCTAAGGCTTTTGTGCCATGAGATATAATAAGTGGCGGAAATGAAAACTGTATTGCTCTGGATTATAGTTCTATACTAAAAAATCCATCTGCTGTTAATGTGTACAGGAAATCTCTCAATGATGATGTAAATTTAGAGGAGGAAGACGGAGATGATAATATTAGAGAAATACTATTAAATCCTTACGTATGTGACGTTTCATCTCCCCTTTTTTTAAAAAAAACAAAAACAGATATAATGGAAATGAATAGAAAAGTGCGAATCGCACCAAGATCCTCTGCTACACGGCTTATTAAAGTTATTGATAACATTTAAAAAAAAGAAAATATTCATTTTGATTCCCTTGAGGAAACTGTTAATTTACTGATTTCGAAATCAGAGGAATTGAAAAATATTGATAGTATTGCGCTCAATGGAACACGTTTTGATTTTTATATGACACTGAGTTAAATTCGTTATTTGAATATTCTGACAAAACCACTACCATGATATTTCGCGTTGTTCCGAATTTTCGTTGCTAGACTGCACACTTATATGTTTATTAGGAGAACGATGTAAGTTGGTGTTCTGTGAGTCTGTTTTGTGATGTCCTGTAGTGTGCGTGAAAAATAAATGTGAATGTGTAAAATTCGTATCGTCTTTTATTCGAAACATGAACATTCGTAGGAGCAAAA
The DNA here is from genome assembly GCF_947563725.1 of Argiope bruennichi. Classification (NCBI taxonomy): domain Eukaryota; kingdom Metazoa; phylum Arthropoda; class Arachnida; order Araneae; family Araneidae; genus Argiope; species Argiope bruennichi. The sequence goes on along the minus strand of NC_079161.1, from coordinate 41,209,803 downwards.
TGGTGCATCATCCGGGAATGTGGATTCATTTGGTTAAGTAAAATATGTTTGGACAGACTCGAAACGAAAGTTCATTTGTTTTACCACTTCACGGTAAATTGTGTTTTGATGCTACAGAATATAATTGAAGTGGTTTATCCGAACATTTCATTTGGAATATGACTCAAGAAATGTATTGGATATCCTGATTATTTTGAAGTAACTTCATTTGCGAAGCAATAGATGTTAGTTGGTGGGGTATGTAGTTGAAATTTTGTTATTTCTTTTCTGCTGAAAGTTATTGAAGTAAATTAGTTCTGCTTTAGAAATTAGTTGTTTCAAGATTGTATTGATATTTAGAATTAGGGTTTATTCGTAGGAAATAGTTGAAATGCTAAAGTTGTATATGCTTTCGTCTTGAGAGTGTGGAGTTTCGTTTTCGTTGTTTGTTACTATACTCTGTTTCACCCCAACTTGGCAGTATTGTAAAAGGCAGAAAATGTGACGCTCTGCGCTGGGAAAGAGTTCACCATTCATTTTGACTTTAAAATAACTAAAATGCGCTGAAATTTATCAAATTATATCATAAATTACAGAAATCGCTCTTTTTATCAGCATGTATTTAAAATTATTCTCAAGTTAGAAGTGCTTACCTGTAAAATATTTTGTAAATAAAGCGAACGAATAAAACCAAAAGATTGACATAATGAATTCCACTTTGGCTAGAACCGGTCTCCAAGGTCAAATATTTGGCGTGCTTCTCTTGTACGGCCGCGCCAGCTTTGCTTCATTTAGTTCTCAACCGTTATTATCATCACATGTACTTTTTATTGTAGTAACAACTCAACTTTGTATCAGACAAGCGACAACTCAACTCTTACGTTGCTAGCTCTTAATACGCATCTTAGTTATTTATTTGTACTTAATTAATTGCTTTTTGTTTTACCCATCGATAGTATTTATCGATAACCTTAACACTTTTTTGCTCTCGCTTTTTTACCAGCTGTTATTTTTTGATATTGTTAATCTCATTCACTTTCGATTGTTGAATATTTATTCAAGTCGTCATTTCTAAAATGTTTGAAAAAGTGATTTCATCAACTACGCTCTATACACCTTCAAGACGAGCGAAACCAATAAAAAGTGCAGCACGCAGAAACATATTAAATGTTTATTTTCGCCTCCGAGAAAGAAAACCCTCAAGATTCTATTAATCAAATCGTAGACAAAGTTTCACATCTTACGGGCGTTTCGCAAAGAACAGTTTTCCGTTTGAAAAAAGAAAAAAAGACATCCAGTCCTTTAAGTACCCCTGGAAAGAAGTGACCAGGCTCAGAAGGTAAACAATCAAAACTTATAAAATATGATGACTTTACCTTATCCTGCATTCGACGAAAAATCCATGCATTTTTTCGTAGAAATGGGATCCCAACATTAGATAAAGTTTTAAAAGATGTGAACTATGATAGAGATCTTTTCGAAAAACATCAGCAGAACAACGCTTTACAGAATATTGAAAGACTTGGGATTTTCTTTTGAAAAACGGAAAAGGCAGGCGTTACTTCTAGAAAGACAAGATATTATTTTGTGCCGGAGGAACTATTTGAGAAAAATTGCTCATTATAAGAAGAAAAAAAAAAAAAAAAAACCGCCCATTTATTATCTTGATGAGACATGGGTAAATGAAGGCCATTCTCAGAGTCGAGTACGGCAAGATACAAAAATTAAAAGTAGCTACGAAGTCTCCTCTTCAAATTTAACAGTACGTTTGACGGCACCAAAAGGAAAAGGAAGGAGACTCATTATTACACATATTGGAAGCGAAGAAGGTTTCGTCCGTGATGCAGCTGAGATTTTTATTTGGAAAAAAAAGTGGTGACGATCATGACAAGATGAATGGAGATCATTTTGAAAAAGGGATAGAAAGTGTTCTTCCTAAATTGAAGAAAAACAGTGTAATCGTAATGGACAAGGCTTCTTATCATTCTGTAAAAATGGAGAAAATTCCTACAACTTCTTGGACTAAAAAGTCTACTCAAGAATGGTTCTCCCAAAAGCATATTTCCTGGGATAAAGACATGATAAAAATCGAACTTTTGCAGAAAGTTTCTGAAGTGAAACATTTTTATGATATATACCGAGTAGAAACTATTGCAGAAAAATATGGACATACAATTTTGAGATTGCCACCTTACCACAGCGAGTTAAATCCTATTGACATGATTTGGAGTTAAATTAAAGGACATGTTGCGCGTGAAAATAAAACTTTTAAGCTGAATGATGTAAAACAGCTCGTAATCCAAGGAATACAAAAAGTAACAATCGACAATTGGAAAAAATGCATTAACCATGTTACAACAAACGAGAAAGAAATGTGGGAAATTGACGGACTTGTAGAGGAAGTATGCGAAAACCAAAATTTAATAATTTCCATGAACAGTGATTCAAGTGACAGTGCATACGCTTGGCGCAGTATGGCCAAGAATGGCTCTTGCGCCAATAAACCCAACAACAACAACAACATCAAGTGACAGTGAGGCAGAACTAATGAGTGCTGATGATTTTTGATGTCTCATTTATAATGCATATTATAATTAATATATTTTTTAAATGTTCTGAATAACTTTATAGTAAGTATGTTTTTTTCCCCATAAAATAACTTATTTCTCTTGATATTCTCCATTACTTCGAATTTTAATCTATTTACGATATTCTGAATAATTAGCGTATTTATATATTTGTAAATACTTGATTTCTGGACTAAATTAGTAATGTTTGATTTGTAAATTTGATTTTCATGAATATATATATGAAAAATTATTTATTATTAATATAATCACATTAATTATTGTATTAATTCGAAAACTTAAATTTTTAAAATTTCTTCCTTTTGTTAATTTTTAGACTTTACTGAGAAAACCCTAAAACATTTGAGAAAAATCTCAGTTTAGCGTTACTTTTTATTAAAAACTGCATATTGTTTCATCGCAAATAATGTCATGCATTGTTATTAATGCAAGGCTTATTACTCAAAACCATTATTATATTTTGTTTAACAGTTCTAAACTTCAATCTCTGAAAAATCAACTTCTTGATAAAGAATATTCATTTAAGAAATAAAAACTTTATCCACTCTCACTTATGCATTGCTTTCAATTATATGGAATTTTAATTAGTCAGTAAAGTTATGTACCAATAATATTGAACAAAATAATGAAAATAAGGTAAGAATTAATTCTGATTTAAAATGACAATCTAATAAAGTTAATAAATATTTATTATTTGGCGTAAAATTCGGGAGATAAAGTTTCGCCTAGCGATCTACATTTCTTGTAACTTTGTATTTTAAAGCAACCCAAATCCCTTGACAACGACTGCAATTCGGCATGCGTAGAATATACACTACTGCCAAGTTAGGGTGAAGCAGAGTATAGTTGTGTTGTGTTTGCATTTTTAAACGATATATGTTTTAAAATTGTTTGATTTGTAAAAGGAGTCATTTTGAGTGTGTTTGAATTAAGTTTCATTTTCAGTTGTTTGTTACTAGTTGTGTTGTATTTGTATTTCTGAACCACATATGTTTTAAAATTGTTTGAGTTTGGAAAGGAAGCCATCTGATTATGTTAGTTAATGTTTGTAAAAGAAAAAAGAATTAGTTATGGCTGAAAAGAACGAAAAAGATAGGTTAGATAAGTTGAAAAAACAACGTTCCTCACACAAAGGACAAGTTACAAGATTCATTTCAAAAATAAAAACTGGTTTAGACGAACCGGGATTTGAAATGGATGAGCTCGAAGGTCTTTTGGTGCAACTACAAACCAAAGACGAACAAATGAAATCTATCGATAGTAAAATTGAAAATCTTTTAGATATTAATGATATTGAATCAGAAATTCAGAAAATTGATGAATATAATGAAGAAACAGTTTTTACTTCTGTGAAATTAAAGAATAAAATAAAATATTTGCGTTTGCATTGTATTAATGAACATGTAACTATTAATTTACATGAAACCCCAGTAAATCGATGCGGATCAAATATAAATGCAAAATTACCGAAATTGAAAATTCAAACCTATAATGGCGGTCCATAGTATTTAATTCTTGTAACCAATTCGAAAATTCAATTGACTAAAATTCCTCTCTCTCAGATGTGGAAAAACTTTCTTATTTATTTACTTGTCCTCGTGGTGATGCACTTGCTTGCATTAAAAGTTTTGCGATAACAGGAAATAACTAAAAGTCAGCACTTAAATTAATTTAGGATACATTTGGCCAGCGAAATGTGTTAATGAATGCCCATGTCTAAACTGTTAAATATGACACCTTTAAAAATTTCTTCTAATTTAGTGGAATTAAGGAATCCTTATTTTAAATGTCAAACTCAAATTCGTTCTCTTGAAAGCTTAGGTGTGAAGTCGGAAACACATAGCATAATGCTTTGCGCAATTATTTTGAAACTCTTTCCTAGTGATCTTATTTTAGAATTTAGTAAACAGCAAATTTCTACTACTAATCATGATCTAGATGAATGAATGAGTTTTTTGCACAACACTATCATCGGTAGAAAGAGAGAGAGCGCCATTCATATGCAACAATCCACTGTCCTCCCACCGCATCATCAGGTCTCAGATTCCCAGCCCAAACAATTTTTTCGTAAACATTACGGAGACACTTCGAATCGGAATAAATTTATATCCTCCGCGAATGAATTGATGACTAATGCTGCTTCAAGCGGCTGTATATTTTGCCATCAAAATCATTTGAGTCATTTATGTGAGAATTTGAAAGCTCAAAATAAGAAAGAAAAATTGCTACGCGAATTAATTGCTACAAGCAGCCAATCTATTTTCTACATTAAATGAAACACTGCAAAGGGAGTGCAGAAAATTTCCATGTTTAAAATTCAGTTTCATTTGGAAAATACCGTTGTAAATTCCCGAGAATCATTTATTCAAAACTCGAATACAAATTCGAAATTAAAAAAAAATATATATATATGAAGAATAAATGTATGAAAAGCTTTCTAAAGTTGAGCCATAATCGAACCCATGCTCTAAATTCTGATGGATTCAAATAGTTAGTAATTGCAGTTCCTAACTATGAGAGTTTTCTCAACTTTTTTTTTACAGCGAAAGATAATATTTTAATGAGTATGCAACGAGTTATTTTTAAAAAAAAATTTTGTGGAAAAGTCTTTTTTTCTTTTTTTAGATTTTGATGGAAATTCCAATATATCTAATGATCATGATGTAAAAAATACTGATGTCGATACTGATTCAATAGCTAGTGACGATGAAGAAAATAGCCAAGCAAATGATTCTGAATGTGAAGAAACAGAGATTCTTGAAATCAAACAGTACTCAATTTCTGTTCCAGAAATAAATATTTACCACCTGGGCCTAGTGATATTTCAAGGACTAAAAATTGCACACTGATAAGACCAGATTTCGAAACATATCGCATGCACAAGGATGGAAAATTCTTCCGGTCATTTACAAATTTTTTTTTATAAATATGAATGGCTTGAATTTTCTGCATCCAAGGAAGCAGTATTTTGCTATTATTGTAGGTATTTTCTCCATAAGAATGCTGAATCGGTTGCTCAAGCATCTGTTAAGTTCCTCCCATTGTAAAGCTGTGGTTAACTACAATCTATTTAAGGAATCCCAAAAGAAAGGGAATATACTGATTCAGGTAAATAAGGAAAAAGCAATGATAGTAAAAGAAAACAGGCATTATATGCGCACTTTATGCGAAATTCTCCTTTTAATTGCACAGCAAAAAATTGGCATTAGAGAGTCTAATGAATTTCGTCAGTCAGACGTAACTATAAAAAAGAATGTCATTGATTATGGGCCACATGGTGGAAATTTATGCTTGCTTTAGTTGAAAGGCATAGCGATATCATTCCACTGAAAATCAGGAATGGGCCATCCAATTCCAAATATACTCGCCATTCTATACAAAAAGCACTGTTGGACATGATGGCAGAGGAGGTGCAAAAGGAAATCTCAAAGGAATTAAATAATAAACAGAATGCTTTTCAATTCTTGCAGACGAGTCGGAAGATTTGGGGAAAAGAGAGCAGTTATCCCTTGCGGTGTGTTATTTATATAACGATAGCATTTATGAAGAATTTCTTTCTGTGGAGAAATTAAGCTCATTAAAGCTGATTCTTTAACATATAAAATAATTAAAGTATTTTAAATGAACAACATCAACTTAGAAAAAGTCAACTTGGTCAAGCACATGACGGTGCTTCAGTGGTTTCTGGCAAACATGATGGAGTGAATGCATTGATAAAAAGAGATTTTGCTCACTTAGCAAATTATATTCATTGCTTTAACCACAAATTAAATTTAGTAATAGTAGAAGTAGTAAAATCAACCCAATGTGTTTCAGACTGTATATTGATATTACAAGAATTATGTTCTTTTATAAGCTGTAGCACCATTCATCAATAATGGAACTAAAATCCATTTCTGAAACAAGATGGGCATATCAAGTCTCTATGCTGAATATACTAATAGATTGCAAAAGGATAAATTTATGCACTTCTTTACAAAATAAATAATAGTTGCTCTAACAATTCGGGCAGAATAGTAGAGGCATGAGAATTAATATCTCAATTTAAACCATCCTTCATTCAGTTGAACTTCGCTTAAAGTACAGCATTTCAGTTATCAAAAACGATCTCTGATTTACTTGAAGATCCTAAACAAGATTACCCTGAAGCCTTAATTCTTTTGGATACTTTTCATAAAAATGAGAAAAAAATCATCATTAAAAAAATGTGGGACCAAGTAACAGAAATGGAGATTAAAAAAGATGAAAAAAGACCTAAAAAACTGACCTCATATTTAAAAAGCCACCCAGTAGAAATCCCTGCAGAGAAAGAAGAAGTCAACAATTATGATGCATATTGCAGTAAACTTTAGCTTTGCTTTTATGTTATCATTCATTGTATAAAATTAAAAAAAATGACATTAAATTGGAAAATATATAGTGAAAAATTGATTGCTAATTCGACAGCTAGTATTTTCCTTTTGTAAATATGTTCAAATGCTGAGTTGTAAATAGATGCACAATCACAGATTAATAATTTTTTACAGGACAATTATCGCTGTGATGTATAAGATTTTGACTGAAATAACCGCAGATTCAGCAACGACAACAAGTCTATTATATTAGACTTGAGAGCTCCGGAACTCCGAACTTCCTGGAGGAGGACATCCTTGCTGTCCGTCAGTTGTATGAAGCAAACATTGATTACTTGTCAATTAGAACTGAAAAATATAGAAAAGATTATGAAGCGAAAGAACACTAACAAACCTGCTAGTTTGCTGGAATTCCAAAAATACGTTTCGTCCATTGCCGAAGCCTTATTTGAACTCAATAGCTTAAGAAAAAGTGCTTGTACTATTCCCATATCAACACGCACGTGCGAAAGAAGTTTCAGTACTATGCGTAGAGTCAAAAACTACTTGAGAACTACAATGTTAGAAAAAAATGTAAAAAGCCTAATGATATTAGGAGTCCATAAAAAAAGATCCAAAAATTTTGATTAGAATAAATAATCAAAATTTTTGATGAATTATATCCTTAAGGTAGGATACAATTACATTAAAGTATGAAAGTGATAAATATTTTAATGACTAATATATATGTATGTATGTGTGTGTAATAATAAATCAATTATTTTCTATTGTTTCCGCAATTATTTTATTTTGTCATGAAATTTTAATAATAATGTGCAAATTTATTTACAATATGAATAAAAAGGGGTATATCTTATTTGTTGTGATATTTATGCTCTAAATTCTACATTTCCATTATTACTCCTCTTTACGTTAAAAAATATTACTTTCTTTATATCAAAATTATTTGTAAGCATATATACAATTATTTGATATAGTCCAAATAATTACTTATTATAATTAAAGAAAAACTAATTATATAAGCTAATTACTTTTAAAATGTAAAATTGATTATTATGTGATACCTGGAAGTTAAATTTGAGAAATGTTGCTTGCCCCCTCCCCCGTCGGAAAATTGCTGCCGCCGCCTCTGGATGGTGTATAAAATAGAGAATAAGGATGCTTTTCGTCTATTTAAGGGTTACTGTAGTTCCGATAAGGTCTCATTCAAAGAAAAACGACTTATTCAGGTTTGACTGTACCTAATGAATGCCCATACACTGACCTTTCCTTTTTTCTAATCAAGTTAAACTTGATCAAATTTACTGTTTTATTGTCTATTACTAATTTAGGATAGTTAAAGATCCCTTTAAAAGCTATCTTAATTTGGAGCCGTTGTCACTTAAATGGGCTTGCACTAAACGAGTCTCTTCAAATTTTCACACCACATTACCATTCTGGTTTGAGTATACCGACATATACATACTTATATATGCATATGAAAGTAAATATTTTTACTTGAGATCTTCATTTGACTGCAGCATCGTCTTCCGAAAAAAAGACGAATTTTATTGGAAAGCGGAATATTCAATCTGAATTCAATTTAAAAAGAACTAGTTTTCGTATTTATGTAGTAAAATAAAATGCTGGTATTCATTTTAAACAATTTTCTAAAACTCTACAATATATTTAATTCAACAAATTTTTTTAAAATCAAAAATGATTGATAAAAGATTCGTTTTTCGCAATGATAGAAAAGTTGCAACCGGCTTATACTTACACTCAAGAAATCGCCTCTGTTATTATTGCTTATTCAATTGTGCTTCTCTTTTTATTCTTTAAGGTAGAGAGAAAACATGTACCAGAATGACCGCTTATTTTCTCAAAATACGAACGCTCGACCAATCAACTCAAACCTAGCAATAGATTTTTGCCACAAATTGTTCTGCTGATTCTATCAGGTCTAAGTACCCCAAAAGAAGCGCGATTTAATTTTTTTTTTTTGATCCATTAGAGATAAGTGGGAAATGTGAATTCCAAAGAAGTTTAAAGTATGTATGTGCAAAACAAAGTGCTATTATATGAGATGTCTTTGCAGGAAAAATGTAATTGAAAATATCATTTAAGTCTACCATATTGCAATAAGTAGGTAAATTTTAGTTTCTTATTTTTTATATGAAAATTTTGTTTCGCGCAACTTTAACTTTTCGTTACAAATCTCTTTCTTTAAAAATTTTGAATAAATTTCTTTTAACCACGCTAGCATTAATTGGGAGTAAGATTGGTATTTTAGAGGAATGCACATCATTTAAACAAAAGCCTTACATTAGGCAGAAAATTTCACACAAGATGAATCTGGTAGATACTTTGTTAAAATGCTTTTAAAAGAGGATCCAAATACTTTAGGTAGTTCGAAAAAATTGCATCTAAAAAGCTAAATTCTTTATGGAATCGATTAGCAAGAGAGCCCGAGTATTTAAAGTCATATTCAGATTTTTTGAAAGAATATCAATATTTAGGCCATATGATTGAAACCCATGAAAGCAAGGAAGAAAGTGGATCATATTACATTCTCCACCTCCGATGTACAGAGGATAAGAGAAGAGTATGTCAACACCCTTAAGAGTCGTATTTAATGCTTCTTCGTTAACAACTGAAGAAAAAAATATTTGAATTCTATACAATACAATGTGGGTGTCATACAGGAGGATCTGTTTTAAATTATGGTACGAGTTAGAAAACACATTTTTGCATTTACTGCCGATATAAAAAAAAAAAATGTATCGAGCAATCGCGATTTATCCTGATCAAAGAAAGTTGCAAAAAATATAATGGAAGGAAAGCTTTGAGAGACTTTCGACTTGACTACAGTTACATACGGAACAACAAGTGCATTTTTTTTTTTTTTGGAATGAGAACTTTAAAGCAACTTGCGATTGATGAAGGAAAGAGATACCCTGCAGCAGCAATTACGTTAGAGAATGATTTCTATATGGATGATGTTCTTTCGGGTTCTGAATACTTAGAACCCTGAAAAGCTGTCTGAAAATTCTTTGTGGTGGAATTGTCCTGAGTTCCTGACCGGTAGAGACTATCCAGAGGGAAATTCCAGCAGCCGTATTTCAGAATGACTTTTCGGATGAACTGACGAAAACCATTGGCAGCAACTCTAATTGTTTCTCTGTGTTTAAAAATGAAGCTTGTAACTTTGCTCATAATTTAATTAATTTAAGTAATAACTATTGTAGAATGATTCGTATTTAAGTTATACTTTCAGGTTTGTAAGAAATTATAAAAATAAGATCGAAAAGAAAAAAAAAATGCACTAGACTGGTGAGTTAAAAGATGCTGAAGTGTTTATACTAAAGCTGGTGCAAAGTGAGCCCTTTGTGAAAGATATCAATTCCCTTCAGAAAAAGGGTGAGGTAAGTAAAAAGAATCAATTAAAAAATTTGCATCAATTTTTAGACGAGAGTGTTCTTATACGAGTTGGTGGAAGACTTAGTAATAATGAGTTAGGTATTGATAGAAAATACCCAATTGCATTGCCTTCAAAAAGTTAGGTAACTCCTATGATATTGCAGTACTATCAAAAAATAAAGTTGCATCTTGGACCTCAATCCTTAATATTTCATGTGCGCCAAAAGTACTGGCCTTTAAATGGTCAAACAAATTGCAGAGAAGTCTTATATAAATGTGTAACTTGCTTTAAAGTAAAACCAGTAGTATGTGAGCAGTTAATGGGATCTCTTCCCAAAGAAAGAATTACTGCTAATTACCCCTTTAAATGTACTGAAATTATTAAAAGGTTTATGTTTTTCTTTTTATATGTTTTGGAACGAAATGCATTCATTTAGAACTTGTAATAGCCCTGTCTCCAATAAAATCTTCACACCTTAAATTTTGATTTTAAACTATTAATCATTGTTACCTATTTGCAAAATCTTCCCCCGGTCCTTTTGTCTGACCATGAATTTAAATTGTATGTTCTTTGTTAAAATTACTGTTAAAATTTTTGTTCAATAATCCTTCCACTGGCCCCGAAGTAAAGTTTTAAAGTTTATCCTTTTGTCCGCTTACTCTAATTGGTTTTAACTTAACATAGCTTGGTGCTGCTGTCTCTCACCTGACAGCTTTGCTGACTCTTCAGCTCTCCTGCTGAGGCTGAGCAATGTATTAGTGGTTGCCTCCCCTCACACCCCACCATTCTCAGATTCCTGTGAACATGTATTCTGAATGTGTGTGTACCTGTTTTCGTTGTGTCTCACCAGGCACTCCTGCATCTTCAGGCTAATATTAGATTGTGTGATTTTCTGATGGATGCTTTAATGCGAAACACAAGAGTGATTGTCATGATAAAATGTTTCTTATTTTCCTTTCAACAATTCTGACTTGGGCTGTTAGCTTTGGTATAGAAGGTTTCAAGCCTTCGAAGTCGGTGATATGTTATGATCATTATGAAGAATTTATTCAGTGTGATTCCATTTACTAAATATAGCTGTTTCAGTAATTTTTTAGAAAAACTCTTCGGAGAAAAAGAAATCGGTAAGCGATTTTCCGCCAAAAACAATCAAACAAAATCGTGAGTGCATTTCTGATAATTTTGAATATGCTTAGAAGTTTTTAAAATGCTTACATGAATATTACATTACATTTTTCCTACAAAATCTTATAAAAATTTAATTGATGTAAGTAAACAAACTCCTGTTGTAAAAATAGCAACTGCTTTAATGTTAAACTTAGGTGGAAGTTAATAAATTTCTTAAAGATTTATGTAATAAGTGAATCCTTTACTAACTACTGAAAATCCAATTTTCTTATTGACTGTTATAATATATACAGGGTGTTGCCGAATTCGACCGACAAATTCAGAGGGGTGATAGTAGGCATCAAGAGGATAAAGAATCACCATATAACATGGGGTCCCAAACAACATTTGGGGGGGGGAATCTAAAAAATATAGGGAGTCGGAGAACTGTTGGAAACTAAAAAATTAAAAAATAACAAATGGTGTTTCAACTATGAATTTTTTTAGTGAAAGCGCATTTTTAAAGGCTATTTTTCATGTAAGTAACATGCCGATTTGATGAACCAGGGGGTCGTAAATTATTAAAAACGAAAAAGAAGTTTAGAACCCTTATCTGCAAAAAAATTAAAACTTTTTGAAAAATAAAAGTTTGAAAATATAAGGAATATTATACTCTTTAATTTGATATAAGTCTGTAGTGTGAATACTGAAGAGGTTTTAAGATATTCAAGAAAAACTAAAATGTTTGACAGGAAACATCGCTGCAACATCGGTACGAATGTTTACAAGGGGTGTTGCCAAATTCAAAAGGTAAATTTAGAGAAGTGATAGTAAGCATAACGGAGATAAGAAATTATTATAAAACATAGGGTCGCCAAAAACGTTTATTCTGTGAAAACCACAAAAACAGACACCGACGAGACAATTAGCCTGGCGAAGAGCATTGCCCTATGAATGCGAAGATTTGGGATAAGGTAGTCGAGAAGAAGCTTTCTCGCATGTAAATTTTTCATGAATTCGAAGATAAAAGCAGCGAGCATTGCAGAATTAATGGTTCGAGGAGCATAAAAACAGCTTGTATTCATTCAAGAACATTGCAGAATTGATAGTGGATAAGTTTCATTCGCAAACAGCATGTCAAATTTCACGAATGATGAATATACGGATATGCATTTGATTTAGGGCCGAGCGGATGGTAATGGACATCTAGCACAAAGAATATACCAAGAGCAATATCCAAGTATACTTTGTCCACACCACATCATCTTTGCAAATATTGATCGACGGTTGCGGGAGACAGGATTCTTCAAAATAACGAGGCCAAATGTAGGGCAAGAACGCAGTGTGCGCACACCTGAAACAGAAAACCGAGTTTTGCAGCACTTTACCGATACCCTTAACACTTAACACCTCTCCATGCCCCTGCGACTATAATCTTAACGATTATTTAAACAGTTGGGTGGACATGGAGAGTGAGAGTTGCAGATGGCTAAGCTAATGATGTGGAGGTAATGGTGATTGGGCTGATGATGTGAAGCTGATGTTGGCAGAGTTGTAGTTGGCTGGGTTCAAGATTTTTAGGCTGCAGTGGGTTGCATTGGAGTAGGCGAGCTGAATTCGGTTAGACTGGTGAGGAGCTGACTTGGCTGGGTTAGAGCAGGAATGGTTGGTTTTAGGTTGGGTTGGAGCAGGGATGTCATGGGCTATGCAGGACTGAATGGAGTTGTCTGAGCTTGAGGATGCGCTGCGTTGGTGGTTGGAGTTTCCGGGCCTGGGTGGAAGTCTTGTCGTGCAGGTGGTGAGATGGGTTTTCCGACTGTCTGAACTGCCTCTCGCAGACCGCCGCTAAAGAGAACTGTCTGAACTGCCTCTCGCAGACTGCTGTATCGAATTGTGTCTGAACTGAATCTTGCAGACCGCCGAAGAAGAAAAATGTCTGAACTGCCTCTCGCAGACTTCCGCCTCGAATTGTGTCTGAACTGCCTCTCGCAGACTTCCGCCTCGAATTGTGTCTGAACTGCCTCTCGCAGACTGCCGCCTCGAATTGTGTCTGAACTGCCTCTCGCAGACTGCCGCCTCGAATTGTGTCTGAACTGCCTCTCGCAGACTGCCGCCAAAGAATAGTGTCTGAACTGCCTCTCGCACTTAACTTAACACCTCTCCATGCCCCTGCGACTAGTTACCGATACCCTATCGACAAGAATGCGATCAGTTGCAGCTGAATTGGGTATACGGCACGAAATGGTGAGGAAAGTCATGCGTGCTGAAAACATGTACCCCTTCCACTTGCAGAAAGTCCAACTCCTATGTGATGACGACTTCCCACGTCGGATGAATTTCGCACGCTGGATGCTTAGTGCCACACAGGAAGATGCACTGCAAGAATTTTATTCTCAGATGAAGTATTCATTGAAGAGCGATGCAGAGAGTTTACAAGAGAAGGCGTTTTCAACACGCACAATGCACATATTTCGTCATCCGAAAATCCCCATATGACTATCTCGTCGACCGTGCAACACAAATTTAGTATTAACATCTGGGTAGGAATTCTCGGAGATCGTCTGTTTGGACCGCATCTTATGCCCGTATGTTTCAGTGGCGCAGAGTAACTTGTTTTCTTGCAGCACGTCCTTCCGTATTTACTGCAGGAAATACCGGCAATTGCACGCCAAAACATGTGGTTAATACAAATCCTGGGAGGTGAATTGAACGCGGCGGACCTGTTGATTGGCCTCCACTTTCCCCGAACTCTCAATCCCTTGGATTTCTTCTTCTGGGGGCCACATGAAATCTCAGACACCTTTGAATATAGTGGAAGATCTCGTAGCACGGATCGTCATCGCTGCTGGTGATATCGCAAGTACACCTGGCATGTTTGAGCGCGTCCGGCGGTCCTTTAAACGTCGGTGTCGATTGTGTAACGATCTTCGCGGCCACAACATTGAGCAATTTTTATAAAAGTTTTCCATCGTCTTCTTTCTTATGTTAAAATGTCTGTGCTGTAAATGTATGCTGTATCTGTATTCACCATATAAATTTTCACCGTCGTTTGTGATTTTATATTTTTTGGAAATTCTTACCGCCTTCATGCCTACTATCACTTCAGAATTTTTCGGTAGAATTTTGCAATACTTCCTGTAAACATCGGTGCCGATGTTGCAGCGATGTTTCCTGACAAACAATTTTTTTTTTTGAATATCTGGAAACCTCCTCAGTTTTCACACTACAGACTTGAAGTTTCCTCAACCTGGTTCAAAGACGGTCAAAAGGAAACAAAACGTGATGATGTTAAGAATGAGGCTTCAAAAGAAACTTCTAACAACGACACTACACTTGTTTTAAAAACAAAAAGTGGGAGGACTGTAAATCTTTCTTTTTCCATTTGAATTTTGAAAAATTATATTTTAGTCATAGTTTAGCCTTTTGCATGCAATAATTGTAAAAGTGAAAAAAATGTATTGTATGTTATTTTTTTGAAAATTTTTAAGGTTTTTTTTTTGTAAGTTAAGTTGTTTTCCAACAACTTAAGGTGGGAGGAAGCCATGATTATCTATCTTTTATTTAGTATTAGTTTTATTAACTGTAACCTAATAACTTGTTTGAACGTGTTTTGAATTCAGTTTCAAAATTATGTATTCTGAAAATAAACGAAATGGATGCAAGAAAACGCCTGCTTATTTCCTTTCTAACTTTCCGCTATATTTTAGTCTTCGGTATTTTAGAGCTATTCTCTGCTCAGTAAGCAGTCATAGATGCGCTAGTAGTGCAGTAGAGTATTACCTTGAGATAATACAACAATAACAGTCATTGATGTTATAAATCCGTTTCTTATTTCTTTCTTTCAAAGAATAGTTTCTTTTTAACTGAGCTTTAAGCATCTCTTTGCGTTATTAATCTGCAAATTTTGAATATTATTGTTTTATAATAAGGCCTCATTCGTGAAACGAAACATGGCGATGGCGATAGTACAAAATTTATGCAACTTCGAATACGAAAAACAAACTGACGTTACGTTAACGTATGGAAAATGATTCGCACTGTGAATAAAACGAAACGATTTCTGATTGATGATGACAGAGGAGAAAAGTAATGCGAATAACGTAGAGGATTAGAACAAAGCCAGAACACAGCTACGTCGTGCCTTTACTACAGATTATAAACAATTTATGAAGTTGGAAGAATCCGACGAAATCGAAAGTAAGGAAATTCTTACTGTTTATAATAAGACAGTTGATAAATCTACTAGATTGCTTGATTTTGATTCTCAAATAAGTCTCTTAGATGATATTACCGAAGAAGCAGTATTAGTGATTTGCACTTAAGAGAAAACCTCAAATTGCGCATGCACAAATAGCAAGAGCTGTGGTATGTATATGTGATGCATTTCTTTGTTTACGTCTAATTTTAAATAGCGATTCAAATCTCATTGCGCCCAAAAGAAGGAAATCCAATCTTGGTCTGAACACATTAAATGCCAAAAAGCTTCATTTGTTGTGCGATAAGGAAAAGGAAAGAAACATTCGGTTAGCGAATATCAGAGAAGTAATGTCCCCACATAGAGAGTAGGAAGGAAAATGAAGAGGAAAGAAACATTCGGTTAGCGAATATCAGAGAAATAATGTCCCCACATAGAGAGTAGGAAGGAAAATGAAGAGGAAAGAAACATTCGATTAGAATGTCCACACTTAGGGAATATCAGAGAAACATCTGAGAGTATCAGAGAAATAATGTCCACACTTAGGGAATATCAGAGAACTTTTGAGAGTATCAGGGAAATAATGTCCACACTTAGGGAATATCAAAAAACATTTGAGAGTATCAGAGAAATAATGTCCACACTTAGGGAATATCAGAGAAACATCTGAGAGTATCAGAGAAATAATGTCCACACTTAGGGAATATCAGAGAACTTTTGAGAGTATCAGAGAAATAATGTCCACACAGGGAATATCAGAGAACATTTGAGAGTATCAGAGAAATAATGTCCACACTTAGGGAAGCAGAGTCTTTTGATGAGAAAAATAACAGTCTTTCTTTAAATCGCACTGACACTGAAATGCGGAAGAATGAATCTCCTGAGGAGCGAAATGATCGCCTGTCTGCAGACAGACATTTAAATTTGAGGCAGAAGAGAAGTGAAAAAATAAACGTTCCTGATATTTGGTTTGAAAAGGAGTACACCGCCCTGAATTACGATCTATGTGTGGATTACAGAAATGATGATTCGTTTTCAATAGGAACAATGTCTATAGTGTGTCCATACAGTTCAGCTTTAAAATGGGAAGATGAATCAAAAGGCATGTGTTGTTTGCAAAGAAATATTGAATTAGAAGAAATCCTCCCCCCTCCTGAACCATCACATTCACTTCTTACTAATAAATACCATCTTTACTCCATATCTCAGACCAAGTTTATTATTCAATGGAGACTATTGAGGACAGTGAAGAATCTGTTCATTATCCAATTGAATTTTTAAATTCTCTCAGTACTGTTAAATAGAGACTGAACTGGTAAAAGCAGGCCTGAAACATTGTTTTATCCTGTCGCGTATTGTAATACTTTCACTTTTTGAAAATGGCAACATGTAAAAAAATCAGAGTCAAAAAGAAAACGAGGAAGTTGCTCTCAATTTAGATTTTAGATCATTTTACTTTTTAAAAGCTTTATTTAGAGAAAAGGAAATAGTTTTGTTTCTGCAAATCTATTAAATTTGGTGACCTCGGTTAGTGGTTTTATGAAAATAAGCAAGAAAAATGCAGATTAGATTATTTATCTTTTCGTAACGGATGTTTTGGGCGTTGAAAATCAGACGATCGATTACTTTTTTCTTTCGTGTTTCGTCTAAGTCTATGGAAATGGAAGCACTAATTCAGAGACGAAAACCTATTAGAGTGACTTTTATTAGAATATGTAATGGAATTAAATTGAAATAGGTAAAGAAAACCCGGACGAAGATATCGTAAGATCAAAATTGTCAGCTTTAGAACGTCTGTCCGACGAACTTCGTTTTTGATTGGATTTGGTTGAGTTATTTAGGTTTTTTGGCACAAAAGCCAAATCTGACTATGCTGCGCCACTCTAATGGTGAGATAAGTCAAATTTCGGAAAACAACGTATTAAAATTGGTACTTTAAACATAATATATTTTTCATATTTTGTAATAAAAGCGTCAAACAAATTAAAGACGAAAATTTAAAAATGTTGGGGTGAGGACTTTCACCCACAATCTCTCGCAACTCCATGGATAGAAGTTATGGATTTAAGCGATGAGGATTAAAATCAGGAAACTCTATTAAAACATGTTTGACTGCTAAAATTACATGGCATTTTGGACATGAGGGGCATTGCTCTCCAAATAAAAGATGCTTGTGGCTAAAGCGGGCATGGCCAATGCGCAGTCGAGTGAATTTAACGTCTAATACACGCACAGGGCTTGGTTTTTGATATTCAAATTTTAAAAATTCAGAATATTCTTCTGAAAGCAGTTTAATGGAGAAAAATTAGATTTAATTAAAGTTGAAATGTTCTTTTCCAGCCAAACTGCACAATCCAGCGTGTCTCCAAACTTACACAAAAACTGAAGTTGCCTGAAAGAGAATTTAAAAAATTCGGTGGGGACATTAAGGATTGGTTGCCCTTTTGGGGGCAATTCCAACAAATTCATGACGATGAAGAAATTCAGAACGAAGATAAATTTCACTACTTGATCCAGGCTACCATACCTGGTACTAGTCCACGTGACATTGTAAATAGCTTCCCGGCAACCGCGAAAAATTATCATAAAGTAATAGAAAGCTTGAAAAAATAGATTCGGATGGGTAGAGCTTTTAGTGGAATTTTATATTCAAACTTCAGTATAACTTTGATGAGGTAGGCAATGGAAATTATGGCAGATGGCTGCTTTGATTTAAGATGTTGGGTTTCTTCAGGTTGTTCTGAAGACCCAATACAGTCAGTGCTAGGACTTAAATGGAACTGTGAAACAGATGAAATATCATGTGCTTTACCCAAAATAATCACCAATCTAAGCTTACCACTAAGTAAAAGAATGTTACTTTCAATAGTATATAGCGTATACGATCCAATAGGATTTTCTTATCCTGCAGGAAGCCTGGGGACAAAAATTGAGTTGGAACCAAGAACTTCCCTATGATCTTAAAGTAAGGTTCCATAGTTGGGTAAAACATCTTGGTTTGATTGAACAATGCTCTATTCCAAGAAGAGTGTTTTTTAGAGGTCAAATCGATGATGCAACTTTATACATTTTTTCAGATGCATCGGATTTTGCTTACGCTTGTTGTGCATTCTTGTGATGTGAAGACAAAGGAAAAGTTTTCGTAAATTTAGTGGTTGCAAAATCCAGAGTGATGCCAATGAACCGTCCAACGATTCTCAAAGCGGAATTATTAGGAGCTGTTATCGCTGCTCGGATATATAAGTCGATTATTATTTAAGAGCTCTAGAATCAATTGGATTAACATCAGAGAAGTATTCAGCAATGCTTTCCCCCCTCGTGAAATCCTGCATACCTGAAGATATTTTCAGAGTATGGTTACGTAATCCTATTGTAATAGCAAATTATGACTCAATGAAAGCAATGCTTATATAGAAAAACTTATTCCTCTTTCTGGGAACGGAAATAATAGGTGAAGAAAGAATTCGCTTGACGAAAACAGGATTTGCACCGAAGGTGTATAATGAGAGGAAAGAAAGAGTGTTACATTCTGATTCTGTGGCTACGGCTACAGATTCGTTTTCAGGTGGTAGAGAGAGAGAGAGAGAGAGAAAAAAAACACCACTGTCTGCATTTTTTGTGAAAAAACTCATGAAACCAAAGAATGCTATTATGCCAAAAAATTTGATTTTCAAAAAATTATCATACACACTGAATTGAAGGTCCCATAATCCTCCTCCTGTCACGCCTCCTCAGATGGATAGAGAAGTGTATTTATCAAATGAAGGTAAAAGTGCATATTCCTTCATCTAACGGAATCACAACTGGAAAAGAAAAGAAACAACTAACTTGTCTAGTCATTCTGATATAAATGAAAATAGAAGGAAATACGAAGATCCCATCCAGAATACACCTTCCACATCCCGTCATACCACCACTAAACATCAATTACCATTTACATCGAATTGCATGTCCCATAATCCTCCTCTTAAGAATAGCCAATCGTCTTTATCAAATGAAGGTAAAAATGCATATTTCTTCATCTAACTGTAATACAATAAATGTAATGATTTAGAAATATACAGAATTAAAGACGTAGTTTTGAGATTTAACTCCTGCTAAGTTTAAAATGTTAAAAAAATTAACTTTTTATATAGTATTCCAGAGAAAGGTGCTCAGGGTATTGGAAGAAATAAATGAAGATCAGGCAGAATTCCATTCCAAGATTCAGAGAATTACAAAAGTGGAACCCAGTTTCACTATTCCTGATGAATGCCCATGTATAGACCTGAGGTGTTAAATATGTTCAATGAAAAGTTTTATCGGATTGTAAGTACTTCTGCTTAAAGGGACAAGAGACCTTCAGTAATATTCATAGCTTTTTAATTTAAAATTGAAATAAAATTTGAGGATATATAACATAATCTATTTTTTTAAAATTGATACATTTCGAAGAAATTTTGCAAATGCCGTATATATATAGATATATATTCTACATTAATTTAAAACTGTACTTTTTAAATGACATTCACTTATATGGATAAACAAAACTATGTATTGCATTTTACATACATACATTTTAGAGCCATGAAAAAAATATTCTAAATTCCATATAAAGTTCACCAATTTTGCACTACAATGCTTAAATTATTAATCGGTGACTTTTTAAACTTTTAATTTTAAAAACACATGCTCACTTTTTGTAAAACAGTCGAATATACAATCAGAAGCAATTTTGTTCGAGTTCGAAGAAAAGTAATATACCTGCAGCATTTTGAAGTTGAGGCAATGATAAACATTTTTAAACAGCGAAAACCGAGTTTTAACCCACCAGCGGTCCCGCGATTTCCGCAGGTCGACAATCAGTCAATTTTTTATGGCATCCTGCGTTTTTCGCAGTTTAGTGTTTATATTTACGATTACAGACTTTTATATCATATTATTATCGTGTAACATAGTATTTCATTTCCTTTGAAAAATATTTGAAATTATTTACGAACGGCGCATCTGAATAGTGATTTTTAAAAAATTACGCAGTCAGAGGGTTAATGTTTTATCAATGTTAAATATAATAAAAGCTAGCATCAAGAACACTAAATGTAATTAAATGAGCAGTCTTTTTTATGTTCAATCACTGCTTTCGTATATATGCATCATGTTCCGAATAAAAAAAATAAACATATTATAATCAAGAGGTATTAAGAAAAGTATTATATACATTTATTTTTCTTTTTTTTTGACAATAAATAATAGGTCTATATTTCTTTCAATTTTTTTGTGGATATTTTATTTTAATCTGCAGAAGAATAAGCTGGTAAAAAACGAAAACATTTTCCTTTAGGGATAGGTGGGTAGCAGACCTATACTACTTTTTGTCCACGACAGAAACACTGCCAGACAATCGTCTATGGGTGTTATAGAAACAGGTTTCGGTAAGCAAGTTCCATTTTGAATGGGTGGAATCAGAAGTCAGGAGTGTTATTATTTTTCTTGGCGTCAATTTGAAGCGATTAAAAAAAAAACTAGTTGTTTGTCTTCTCGCTTTAGTTGCAATTGCATGCGCATTTATATTCACTTAGCTTACTTCTTTGATATTTTATTAACCATTTCTGTGGTTAATATTTACTGCATTTCATTAATTTTTTCTCTCTTGAATTTTTGTATCCTTTAAAATGCCTTTTCGATTTAAAAAAAGAGACTTTAAAATCACAAGCACGTAAAATTGTGCATAATGTTGCAGTGTTTTGCTCCGAAAAAGCGGCAGCAAAATCTTTGAAAGTTCCTCTTCCCTAAACCATGAAAAGAGCTGCTCAGGCGACTGGAGTATAGGAATTCACTATTAGGAAAATTAAAAATGAAGTTTCGACGCTGGACGAAACAGAAGTTTTGGAAAGCACCATAAAAGGCCTATTCATCGAAATTGACCACTCCGACAAATGTGTAATTCGGCAAACAATTCAAGATTTTGATATCCAGCAAAAGAAAATGAACTTTAAGAAAGTGACTTCCCGTATTGAGAGAAAAGTTGAATTTTCATTTGAATGAGGAATCGTTGAGGAAAGTTTTACATTCTATGGTGCTGCCATTACATTTTCGCAGGAAGAAATGCGCGAATAAAAGAAACTTTCTCCGCGAAAGACCTGATATTGTGTTTTGGAGGAATGACTGCTTGCGAAAAATGAGGCAGTACAGAAAAAGTAGATGCCAGATAGTTTTTAATTGATGAAACGTGGGTTGACAGTAATTTTTAAAAAATGCTGACAAAGTGATACATTTTCAGGAGCCGAAATAAATGGTAAATTCAAAAAAATCGATTGATTGTTGTGCATGCTGGCTCGTCCACGGGATTTATTTCTGGTGCTCAATTAATTTACAAAGCGTCAACTAAAACCGGAGATTATCATGGCCAAATGAATTATGAAGATTTTGAGAAATGGGTGTTAGAAAAACTCATTCCAAATTTGCAACCAAAAAGTGTCGTGTGCATTGACAATGTTCCGTATCACACAATAGTTGCAAATCTGCAAAAATGCAAAGTTGCAAAAATGGCTTGTATATGCAAAAGACAGAGAAGGAGGCAGAGCTCATCGAGCCTAAGCAGTTCAACGGTGCACAAATACTTCAAATAATTAGAAATATTGTAAATAAAGTGTAAATAAATTTTGTTTACAATTGATTATGTGAAGTTATAATTCTTGAAATTCTTAGATTTGGAATGGTGCTTGGTTGTATGAGATTACATAAAATTCAATCAAAAATTGGAAATAAATTATTATTATACTTTGTAAAATACTGTTTAGTGAAGGTCATTATAAACGGACTGTTTTTCACAGTAGTTTTTCCAGTCCCCAAAAAATAAAGGGAGGAAAAGAATAATTATTTCAGTGATGAAAATTTCAAATATTGTGATACTAATTTATAAGAAAACTGATGAAAAACCAATATTTCAGTATGATTAGATTAGATTATTTTTTTATGGCGCAAGGACCAATACTGGCCAAGCTGTGCCAAACTCTAGTTAACTTAAAATACAAAAAATGTACTCATTACAGTAAGGGGATGTGTAAAGTTAAAATAACAGAGTGAAAATAAAATTTTAGATATTATGCATGAAATTGATTGCAAGTAAAAATGAAAATACATTAATATGGAAAGGTTCGCCAATCATATCTTTCAAATTTGGATAATCACTGCCGAAATATTTTAATCTTAGAAAGCGGTATTTTAGGGCATTCACATATGATATGCCGAACTGAAATTATAGTATTACATTTTGCACAAATTGGAGCTGTGTCTGAATGGAGTAAATGTTTGTGAGTAAAATGAGTATGACCTATGCGAAGCCTTCTTAAACCCAGAAATAAGTGGTTTGATGGAATGCAATTTATTATCAAGTTGCGAGTCCCAAGTACTCTGCCATATACGACAAGTGTTACGTAATTAATTGCCCAATATTTGGCATTGGTTCACCCATTGAAAAAAAAATGCAAGGGGAAATTATTGGTATCGGGTCTAACATTGATAAAATATATCTGGAAATGATTGGTATTGCGTCGCCCTTTGAAATAAGTACATGGGGGAAATGATTGGTATTGGGTCGCCCTTTGAAATAAATAAATGGGGAAATGATATTGATTGATTCCTCTTCCTAACCCCAGATGGCAGCGCATTCCCGTTGTCAACTTTCAAGACAGAAGACTTTTCTTTTTGCAGAAAAGATTTCTTATTTTGCCTGGCAATCAAAGAAAGGAAACGTTCACGTGGAGTGTAAGCGGTCAGTAGCTCGCGAGGAAAAGCAGAGGAAATTTATTTTAACGATCACGCAGGAAGTCAGCCTACTAGCGAAATTAGTAGTTTATGAAGAAAATTTTTATAGTCTGTAAGAAATATTCGAAACCGTAATATGACATTGTATAAAAATAAGGAATGGCTCGATGGGAATAAATGGATGACTAGTCAAGAAAATTGTTTCCAGATTTTTCTTGCGTAAAATCTTCTATTTTTTACAAACAGGAGCACCTGGGTATGTGTTCACGAACAATGCAGAAATATTTTGTTAAGAGAATGCCTCCTATATCTGACATTTAATAATCGGGTCGCCGATTGCACAATGGGAAATAATTGGTATAGGGTCGCATATCATAAATTCACATCGCGAAATGCTTGGTCTAAAGTCGCCCGTGATCTAGTTCCCCTTACCTTCCCACCTTCTATAAAACTTTTGAAGATGTATTATATCGAATGGAATTTATGCATTTTTGAAAGTATTGCCTTTGTTTTTGACGTCTTATTTTAGGAACTACACTTTTTGTATATTTAAAGACAATAAAATTTTCTGTTGTTGGATACCTTCGGAATCTATCCCATGCTTTTCTCTGGGCCCTCTGGGGTTCTGTGCACTTCTTATTCCATCATGGCCTTGCAATCTTTTTTCAGTTTCCCTGACATTTTGGAAATAGATGCATCAGCAACTATAAGGATACAATCCATTACCGCCTTTACGGAATCTGGTAATTGACTTTCTTCATTTCTTCAGTGAGTTCACAAAGTTTTTTTGAAAAGTTGCCAATTGGCTTTCTCAAAGATAAAACACCAAGGTCTCTTGAGTAAGATTACACTGGAGTTAAATAATAGGGAAATGGTCACTATTATACAAGTAAATGTCAACTGCAAAATTCCATTTAAGAAACAGAAATGGCGAACAATTAACAAGATTCACCGTATGAAATGTTCTGGTAGGTTGGTGAAAAAATATTTGACTTGTAACATATAAAAGATATAAATCATGATCCAACATTAGATTTCAATCTGCAAGCCTCGGGTATTTGAATCGATACTGCCCCAAAGAGGACTGTGGCCATTCCGGAAGTCGCCTGAAATGATAAAAGGAGATAGCAATTCTCTTACCAGCGAATCAAGTTCACTCTGTTGTATTGTTTGATTTAGTGGAAGATCTATTGCATAAATTGTTATTAATGTTTCAATTTGAATGTTATCTTTCTTAATAATACAGCAGTTTTTAATTTTGTTTCAATGGAAGGACGTAGGAATGTTTCTTGTAATGCAATGCAGACGGGCTGATATTTATTAACATCTTTAATATCTTGAAAGTGACTATCTTTCGATTCGCTCGTCAACACATCACTACCATTCGCTAGAAAAACCCTTTATCATGTCTTTGTCAACATTAGCTAGGGCAAGAAAATCTGATCGCTTCAATTTCATTTTTTATACGTCTTTTAATACTTCACCACATTTTCTTTGAGTTAGAATTCTGGTTTTGTTTGCTGCATTATTTTCTTTTGAGAGCCTTTTATCACTTATTTTTCTTGATTCTTACTTTAGTGGAAAGAGCCTGATTATTCTCGGTTGTTTCCAGAGTTGAAGCCTATTGCCAATCCATTTGTTGATTGGTGCACTGTTAGTATTAGATTGGTTTTCATACGTCAAATTTATATGGGAGATGAAAGAACGATTTGGTTGAGAAGATTTTGCAGCAGTATGAATTTATTATTTTCTGTGCCTTTAGTGATTAACAGCTTGTCAACTTGAGAGGTTATTAGTAGCATTGATTCAGTACCCGTTTGATTTTACTGCTGTCTAAGAAAGCAGGATAGGCAAGTATTTGTTGAAAATGCTGTTTGTTTGCTGATGCTAGCTAAACTTGTTTTCAAAGCTGAAAAATACGATACTCCTATTTTAGGGGTTCGATTTTCAAGATGCCTTAAATGAAATGTTCCCCTTTATTTTAATTGTTTGAATTTATATTTCATTTTTCCATCGTGAACAGCATTTCGAATAGGCTGTGTGCTCCCCTTTCCAAATTACACAACATGGTGAAGATCTGCAAGTTTTACTCTCATGTACAACTTGAGAGCACAGAACACATTAATTTTCCTCGGCATGATTGCCTCGTTTAGGCAAATCTTTGACATTTGTAACAACGCAAAGGATATAACTTCATCAGATGAGTTCAATGTTGGATGTCATTGACTTGAATGGGAACAGTGGAGAAAAATTTGATTCAAAATTTGTTAGGCCTTTTTGGGGGATACAACTTCAATCAGCATATCCCTAGATCGTAGTTTTTATATGGATTTCATCTCGCCTATACTCCCAGAAATGACTTATTCAACTAGAAACGGTGACACATTATGAAAAGATTTAGTCTCAGATATTCTACGAATTATGACGCAAGTCAGAAAATTGTTATGTTGAGGAAGGGAAGAATTGTTACTCACTGAAGGGAGACGACTTTTTTAAGCCATACGACATTGATAAGGATTGAGGACAGATGGCATTGCCCACCACGGAGCCCAAGGGATGGGTGGCAACGGCTCTGGATATTCGAAGCGACAGCACTTATTATAGTGCCAAACACAAGGAATAACCCCTTCGCTTGATACCTAGCAGACTAACCACTCAGGTGGCTAGCGACCAGCCGATTGATACACCGGGGATTACAGTGCACTGCCCGTCTAATGGGTCGCCGCGCACGGCCAATAAGTGGGGTTTTTGTTTGTCCAAGAAAAGCAAGAAGCAAAGAGCGGCGACAGCTTCTCATGGCTCTGTCGCTCGCCGTCGAGGGATAGCAGGAACAGGCAGATAGCAGAAGGCGTAGAGGAGAGTGAACTGAAAAGGAGTAAAGATTCCGGGGAACGTCGGAATTAGGACACCCACACCCACCTAAAAAAGGCGAGCCACTGAGGGGCTCAGTCGAACCGAAACGGCGGTTGACGGAGGTACAATGGGAGGGAGGTAACGCTGCATAGATCCATCCGTTATATGCAGAATTAAATGAAGTTGGTACTGAATGATGCCAACTGAAGGGACTCTTTTTGAAACCGCCCATGCGATATAGAAAAGGATTCGGGCCCGACGTGACTGCCCTCCACGGAGTCCAACAAGGGAAGGCAATTACCGCTCTGGTTATTTCCAGCCTTGGCACCCACCCTAGTGCTAATCGGTACCTATACGCTGGGAGTCTCCCGGCAAACCAGATCACTAGGGTACTTCGGGTCTTGAAGACTGTTTCACCTAAAGAAGATGTGTCCTAAGGGACCGAAAACTCTTGAGAATGGACTTTTTACAAAAAGTTGGCATTGTTCTCAGTCTGAAACACTGCAACTTCTACCCCATCGAACTTATGACTTTATTAATGAAGTAGTTATCCAAGAAGTTCAAAGCCGACCATCTTTGGGGAGAATACATGCTTATTCTGCGATGACGAAGGTAAATGTCTAACGCCTAAGCTGAAAAATGAAGTAGGTACATTGCTAAAGAGGTACGAGGCTGTCTTTGAACCAGGGAGAGCCTACTCATTTTACAGAACATCGTATCAACACTGGAGACAGTCCATTGGTTTCTGTGCCTCTATAGGTTACCACCAGAAAAGAATTACTTGAGAAAGAAGTGGATAAACTTTTGGAACAGAACATCATAGAAGAGTGTGAACCCCCGTTTGCTGCGCCTGTGGTGTTCTTTCCTAAAGGGAACTGGAAAATCCTTCTTTGTATCGATTATAGAGATCTTAATGCTATGACAGTGGCTCATTACCTTGAATGGATTACCTGTTCCACGAAGCGAAACATACACCTTTTATAACATCGGCAGATAAACAATCAGGTTATGCCTGTGTTTCAGACAGAGACAAAACAGCATTTGCGTGTCCATTTGGAACTCTCCGCAGTGTTCTAAATGATATTCTTGTTCTTTCTTATCTCGATGGTATCATAATCTTGTCAGAAACCTTTGATAAACATCTTGATGATTTCAAAGCTGACTTCAACTGTAAATGAACTGATAAAATACCTGGTATTACATTGACATTCAGAAAGAATTCTTTCCTTTAGTAATTGTGCGTGTTTTGTGTGAAAATGTCCTTTACGTATTTCTTATTCATGCTTTCATTAACCTAGATGAGAGTATCTTCATCGAAATACTCAAAATGTAATTCCCTCATGCCTGCGACGTTACATGCTTTTGTAACTTATCAGATCAATCATTGATCTGTCGAACCAAAGAAATTACCAGTGATTAGAACATTTATTGGATTATCATCGTGCAAAACTGGTGCAATCTCATCTTTGTGGTGATAGTGAATTGTGAAGAAAGTGCAAGAAAATTGTCTCAAAAAAGGCCTCACGCTAATTGCCGAGATTGGTTGGTTGCTATATTTTCTGAGACAAAAGTCATACTTGGCCATGCTGCGCCAATCAAATGCTGATTGCCGAGGAATTTGTTAATGATTCTATTAATATTATGTTTAATGAAAGAAAGTCTCGTGAGGAATCGACAATCAAATTCTTTAAAAAACAGCGTCAAAACTTTGACGATTAAAATTCCGAGAGAACAGGAAGGACTGAGATCCCCCTCCCCCCATCTCTTGAAAGAGCTATCGTAACGAAAATCGTGTCCGAAAAATTTAAAGTTGAAATTCTTCGAAATTTATTAGGTGAATTATTATTGTGTATATTAAAGATGATGAACTTAATAGTTATAAAGTAGTGAAATCGATAGTATTAGAAAATTTGGGTCGACTGCCCACAAGTTTGGAAAATATTAGAAAGGCACAACTCATTAACAAATCGCATGTGCAATTTGTTTCTCCGCTAACTACAAATTTTAATTATTTAAATGTCGCCGATTTCGAATCTCTAAAACAATTAACTGTTTCAGATAAAATATTTCAAACAATAGATAAAGAAACTGCGGTGCTCAGAAAAGTCTTTGGGAAAGCATATCTATCTTTCGAAGAATTGGCCAATGCGAAACAGAGGCAATCATCGTCCTCTAACTTAAGTCGCGGAAAACGATGAATTAATTCCGCTCTCTCCGTCACTGCTTTTACAATATATCAGAGATATCAACCTTCCAGATTGTAATGAAGTGGACTAACAATTCTTAAATAGAGTTCAGTTGAGTTTGTTTTTTATGGCACAAAAGCCATCTTAGGGGTTCTATGAAGGTGTATTCGTTCAAGGCAGCATTTTTTAGCGTCTTGTCTTTATTTAGAAACGCCATTTTATGAGCTCGTCACCTACGTTTGCATTTACTAATATATCATATCCAAAATTGAAGGTAGGTCCCAAATATATATTTTTTTTCTCTCTTGCTAATACTTTATTAATGATAATGTTAAAATAAAAAATTTTTTATGCTTATTTATTAAATTTTTACAACCTGTTTTATTGACTGGTACTAATAAGTACCGTCGGGTCTAATGGACGATAAGGGAAGGGAAAATTTTCATTTGTAACCTATTTATGCTTATTTATAAAAATAAAAGTTAATTATGAAGACATTATTTGTTATTAATAAAAGCGAATTTGTTTTGCGTGAATCGTATATATTTGATTTTTTTTTCCCTTCTTAAAATTTATGACTTGTTTTTTAAAAGTTTTATGAGTCTTATTTTGTGAAAATCCTAATTTTACTATTAAAAAAATGTAAAAATTGCAAATTATTTTATGACAGGTTATTTGTTGTTCATTAAATTTTACTGCAGTTGATTTGATCTTAATTTTTTTCAATGTAATATTATTTTTAGGAATCATAAAATTTATTTATTATAAATCTGTCTTTTTAAAATTTTAATATGCTGTTATAAATAGTTTATAAAACAGAATTATTTGTTTTCAGTCATGCCTCGAAGGGAAGATCTGAGTGTCGAGAAGCATTGTGCATTTTCGAAAATTTACCTTCACATAACAGTGATATACCAATAGAAAGTTCATCGGATGAAGATGAAGCGACACCTATTACATTTACTCCATTGGCAACCCCTTCTACTTCACACACAAATGTTCAGGTAGTTGAATCAGAAAGTAGTTCAGATGAAAAGGATGTCCAAAGAATATTGAGAAAATGAAACTCCTCTAACACCGTACCCATATTTTCCCTGAATTTTGGATTCGTTACTTCTCTTTTTGATAGTTTGTCTTCACCAGTGGATTTCTTTTAAAAATTTTCGGCAACGATATTATTGAAAATATTATTTTCAATAATATCGATTAGATATTAATAATAGATTTGATTGAAAATATTATTTTCCAATCAAATCTGTACAGTGCTCAAAAAGGTAAGAATATCTCCCCCATCACAAGAGAGGAACGGTATGGATTTTTAGGGTTGGAATTCTGTTTTAGTTTTCATAGACTGCCTAAAATTTGCCATTATTGGACAAATGACATGGGTTTTTCGGTGTGAATTGTTCCTCAAACCTTGTCTCGCAATAGATTTTTTCAAATACTAGCTAATGTTCATGTAAATGACAATTCGAAAATTCCTCAAAATAACTAGGATAAATTATATAAACTCAGACCTCTGGTAACAAGTTTGAATGGTAATTTTAAGTCCTTTCATTTGCCAACACAATA
This sequence comes from Argiope bruennichi, assembly GCF_947563725.1. Taxonomy (NCBI): domain Eukaryota; kingdom Metazoa; phylum Arthropoda; class Arachnida; order Araneae; family Araneidae; genus Argiope; species Argiope bruennichi. The sequence continues at coordinate 41,179,825 of NC_079161.1, read as the reverse complement.
TCAGTCAATTGATGAGAGTATGGTTCTTTTCAAAGGACGATCCGCATTGAAACAATATAATCCTCTGAAACAAATAAACAGAGAATACAAATTATGGTGTAGAGCAGATATGTCTGGATATATTTATCAGTTTGACGCATATCAAGGCAAAGTAAAAAGCGCCGAAAAAAACAAGTTGGGAAATGACTTTGGACTCGGTGGAAATGTAAAAAATTTCACCAAGTTTGGAAGGAAATAACCACATCATCACAATGAACAATTATTATTCATCATTCAAGCTTTATGAATATTTAAAATCGCAGCATATTTATGCATTTGGGACAATTAGATCTGATCGACATGACCTCCCAAAACTTGCTGGAGATAGAGATTTACAGCGTGGAGACTTCGATCACCAAATAACAGATCAAGGAATTTCCTACTTCAAGTGGAAAGATAATAGGCGCGTACATTTATTATCTAATTACCACGGAAATGAAACTTGTACAGTTAAAAGAACACAGAATGATGGAAGTAAATTAGATGTACCAGCACCTACTATTGTAAAAGAATACAATGAACAAATGGGAGGTGTTGATAAAGCTGATATGCTGCGTTCCTTATATGACAGAGACAGAAAATCCAAGAAGTGGTGGCACCGCTTATTTTAGGCAATGCTAGAAATGGCTCCAATGAACTCTTACGTTGCCTATACAGAGTTAAATGAAACAATATCTGTATTCGAATATAAAAGGAGAGTGACTCAGGGTTTGATCACACTATCGAGATCAGAACCAAAGAGAGGAAGGCCAAAATCAATTGAAAATCCACAAAATGTCTCACCAGATTTTGGAAGAAATAAGCGGAGGGGAAAAAACTTTTCAGATTCGAAAGAAATTCGTCTACAAAACAGATGATGTCATTGGCCAAGATTTGTGAGTTTTCGCAGCCGGTGCGAAGTTTGCTCCAAAAATGGTATTCAGAGCAAGCCACATTCTAAATGTGGTATGTGTGATGTATTTTTGTGTTCTAATGAAAAAAAAATTGTTTTTATCGATATCATCAGTCATAGGTAAGAAAAATAATATACATGTAAATAAGAATAAAAATAAATTATTTTCAAAAAAATTTTTAAGTCCTAATATTTTTTGCCCCTTGGGTACCAACGATACTTTAAAGTACCGTCTCATTTAATTGCTATTAATTACCATGATACTGTAATAATCATTTTTATTGCTTATATCTTTAAGTTTGCTCCTAAGTAATCAAGAAAAAATTATCAAGTTATTTTTTTATGTAATTGATAATGTGGTAAACAAAGGGTTAAATAGAAGGATGCGATATCGACAGAAGATTATGAAAGATATCCGTAAACGTGTCTGGTCCGAGTATCTAGTCCTTTTGGTGCAACGAAAAGAATCCAAAATGAGTCAATATAAAGTATCGATAGGTGATGTAGTTATTGGTTGCGCATTAACGCATTAATTGGCCCCTTGGAGTGGTCCTCAAACTATTTCCAGAATTTGAGTTCGATGGAGTTTACTTACGCTAAAATCAAAAGGTATATGTACACATATAGTCCATAAAAAGCGTACGGTTACATTTTAAAAGGTTAATTAAAACTTCTGTTCAATGTTACAAATATTCTATTCTGGATTTTAAAAAAATGAATGAATAATACTAATATAAGATTAAAAAAAAACAATCATTTTTAAAAAGATGAGGATGAGGCACTTTATGAGGGATGTCTTAAAATAAAGTGAGGAGAATGAAAATATTGAATTCATTGAGAATTAAAACGTGGGCACTCTATAAGAACTCTCATAAAGCATTGGCATATTGTGCATTAAGGGGTGGGCTTCCCCAACAACAAATGCTTATGTTAAGTCTAGTATGGCTGATCTTAAACGTGAAATTATGTCCAATTTTCTGTTAGATACACTGGGCCAAAATCCGATGGAATATTTGATGGAATGAAGCTTTGCCTCTTTACTGCCCCATTTTGACTACCATTTCAAATTTAGAATGGTTTTTATATATCTCTTGATGTCGTTATAACTATTTCCAGGACCTGACAATATCGTTCGATTGGTTCATTTACGAACAGAAAATCATTCCGAATTATTAAAACCAAATGAAAGAATTTTCCCATTGGAAATGTTTTCTATGAGTTAGAGAGGTATTGCTCACTGTTCTACAGAAATTCCTACTGGCCAGATTCGGGAAGAATCTCTCCACAAGGTATAGACTGTCATCATCAAAAAGATGAAGAGGGGCCAACAAAACTTCACCTCGTGTGAGCAGAAGTGATAGTACTATTAAACTGCCTAAAAAACTGAATTTGTAATATATGAAATATTATATTTTATGAAGATCTTAGTTTAGCTGTCCTGACATCTCAAGGTGGGAGGATGTTCCGTTCTGATATAACTTTATCAACTTTTATTTAACGTTATACACCACAAACAAGTGACTTATTCACATAGAGACATTATTGACTATGTGATTCTATTCTAGAAAACAAAATGACGCCACAATAGTGCTTCAAGATTCTATAATTAACGCCTGCAACAAATCCTTCAAGATTAAAAAACAGCTATTATTAAAGAAATCAAACTGGTGGACAGAGAAATTAGAAATGCATAGAAAGAAAGTTAGAGCACTAAGAAAGAGGGCACAGAAGGCATCAGAAATTGAAAAGCAATGGGGATACCAGGTCTTCAAGAAAGAAAGAACTAATTACAAAAAGCTTATTAAACAAGGAAAAAACACAGGTTCGTGAAATTTCTGCAGTACAGCCTCCAACCCATATGGAAAGCACTACAAGGCCGCTTTTCAGAAATCAGTTTTCCCATCTTAAATCCCATGCCTGATAAACAATGACCCAAAAGGAAGTTTGAAAGAAGCAGCATAAACCATTCTGGACCAGATTTTCCCATCTCCTGCTATTTGATTTACTATAACTTAAACACTTCTAAGCAGTCACTTGACCCTCCATTTACCCCCAACAAATTTCAATGGTAATAGACCGTCTTTCATCAGGTAAAGTTCCCGGCATTGATGGGAGTGACAATCCCATTACTAAAATTATCCACAAGTGCTTTCATTATATCTTTCCAACCCTCTTCAATAGGTGCGTAAAGTTAAACTGCTTCCTAGATTACCTGAAAATAGGAAATTTTTAATTCCAGAAGCAAGGAAAAGATAAGAGACTGGCATCTTCATATCGATCCATTTCACTTCAACTAACTGTCAGGGAAGTACTCGAGAAATTGATGACTCAAAGGTTAACATATCTTGAGACTACTGATAGTCTTAGCGAGCGACAACATCAGTTTAGGGAAGACAAATCAGTAGATACAGCCATCCATCAGTTAATAAACAAAATTCAAGTTGCAACAAGAGAGGGCAAGCATGTCTTAGTGCACTCTATTGATATTAAAGGAGCTGTTGACAAATTGCAACACAAAGCAATTCTTAAGAATATGGATTCCAGCACCTAGCCTTTGAACATCTACATGCTCTTTCACAGCCTCCCCTCAAGGATCATGCAGTGGTCCAGCTTTTTCGAGTCTCGTATCCAATGAAATCATTAAGCAAGTTTCGCCAGAAAACGTACATATCCAAGCCACCGCACATAATTTAGTACTGGTCATCGGAGCGGAGACAAAAAATAGCCTTGAAAGAGAAACACAACTTCCAACAGCCATATTGAACTCCTGGTGTTCAAATAATCAACTTTCCATTTCCACAAAAACTATATTTTCTTTATCAAAACGGCGAGAGACCCCAGAATCACATGGAAAGGAGACAGCAAGAGAATCAAATCTTTCAAATATCTAGGAATCCATGTTGATGACCAATTCAACTAGCTGGAACATATAGAAAAACAATACTTTTAGACGAAACTTCATCTGAAGAAAAAGTCGATGCTGACGATGAAAGATTGTTCGTAAAAAGCACCAGCAGTTATCTTCACCTGAAGAAAAAGTCGATGTTGACGATGAAAGATTGTCCGTAAAAAGCACCAGCAGTTATCTTCACCTGAAGAAAAAGTCGATGTTGACGATGAAAGATTGTCCGTAAAAAGCACCAGCAGTTATCTTCACCTGAAGAAAAAGTCGATGTTGACGATGAAAGATTGTCCGTAAAAAGCACCAGCAGTTATCTTCACCTGAAGAAAAAGTCGATGTTGACGATGAAAGATTGTCCGTAAAAAGCACCAGCAGTTATCTTCACCTGAAGAAAAAGTCGATGTTGACGATGAAAGATTGTCCGTAAAAAGCACCAGCAGTTATCTTCACCTGAAGAAAAAGTCGATGTTGACGATGAAAGATTGTCCGTAAAAAGCACCAGCATTTATCTTCATCTGAAGAAAATGAAAGATTGTCCGTAAAAAGCACCAGCAGTTATCTTCACCTGAAGAAAAAGTCGATGTTGACGATGAAAGATTGTCCGTAAAAAGCACCAGCAGTTATCTTCACCTGAAGAAAAAGTCGATGTTGACGATGAAAGATTGTCCGTAAAAAGCACCAGCATTTATCTTCATCTGAAGAAAATGAAAGATTGTCTGTAAAAAGCACCAGCAGTTATCTTCACCTGAAGAAAAAGTCGATGTTGACGATGAAAGATTGTCCGTAAAAAGCACCAGCAGTTATCTTCACCTGAAGAAAAAGTCGATGTTGACGATGAAAGATTGTCCGTAAAAAGCACCAGCAGTTATCTTCACCTGAAGAAAAAGTCGATGTTGACGATGAAAGATTGTCCGTAAAAAGCACCAGCAGTTATCTTCACCTGAAGAAAAAGTCGATGTTGACGATGAAAGATTGTCCGTAAAAAGCACCAGCATTTATCTTCATCTGAAGAAAATGAAAGATTGTCCGTAAAAAGCACCAGCAGTTATCTTCACCTGAAGAAAAAGTCGATGTTGACGATGAAAGATTGTCCGTAAAAAGCACCAGCAGTTATCTTCACCTGAAGAAAAAGTCGATGTTGACGATGAAAGATTGTCCGTAAAAAGCACCAGCAGTTATCTTCACCTGAAGAAAAAGTCGATGTTGACGATGAAAGATTGTCCGTAAAAAGCACCAGCAGTTATCTTCACCTGAAGAAAAAGTCGATGTTGACGATGAAAGATTGTCCGTAAAAAGCACCAGCAGTTATCTTCACCTGAAGAAAAAGTCGATGTTGACGATGAAAGATTGTCCGTAAAAAGCACCAGCAGTTATCTTCACCTGAAGAAAAAGTCGATGTTGACGATGAAAGATTGTCCGTAAAAAGCACCAGCAGTTTTCTTCACCTGAAGAAAAAGTCGATGTTGACGATGAAAGATTGTCCGTTAAAAGCACCAGCAGTTATCTTCATCTGAAGAAAAAGTCGATGTTGACGATGAAAGATTGACCGTAAAAAGCACCAGCAGTTATCTTCACCTGAAGAAATAGTCGATGTTGACGATGAAAATGAAAGATTGTCCGTAAAAAGCACCAGCAGTTATCTTCACCTGAAGAAAAAGTCGATGTTGACGATGAAAGATTGTCCGTAAAAAGCACCAGCAGTTATCTTCACCTGAAGAAAAAGTCGATGTTGACGATGAAAGATTGTCCGTAAAAAGCACCAGCAGTTTTCTTCACCTGAAGAAAAAGTCGATGTTGACGATGAAAGATTGTCCGTTAAAAGCACCAGCAGTTATCTTCACCTGAAGAAAAAGTCGATGTTGACGATGAAAGATTGTCCGTAAAAAGCACCAGCAGTTATCTTCACCTGAAGAAAAAGTCGATGTTCACGATGAAAGATTGTCCGTAAAAAGCACCAGCAGTTATCTTCACCTGAAGAAAAAGTCGATGTTGACGATGAAAGATTGTCCGTAAAAAGCACCAGCAGTTTTCTTCACCTGAAGAAAAAGTCGATGTTGACGATGAAAGATTGACCGTAAAAAGCACCAGCAGTTATCTTCACCTGAAGAAATAGTCGATGTTGACGATGAAAATGAAAGATTGTCCGTAAAAAGCACCAGCAGTTATCTTCACCTGAAGAAAAAGTCGATGTTGACGATGAAAGATTGTCCGTAAAAAGCACCAGCAGTTATCTTCACCTGAAGAAAAAGTCGATGTTGACGATGAAAGATTGTCCGTAAAAAGCACCAGCAGTTATCTTCACCTGAAGAAAAAGTCGATGTTGACGATGAAAGATTGTCCGTAAAAAGCACCAGCAGTTACCTTCATCTGAAGAAAATGAAAGATTTTCCGTAAAACGCACCAGCAGTTATCTTCACCTGAAGAAAAAGTCGATGTTGACGATGAAAGATTGTCCGTAAAAAGCACCAGCAGTTATCTTCACCTGAAGAAAAAGTCGATGTTGACGATGAAAGATTGTCCGTAAAAAGCACCAGCAGTTATCTTCACCTGAAGAAAAAGTCGATGTTGACGATGAAAGATTGTCCGTAAAAAGCACCAGCAGTTATCTTCACCTGAAGAAAAAGTCGATGTTGACGATGAAAGATTGTCCGTAAAAAGCACCAGCAGTTATCTTCACCTGAAGAAAAAGTCGATGTTGACGATGAAAGATTGTCCGTAAAAAGCACCAGCAGTTATCTTCACCTGAAGAAAAAGTCGATGTTGACGATGAAAGATTGTCCGTAAAAAGTACCAGCAGTTATCTTCACCTGAAGAAAATGAAAGATTTTCCGTAAAACGCACCAGCAGTTATCTTCACCTGAAGAAAAAGTCGATGTTGACGATGAAAGATTGTCCGTAAAAAGCACCAGCAGTTATCTTCACCTGAAGAAAAAGTCGATGTTGACGATGAAAGATTGTCCGTAAAAAGCACCAGCAGTTATCTTCACCTGAAGAAAAAGTCGATGTTGACGATGAAAGATTGTCCGTAAAAAGCACCAGCAGTTATCTTCACCTGAAGAAAAAGTCGATGTTGACGATGAAAGATTGTCCGTAAAAAGCACCAGCAGTTATCTTCACCTGATGAAAAAGTCGATGTTGACGATGAAAGATTGTCCGTAAAAAGCACCAGCAGTTATCTTCACCTGAAGAAAAAGTCGATGTTGACGATGAAAGATTGTCCGTAAAAAGCACCAGCAGTTATCTTCATCTGAAGAAAATGAAAGATTGCCCGTAAAAAGCACGAGCAGTTATCTTCACCTGAAGAAAAAGTCGATGTTGACGATGAAAGATTGTCCGTAAAAAGCACCAGCAGTTATCTTCACCTGAAGAAAAAGTCGATGTTGACGATGAAAGATTGTCCGTAAAAAGCACCAGCAGTTATCTTCACCTGAAGAAAAAGTCGATGTTGACGATGAAAGATTGTCCGTAAAAAGCACCAGCAGTTATCTTCACCTGAAGAAAAAGTCGATGTTGCCGATGAAAGATTGTCCGTAAAAAGCACCAGCAGTTATCTTCACCTGAAGAAAAAGTCGATGTTGACGATGAAAGATTGTCCGTAAAAAGCACCAGCAGTTATCTTCACCTGAAGAAAAAGTCGATGTTGACGATGAAAGATTGTCCGTAAAAAGCACCAGCAGTTATCTTCATCTGAAGAAAATGAAAGATTGCCCGTAAAAAGCACGAGCAGTTATCTTCACCTGAAGAAAAAGTCGATGTTGACGATGAAAGATTGTCCGTAAAAAGCACCAGCAGTTATCTTCACCTGAAGAAAAAGTCGATGTTGACGATGAAAGATTGTCCGTAAAAAGCACCAGCAGTTATCTTCACCTGAAGAAAAAGTCGATGTTGACGATGAAAGATTGTCCGTAAAAAGCACCAGCAGTTATCTTCACCTGAAGAAAAAGTCGATGTTGCCGATGAAAGATTGTCCGTAAAAAGCACCAGCAGTTATCTTCACCTGAAGAAAAAGTCGATGTTGACGATGAAAGATTGTCCGTAAAAAGCACCAGCAGTTATCTTCACCTGAAGAAAAAGTCGATGTTGACGATGAAAGATTGTCCGTAAAAAGCACCAGCAGTTATCTTCATCTGAAGAAAATGAAAGATTGCCCGTAAAAAGCACGAGCAGTTATCTTCACCTGAAGAAAAAGTCGATGTTGACGATGAAAGATTGTCCGTAAAAAGCACCAGCAGTTATCTTCACCTGAAGAAAAAGTCGATGTTGACGATGAAAGATTGTCCGTAAAAAGCACCAGCAGTTATCTTCACCTGAAGAAAAAGTCGATGTTGACGATGAAAGATTGTCCGTAAAAAGCACCAGCAGTTATCTTCACCTGAAGAAAAAGTCGATGTTGACGGTGAAAGATTGTCCGTAAAAAGCACCAGCAGTTATCTTCACCTGAAGAAAAAGTCGATGTTGCCGATGAAAGATTGTCCGTAAAAAGCACCAGCAGTTATCTTCACCTGAAGAAAAAGTCGATGTTGCCGATGAAAGATTGTCCATAAAAAGCACCAGCAGTTATCTTCACCTGAAGAAAAAGTCGATGTTGACGATGAAAGATTGTCCGTTAAAAGCACCAGCAGTTATCTTCATCTGAAGAAAAAGTCGATGTTGACGATGAAAGATTGTCCGTTAAAAGCACCAGCAGTTATCTTCATCTGAAGAAAAAGTCGATGTTGACGATGAAAGATTGTCCGTAAAAAGCACCAGCAGTTATCTTCACCTGAAGAAAAAGTCGATGTTGACGATGAAAGATTGTCCGTAAAAAGCACCAGCAGTTATCTTCATCTGAAGAAAATGTTGATGTTGACGATGAAAGATTGTCCGTAAAAAGCACCAGCAGTTATCTTCATCTGAAGAAAAAGTTGATGTTGACGATGAAAGATTGTTCGTAAAAAGCACCAGGAGTTATCTTCATTTGAAGAAAAAGTTGATGTTGACGATGAAAGATTGTTCGTAAAAAGCACCAGGAGTTATCTTCATCTGAAGAAAAAGTTGATGTTGTTGACATTAGAGTATCATATGATGGGAAATGGCAAAAGTAGGAGCATCCATCACTATATGGAATTGGAATCGTTGTAGATATTTTAACGGGGCTCATCATTGATTACAAAATAATTTAAAAATATTGCCCAGAATTATCTACCGCTAACAAAGATCTTGAAGAAAAAGTCCCGAATTTTCCATATGTTTTGAAATACATAAATGTGAATCAGTAAAAACTATATGGGATCTTCAAATACCACGGAGATCAAAGCTGTAGAAATCTTGTGGGAAAGATCTGTTAAAAATTGTGGTATGCGATAAGCGAATATCTTATCAGATGGTGATGCCAAGACATAACATTTATTGGCATTAAATGTGTAAGGTGAAAATGTAAAAATTACCAAGGAAGAATGTTTGAACCACGTGGCAAAGACATTTGGTAGGGGAGCTTCGTAAAAAAGTCTAGGAATGCCGAAGTAAAGAGATTACGATTGGTGGCCGAAAAATTGGAAATTTAAGAGAGAGCAGAATATTAAAGCTGTACATCTTCTATAGCAAAGCTATAATTGAAAATGCCCCCAAAATTAAAAAAAAATAATGAAATTGGCTATAATTTGCTTCATTGTTTTACAATTTATTAACAGACAGAACATCTAAAGATAATATATGACCTACCAGTTTTTCTTCATGGTGTTTTTATCAGAGGACTCTGGATAACAATGAAAAGCCAAAATTCCATTCAGCAATGAAGATGAAATTATCAGAACAGGTGCTAGAAAAAATACTGCCAGGATATCAAAGGCTTGCTAATAACGAATTGCTAGCAAGATGTGCTCCTGGTAAAACCCAAAATGCAAACTAAGAGCATCCACAGCATTATTTTAAAAAACTGTCCAAATTTTTTTGTTTTTGTTTTTAAAGAGATTAGAAATGGCTTGTAATTATATAGAATTCAATTTTGACTGTTTTAATAATATGAATATAGAACAGAATGGATTCAATGCAGCACCTTTAGATATTGCTCAAAGACGTGACAAATGACATATAGCCCAATGTGAAAATAGGAGCTCTGATGTATGAAAAAAGAAAAGAATTACGAAAAAAGTTTCTAAATCAGTCAAAACCAGAAAAAAAAAAATATTGAAAAAAGTAAAATATATAGTTCTGGTAAATTTAATTTTTTTTTTCCTACAAATTATTGCTTATTCTGTTAAATAAATTAAACCGTTCCTAAAAATCTCAAAATGTCATAACTGCATTGCTTTGCTTTAATATTTTTTTTAAATATATTTTGAACTAAAGAATAAAATATAAATGTCTGTTATTTCATAAAATGAGCATTCAGTTGTATAAAAAATGCAAACATTAAAGGTAAATAAAAATATTTTAAAAATGTATTTCACAAAACTACGTTTTATCAGTTTTGCATGCTTTTAAAATGTTCCCATGCTTCCTAATTTTTGAGTAAGTTTTATGAAATTACTTATGCAGAATTCTGACGAATACTAAAATAAATCTAGGTATTTATTTTCTAGCTATGGCTTCATTTAGATTATTGAAAATAAAACAAACTTAAAACTTTAAATGAAATGACAAAACAATGCCTAAATATGTTTGAAATGCTTTTATAAGCAGTTATATGGAAAATAAAGTAAACCAATTTTTTTGAAAGATATTTAGTATAATTATATGAACTTGTATCCAAAAAATTATTAACTGCAAGTTAATAATTAAAGAAAAAATCTATTTAGAGTCCACTGTCAACCTACGCCAGCTCCATGGACGAGGCAAGACAATCCTTGCAATCGGTCATGGGCTATTTCCTTTCTTCGGTGGCTCCACATCAAAAAGCTAACCGCTATGGCTGGGATATCTATTTTATTAATTCACCAGTTGCCCACTCATCGAAGTCATCTTAGCAAAACAGAAAAACAAATTTCACAATATGTATCCTTCAATATGAACAAATACTCATACATGGCTTGCCAAATTGAGCGGAAAAAAAAAATCAATTTTTGCAACATTTCGGACATTCGAAACTTGAAATTAAATGAAAAGCGATTACGAGTCCTGGACTTTAATTTGGGCTATAAAAAAACCAAGCTGGAAACGTTTGCAAAATTTTTGTCTAATAATGTATGGAATGTCAAGAGGGAAAAAATCCTTCCCTCGTTTAACGCAGGAAAAACAAATATATATATATTCACACACACACACACACACACACACACACACACACACACACACACACACACACACACACACACACACACACACACACACACACACACACACACACACACACACACACACACACACACACACACACACACACACACACACACACACACACACACACACACACACACACACACACACACACACACACACACACACACACACACACACACACACACACACACACACACACACACACACACACACACACACACACACACACACACACACACACACACACACACACACACACACACACACACACACACACACACACACACACACACACACACACACACACACACACACACACACACACACACACACACACACACACACACACACACACACACACACACACACACACACACACACACACACACACACACACACACACACACACACACACACACACACACACACACACACACACACACACACACACACACACACACACACACACACACACACACTACTGGTCGCTCTGACTTTCTTCCACAACAGACAGTTGTTGCAGTGGATATGAAAGAAGCCTATTTTATCCACGATACCTTCTAATTGCGATGTGCAATCCCTTTGCAATTTTAAATGCTATGAGGTTTCCAATCGTAGGATCCAAAAAAAAATACACCATAAAATCTTTTGATCCCTAAACGTCGTTCCACCAAAGTTTGCGATATTTTCACGAAATTTCGGTTTGGAATTGTAAAGTTTGCAACACCAGTAATAAAATAATGGTTTTTTAATCCCATTAGCGACACCATAAGAATCACTGCATCAGTTATCATTGCTTTCCTTGTAAATACAGCCCAATAAGACTGTTGGAATATATCCATCTGTAGATATTTTATCACACCATCGACATAAGACATGATCATGGTAAAATGATCTTTGTAACACAGGCTACTTGCTCCTTCAAAATTCAACAAAGGAATGAGTGCAGGAGAGCAAAGACCCAAATTAATAGAATGGAAAATACCCGTGAGTTCATTGACATGCATGTTTTCATCGTTATGAGCAGAGACAGTTATTTAAAATGAACTGTTCTATGTCTGTGAGAGTTGGTAGTTTCAGAATCCTGCAAATTAGTAGGGCTATTAAAGTACTTAGAATATGAAAAACGTGGAAGATGATTAATCAAGATGTTAACGCATGCTGCCCACTTATGGGAGACAGCTGGTTTTTTGCCCATATAATATACATAGGGATTCAGGATTCACTCACCATCCACAGCGGAGCTCTACAAAGGATGGCAGCAACAAGCTCCGAGTTTTCAGGCTCGGTGTTTACTGAGGTAATAGCCGGTCTAGTCTGTATTGTTTTAATAATATAAAAGCCAGGACGATTGCTAATGTTTTAAGTTTTATCTGGATCTCACCTACGAGAACAGTCTTCCTCAAGTAAGTCTCAATAGCACAATTTTCAAAACGAAATAACTTCTCCGATTGTACTGAATATATTTTTCAATTAAAAACGTCTCTACCGTTGAACAGTGTATCAGCTGATGTTCTGTTGGTTGATATAAAAGAAATCTAAATGGTTCTCGTAAGATTCTTTTATGAAACGATATCCTCTGAATGGAACCAGGTTAGGTTAGCTTATTTAGGTTTATTTGCACAAAAGCGAAATCTGGTTATGATGCGCCATTCGAATCTGAATGGATCCAATTTGGCATTTGTAAGGATTCAGTCCCGACGGCATTGCCCACCACAGATCCTTACAAAGGATGGCAGCCACAGGCTCGGAGTATTCGTCGCCCGTGCCGAACATGGTGCTGGCAGGAACCTGCATGCAGGAGTCGCCTCCAAGGTTAGTGACCACCCTTAACGCAAAGCCAAAGAAAATGACACCATTGCTTGACCCATAGCAGTATAAAAAGTGAATAGCTACCAACGGAATTAATACACTGAGGGCAATAGAACATTACCTATTTAATTAGTCGAATAACACGGCCAACACGAAGGTGTTTTTGGCTCTCCGTGACAAACAAGCATGGAACGCTCTCTCGGTTGCCGTCAGGGGAAAAGAAATCAAAAAGCAGACCGAGTTGAGGGAAGCTTGAAGGCGGGTCAGATCCCCCAGATAGTAGTAGTGAAGTCCGCTATATCGAACAACGTTCCCTAGCAGGTACACAATAAGTGACAAATCAACTGGGTGTCTGAATTCTCTTTAGCAATGAAAATGGTTTGGGGCCGAATGAAATTTAAAGCAATCTGAGGGTGTTTTGGCAGATTTTTTTTTAAATCAGGAATGTACGTTTAACAGTTTAGTTGACAATGAAAGAAAAACTACAAATTCCAAATTATTTGGTTATATCCAAGATTTCTTTTATAAAGAGTGACAATATTACTTTGAAAATATGCATTTGTTCGAATGTCATTGAACATTCAGAAGTCAGATTTAGAAACAATAAAAATTGTTTTCAGCAAATCGCAAATTTAACTTTTTTTAAATATCACATCCATGTATAATTGAATTCAGATGCTTTCAAGAGTGAAAAAATATGATTTAACAATACACTGAATCGAATACACCATTAGAAAATGAATTAACTTCGAGTTGTGTCACTAAGCCAAATCTTAAATTCCAAGAAATTGAAAGGAGAACTTAATTCCTAGAATTGCCAACTTTTGTCACTACACCGATTAAAAAAGTCAAACATGCGCTGAAGAGACATTTGATACCTCTTGTAAGCTTCCTCCCATGATTTAAATAAAAGATTAATACATTCTTTCACTTAAGTATTCAAAATACGAGAACGAAATTTTTACAGCATATACAAGTCCATTAATATAATTCGAGAGGAATGATCTCTGAAAATACATGAGAATTGGTGCTATAATCTTGGAGCTATACACATCCTAACTCAACAAAACAATGGTGTTAAAGAGCTGCTTAATCGAAAAAGTAAATTGCAGTAACGTTTATAACAATTTTAAAATAAAAGTTTGTAGATTCACTTTAATTTCTGGAACAAAGGAAAAATTGGAACATGCTTTTATAGCTGCACTTAAAATTTATATGTACATGCAGCATCATTAGAAATAAGATCTAGCAAGGAAATTTCCAATAGTGAAAAATGACAAATGCCCTGAAGATAGCAAACTTGAAATACGACACCGATTGCGAAAGGACGTGCTTGTTTAAAAAACAGACAAAATTGAATTAGATTCTAGGAAGAAGCCGCAGAGGACCTTTAAATGCTAATAGGGAAAAGGGAATGAATAAGCCCACGAAAAAATTCGAAATGCCTTAACTCCTCGCATTATCAAAGTTCTAAGAAATTTCCTATTGAATGCTCGGCCGAGAAGGACCTCAGCTGAAACTATTAGACATGTTCTTAATAGAGTAACTACAGTTGAGGAGGACTTGCGAACGAAACATATTTCAAGACCATAATTCCGGAAATTTGTTATTTGACCCGGGTAATTTCAGCCTCTTCTGAACGAAGAACGAAATAAAATGAAGGCAATAAAATGTATAATATAAATTTTAAAAAAACGTTCAATTTTAATGCGCGATTTTTCCCCATATCAGTGTCATTTATCAATCTTTCGAAAAGAAATTCCTTCCTTTTATATATATTGAAAAAGTACAACCAAGAGCAATAGTTGACCAGTCTCTCCGAAACTTTATCGCATACTCTCGCAAAGTTGTGTTCTCCGCATAAAAGCATGGACCTTGGCCGTGAATCCTTCATAGCACTAACGAAGAATAATAATTATGAATTGTAAGTCTTTGATTCAATAGAAATGTTATATTCATGTCCAATGTATGAATCTTGGCAAAGCAAAAATTTGAAATTGAACTGCAATTGCAGTCAAAATCCCGTACCGAATTTCGTACATTTAAGACACTGCGTTTAGTCGAAGCATTTACATGCTTGTGAAAGGGCACGTTAACAACCTCCGATGGATTTGGTTTCAAATTTAAAAAGCATCCACATACAGATGTTAAATCTGAATCGAATTTTATTCACCTAGCTTTCTTCGTTTCGTAGTTATAGTAGGGGGGGGGGGATTTAATTACAATGGTTTACACCCTAAGTCTGATAGAATTGCAAAATTCGTGCGAAGACCACATTTCAAATTTCACCCATCAATATCCGTGTTTGTATCATGTGCTCACAAACAGAAATAGTGGGGTTAAAATGCAAGGAGGTCTTAAACACAGAATACAAATAGTGTAATATGTAGTAGTGTAATACCAATACTATGCAATTCATATACGAGAAGATAAAAATCACGATTTATTTAATTCAAAATTTTAACTATTACTATGTAAAATTAACTGTACACAAGACAGACAATCATTCGAAGTAAATTTCAATAAACAAAAATTTAAGTTATTTTATTTGAAATCACAAAAATGCTTAAAAACCGGATTTAAATTAATTAAAAAAATCAAGTTAATATTTATTCTGATGAAACATCAAAATTTCGTTAACATTATCCATCTCTCTTTTTCAAGCTTTCGATCAATAAGTAGATTGCCGCACCAGCCAATGGAAGAGCCACAAATGCAACCAGGCCGCATATGAGTAAGTTCCTATTAAACGCAGGTTCAGGAGTAGGAGCAGGGGAAGGGAATCCTAAAGGAAGCTCACCACCACTACCGCCACTGCTATCGGACCCTCTTCTCTTTTCACTACTGGATGCAGCCACATTAGTTTCAGTTAGAGGTATGGGTCTTTCTTGAACGTTCGGCTGAAAAGGAAGCGAGAGGATAAGCATACCAGTTATTTGTAAAGATTGCATGGCATCAAACCAAGATTAACACATTTTCGATATGTAGATTAATTAAATTCAGTTCCCATGGCAGCGTATTTTTTCAAAAACAACAGCCACGGAAATTCACGACAATTTAGAAGTGTAACTTCGTTTCAATCGTTTACAGATACAGTTTCATTTGTAAAAACAACGTTTAACATGCGACATAACGCGATTCAAAAAATTTCTTGCTCTTACAAATGCTGTTCTTTCTCCTATTTTGGAATATCATTAACAATGATATATACACATCATTGCAGACCGACGTTTCATTGGTTATACAAGATGACAAAGAATGATATTAAAAATATACTTTCATGGTGATAAAATTTAGTAAAGCTTAAAGCTAAGGAACAATAGCACTAACCGTTAATATTTATCTGCTTCAAGCATTCTGTAAAATTATATTCGCATCCTTTATATATGAAGCAATGAAACATTAGTTTTTCAATGATAAATGGTAGCAGAATTAAGCTTTTAGATAAGATATCATGCATCATCGTTTCATTGCATCCAGCGTTTATTGATATTTGTTCCATCATTGAAGATGGATTAGATTCCATTCTGAAATTCCACCAGTGTTAATCTAGTTTCAGTTCGTGCTTTATGGCACAAAATAAATCTTTGGCTAAGCTGCACTACAATCATGGAATGTAAAAAATTCAAACGTCTAAAAAATAACTAGTCATGAAAAACTGCAACAATGATGCAAGGTATGGAAAAGTCCCAAAAAGCATGGCTAATGTTTATATACGATTATAAAAACCAATATTTTTAAAAAGCTAAAACTTAACACGAGGAATTTTAAAAAGCAGAGCGCCAAATTAGGGCGACACTTTTGAAAAAGAACGCTGTGAAAAAAACCGCGGACATTCCACAAGAATGTATAAAAACAGAACTGTTGCACCATTTTGCTCGATTTGTTAGTTCCGGGACTCGGAGAAAAAGTTTTATAGGCCTGGAACAATGACCTTTACCGCTATTACCGTTTTTGAGTAAGCGATGGACCGTCTTCAGCTTTGGTCAGTTGCTGTCCATCATCTCTAGTGCACATTCGTTTGATTGTAAAGATTTGAGCACTTTTTGCATTACACCTCTTGATTACTAAAATGAAGTACTGTATCACATTCGATTATCAGCGATTAATTAAGATTCTTTAATAGCAGTTTTCCCGAGTTAAGTTTTAACGTGAAGTATACATTAATGCAAAAGAGACAAAAGAGGATTTTAGGCTTAGACTTTATTCATTGCAGAGGGTAAGCATGAGTGCTTAAAAACGAATATAATTCAATTAGTGCAATATTAATAGAATTATTTTTGTTTGCTTATAAAATATTTGACTTGGCAAAAAACTAATTCTTTGTTATCTATTTTTAAACTTTTCTTCGCAGGAAATATTTTACTTTTTAAAGTAATTGTAAACAAGTCAATGGCTTCTAAAGTTCAGAAAGATTATTTAAGATAGATAAAACTATTAGAAGATTACAGGAATTTATAAAAATATCGGAGCTATTTGGAACTTGCCCCTTTGGAAATATGAATAATGTTTAAATTTATTATTTTGCTCAATGGAGTACATAAATTGGTTTTTATTATTAACCTTTAAAGATGACACTGCCATCAGTCTTGTGTACCAGAATACAAATCGAATCATCCTACAACTATAGAAAATAAGAATAGTTAAATTCTTTAATGATGCAGATCTGAAGAGAAAAAACGACTCCAAAAAATACCTAAAAAGATTAAACGCCTACTGCGAGACCAGTTGTATCCATCACTTGAAGAAATGATATAAAGAATATATCCATACACCACCTCATGGTATTACGGAAGTAAAACAACGCAAAAGAATTCCAAGTGAAACCCAAATCCATTCCTTGCATTTTTTTCCAAACTTATCTCTATATCTCGTCGATTCAAGCAAATTCATCGTCTTCAAGAAGAGATCATGAAATGCGGAGTCATGAATTTAGTCAAAGATCTGATAAAAATATCAGAATTTACAAATTCTGATATTTCTTCTCACTTTAATGATTAAATTAAACGCAGATATAAATAGAAGTTTTTGGAAGTACATATTGAAAATTCAAGAATTGGTTACTATACATTAAAACTCAATTCTGCTCCTTTAGAAATTAAAGCCAGTTTCACAATCGATTCTAAAGTGAATATAGATATTTTCTTCAATAAAAACTTCACTATCAGAGTACGACTTTGATATTTTTCATAAATGAAGACAAACAATTAAAAGTAACTATTCTCAAATTTAAAGCGTTTCCCTTGGAAATAATTTCCTCGATATAAAATTACTCGTAAGTGATTCAAAAGAAAACGATCCTCTTAGTTTTGCTATTCAATTTTATTACGAGCATTTGAAATTAACTTCCTCACCGCTTGCAAGGTATTCTTTCACATTTTCGTGGGCCTTTTCAGTTTTCATAAAATCTACGGTAGTTTATAATGAATTACGTTCCGGCGACATTTGTGTTTCCTAATGAAAGATACCTTCAAAAATATCTTCTGTATATCTTTATAGGCTAGCACGGATGGTACAGAATACAAAAAAATACTTCAGAAAAATGTTTGAAGCCGAGTGTACCTGAAAGAATTGTGTGGTTTAATTATTTCACCTAGAAGCGGGTGTACATTAGCTAACATTCAAAATAACTAACTGGATTGAATGTAAATAGAAGATTAGAAAAAGCTTCAAGTGTGAGAATGTTAACGATTTCATCTTTTAATTTTAAAGACAAAGATGTTGCTGCCTTATAATTTCAATTCTGATTAACTTTTAGATTTGATAAAAAGCGATTTTATGAATACAAGAATGTGGATATAAAGCAATTATTTCAGATAACAATAAAGAGAAATATGTTCACCAGTCTATGTGAAAGAATTAAAATCCTAGATACCAAATAAATATCTTAAGGATGAATTTTATTTGATTCAATTCATATTATCAAGTACATTCGAGATACCTGCTAAACTAGCAAACAAATTAACTTTCAGTTTCTCTCGTAATAATTTTGGTAAAATTATGAATGCATCTTTAGATCATCTAAGAAATACACAGAAAAAAGTCAAAATCCGTTAAAAAATACTCTCCAAAATTAACTTTGGAATCTATATATCCAAGAAATATTGAGAGAAAATGTTGGCTTATGTTTAAAAATATTTGATTTAACAAATGCAAGAGCTTTAAAAAAGAGACCGAATGATTCTGCTTAAGATGGAACTATTGATTAATTGCCATATTTTTTTCCCAGTCAAAATTGACACGCACAAGAAACTGGACGGCATTAAAACCGATTTAACTCGATAGAGCCACCATGTTTTTGATTCTTCATCTTTAATATAAAAAGAGCACACTTTTGAAAGATTTTTGTATATGAAGCGATTGAAGATAAAAAAATTACATCGTAATTATTGAAATAGTGAATATAATTTTAAATTGATAAAACAACGATGACCATTTTCTTTCAAGCTTCATTCTTACGAATTTTTTTTAATACTTTATACTCTGAAACTTGCCATTAATGTTGGTCAAAACAACCGTGTAATAATTTACGTTGTTCACAGGAAGCAATCACAAATGGTGACTATCAATTGCAGAAAATTATTGACAAGAATAATCCCAATGAAATTATATTTCATTATTTTTATCAGAAACTTCTGTACCAGTTTATTCATTATCGCCTACATTTAAACAGTAATTCCATTGGAATGGACTTGCTTCGAACTTATTCGTGTTTGCGATCTCACATTTGGGTTAACTTCATTATTTTATGGGCGATATGTCATGGTTTTAAATGGGACATGCAAAACTTGAAGTTAAATTAGTATTTACCAAGACAGTTCCACTTCAAAACTTTAATCTTTTGATGCCAAGACCATCTTTTCGAACATTCTAGACCTGTTAGTGGAGTAAAGTTTACTAAGTAGTGTGAATCCTCACGTTTGTAAAAATAGCCATGTTTATCATTTATTAAAAACAAAACTTCAAGGCGAACATTTAGATTTCCTCCATCCCAAACTATTTAGTTATAAAGTGTCGATTAACACTCGATAAAAAGCTTGAAAAATAAGTTCCAATAAGCTAACTCCCGGTTCGAGTTACCGTTGAACTTTAAAATTTATTTGAGAAATTATCAATTAATAGATTTTGAAAGCACATAAGATAACTGATCCAAAATTATTTGGCAAGAATTACAAATTATTTAATTGAAGAGAAACCGAGTTAATGGATTAATTTTCTTGCAAAAGATAGGGCCAAAAACTAAATTTGAGAAAAATTGGGCTAAGAATAGATATTTAAAAAAACTCCGTATATGGAAAAAAAATTATATTAGCTTTCATAAAAGATCTGCAAACATGAAGTCTTCCCATGAACAACTTAAGGAATACCTGAGAAATAATTCACATTTACAGTTAAAGACTAATAACATTTGCAAAATTACAATTTCGAAGATATATCTTTCAGAAAAGTGAGCCTTTGACTGGCAATTAGTGCTTCACCATGAAGTAAGCATCGAGAGAGTGGTAAAGCCGAAGGAAAAAAAAAAAAAAAGTCCAATATTCTGAATCGAAATATGAACGTAAAATCTTGTATATATTCGTGCTTTTATAGAACACATGTACAAAAGTAGTCAAAGATTAACAATTAGAACTTCAATTTTCATATCTAAAGTTCTTCATGCCTCATACTATACAGAAGTGAAAGAAAGCAAACATGGATGAATTGCAATACACAGTGTTTCAATATCCAACTTTATATTCTACATTCAGAAACCGAAACAATGGTAATCGATAAGTTTCTTAAGTATATTCAAATCAAAAGAAACTTAATTAAAAAAAAAAAAAAAATTCCGAGACAGTTATTCAAAATTATTTATCTACATTTAATTATCCATTTCATCTTACACGAAAGAACAAATCAATATAACTGGAAAATAAACGATTTATAACTAAAAACAGACTAATAATTGCAAAATAAATTGATAATTTGCGAAACTGCAGATTTTTAATAATACAAATGCATATTTCAAAGCAATACATAAATAGCAATATACTTTCTTTATCAAAATTTCTTATGTACTGAAATATTTAAAGGGCGGGATAAGAAAAACATTATGTCTATAGATATTAAAATCCTAGCTCAAAATTACTAAAACCTAGATGGTTGCTTTAAGTTTCAGAAAGTGAGAAAATCAATTCATATAACTTAATAAGACTTACCATTTTAGCTACACACGAAAGAAGAAAAAAAAAATAGACAAAACTTTCAAGAAATTAAATATTAGGATTCCCTGGTAAAACAAAGTAGCGAAACAGCAGAACCAGGCTAATTTATTGAGCAAATGTTTCACGAACAATGCCACCGTCTACTGTAAATTTTGAAATAAATCAAACAGCATCAGACAAGCATTTCTAAATCACGCGGCAGTCACTCAAATAAAGCAGTGATTAACAATGAAACACATGATTATTCATACTAGTTAGGATATCACAGCCTATTCTCAAATAAAGGTTCGAATCAGAACAAAACAACTTAAAAGGTTCGAATTAAAACCCATGAAGGTTCAAATCAGAAGCTGGGCACTACATATGAGGTTCAAATCTAGTCTACTATAGAGGTTCAAATTAGAACCAATAGCGATATATTTAATACGTAATAACTTAAATGTCGCCCTGACATCGAGCATTGAAGATTAAAAAGTTCATTATTTGAAAAATTGCCATCCCCTAAGATTTGTTCTATCGGTTTTGGAATAGGTCAGTATGCCGTTTTAGTTAAAATAAATTATTAGGCAAATAGTGCACTAAAAATTGTTAGAATTTTAAAGTTGCGGGTTTCACAATCCAAATACTCGAACAAAAATGAGTAAGGTAAAAAGGAGAGCTCTGAGGCAGAATGACCTTAGTTGACACTGACTGCTTCCCTTCCCTCTTCAACACCTTCGAAGAAAAAGAACTGATAAGGCTTATATTTTTTTTTAGGATTTTGAAAATTTGTTCCATGTTTTTAAGAACCTCGAGAATTTGTGTCAATGCCAAAATAAATTTGTTACCCCCCCCCCCACACTCAATATCATTTTTTGTCGCTAATTAATTTGCATTCAATAGAACTTCTTTGTTATTGTACACTTTTTCACCCTTAGGACTTTTTTTTTCTTTCTTTGATATTTAAGGATTTACATATGGCTTTTAAACTTAAATCCACCCTCAATTTAAACTGAAATTTCATATTTTATAATTTATTTACAAACTATTTTAATTTCTTTCTTACATTTTATTGATATACGATTTGTTAATCAGATGGATTCTCTTGGATTTGAAAATAAGTCTTCATGACTGAATGTTAAAAATCTAAAATTATAACCACTCAGCCATGAGGACCTACAACACTAACATTTGTTTCAAATGTATCAATAAAGATTACACTATACCGCATGAAGATTACACTATACCGCATGTTTAAATATTTATTTCTGTCTTCATCAGAGTTTCTTCAGCATTTTTAATTAGAAAAGTTTTACCTTACATTTATGTCAGTGTCATTGATTAATTTATCATTAGTATTTAGTTGACTACATTCATAGCTTAATATAATTGTAATTATAAATTCCGTTGAATTTATCAAAAAAAAAAGTACCTGTAATTTCGTCACGAGAACTTCCAGAATAATCGAGTTCGATTTCCATCATGATTAATCGTAATTTTCTGATAATGAAATAATTCACGATTTCCTTCAGCCAGTAAAAGTCGAAAATTATTAAGTTGGGCCAATGATATTTTAAGACGTTTTTATCAATCTTTTAGACTCTAAAAGATTGATAAAAACGTTTAAATTTAACGTAAAAATTTTTAATTTGAGGGAAAAGATCGTACTTTTTTCTAAAGAAAAGAAGCCCATTTAAAAAGACAGCGTTTGGATGCACCAAGTAGTAGTGGTTTTATAAATTCTGCCAAACAAGCTACACTTGCTTCTTTTCATGTGGCTTGGCATATTGCAAGATAAAACAAACCCCATAATATTGCTGAAAAACTTATAAAACCTGCTGCCATTGACATGGCACGTATCATATGCGGAGATGAAAGTTCAAAGAAATTACAAAAGATACCATAAATTTTCCTTGGATCGAAAAGTACTTTTTTTAATCTTTATTATTAAAAAAATAAATAAAAAATTTGTAAGTTAAAAAAATCATCATCGTAGGATTGAAGATTTTTTTTTTATATATATTTCTCAAATTTGGGTCGCGGCTTAAAAAGGTTAAGAACCACTGTTTTAGTGTCCTTTATAAATTTCCTACTTTCTTTCGATAAATAATTTTGCTTTGATTCCCATCTTCGGTGTTTTCTTGATAAGCTTTGCAACATTTTTTCTTCAAAATGCTTCTAAGGTCTCTGCTTCAACTCCTCCTGTTAAGAAAGTGGATCACATTTACTGTACGCTCACCCTTGGCGCGATTTTTTTTTTTTTTTTTTACATTGGCGATAAATCTTTTTATATGACAACCCACATCCGATCCGAAAAGTAATTGCAGTAACCCTATTGGACAACAAAATGTAGCCGCCATTATTTAATTTTCGTTCGACCACGTTGCACGTGTGCATTTTTAGCCTTCAGATCCCACGTTCTTTTCGTGAAATTTTTGTGATGGCTGCTGCATGGGGAATGTCTGAGGTAAGTGCGAGAATGTTTAGTGAGAATGATGTTATGTGGTATGATGAGAATGTGAATTTAAGGTATTTGTATGGATTAGATATTGAGAAGGAAACGTTTGAATTTTGTACGAAAGCGGGTTTGATTGCGCAAAGATATGAGTGTTGTAAATGTGGTAAGGATATGAAATTGGTTGAAAGGCACGATATAAGTGATGGTTGCCATTAGTGTCTATGAGAGTGAAACCTCTGGTTCTCCTTCTCTGTGGCAAAAGTATAATATGGCTGAATTGGATTTGACGGATAAAACGGTGACTGATTGGTATAGCTTTTGTTGAGAGGTTTGTCAGACTGCATTGATTGAAGAGAGTACTATGATCGGAGATGTGGGTTCGACTGTTGAAATAGATGAGCACAAATTTGGAAAAATGAAGTATGAAAGAGGAAGGTATGTGAAGGGTGAATGGGTGTTTGGTGGCATTGAAAGAGGACCGAAGAAATGGTTTTTTTTAAGTGGTTCCTAACAGGACATCTGAGGAACTTGTTAGTGTGCTAAAGGAATGGAAGTTGCCTGGCACAGAAATCATATCCGATTTCTGGAAACCCTACGATTGTTTAAAAGACGAGGGCTTTACACATCTTCAAGTCCAGCACAATCTACGTTTTAAAGATCCCGAAATTGGTGCCCACACAAATACCTTCGAAGGAACGAGGTCGGCGATCAAAAGGGCCTTGAGGAATACTCCTCATAAGGCCGATTATTTTGATTCCTACCTGTATAGATGGGTAAGTGAAAATTTTCTGTTATTTTAAAACGTGTTAAAAATTTAAAAAAAAACAAGAAAAAAATGCTTAAAAAACTGTATTAGAAATAACGATGTGTTAGTAAGTATTTTTGTTTATATCTAATTTCCCTAAAAACTACTATTTTAAATGTTTTTTCAGTTTTAAAATTTTGAATATTATTAAGCATCATTTAAAA
The DNA here is from genome assembly GCF_947563725.1 of Argiope bruennichi. Classification (NCBI taxonomy): domain Eukaryota; kingdom Metazoa; phylum Arthropoda; class Arachnida; order Araneae; family Araneidae; genus Argiope; species Argiope bruennichi. Next base: position 41,155,313 of record NC_079161.1, on the reverse strand, counting down.
TTTTAAGCTTTTAACACTGGTATTTTGTTTACTTTTTCAAATTCGTCTTCTCAAAAACCACAGTCTTGCGCCGTATTTCACGGTCACCGGGCGCTCCGAAAAACACGGCGCAAGACCGTTGTTGGCGAGTAGCTGTTTCTTCGAAAAAGGCGCCAAGCATGGGGTTAAACTCCGGTCGTACCGACTAAATTTAAATTAGTAAATAAGGAAATGAATACTTGATTTACTACATTAATTTAAAAAATTCTCCAAATTCTATAAAAAGAATAATTTCTGTCCTTGCATTTTTCTTACTTTAATTAATGTAATTTGCATATAATGCAGTTATGTCAGATTGAAGATAATAAATTTATTTAATAGCTATTGCACTAGGTTTTATTTATTGTAATCCGTCTTGCTAGTTTCTGTTCATTTTACTGTTCATTCTGCAAAGTAAAAACAAAAGTAAACATTGGACCATTGCTTTGAATTTGTAGTTATTATTATGTCTGTGTTATTACAGTTTAAAGGCTAATTTTCAATTTACTGGATTTATAAAGTCAGTCGTAACAAAAATAAAAAATAAATAAAAAATAAAATTTTAAAAAAATGGAGATATGTGAACTGCATTTTGCAGATGATTTTGTCAAAGAAGCTCGAGGGTTCGACATAAAAATAGATAAAGTGCTTACTGCTTTACTGCTCAACTGGGCATGAAAAAATTAGAGAAGGATGCATTCCCTAGAATTTCTTGTGGATATCCAGATTGTCATGCTTCTAAGATCCAAAGAGATTGTCCTGAAGGAACGAGAGAGAAAGGAGATATCTCATTCAGGCTACTGAGGCCAGTATTAAAGAAAATGAAACATGAAAAGTCCAGGACATTTGGCTCTTTGAAAGAACTTAATTTCAAGGTAAGTAATTTTGAGTTACCTAGTTTATAGACTAGAATTCGAAAGGATTTATATCTACCTTTTGTAAAACTAATCGATTCTCCTTGTCCTCAAATAAAGTATTCTGCACTAATAAATGAAATATTTCAGGTAAATGTATTTTTCATGAATGTTAAGCGATTAAAAGTTGGATCGTATTCTTTTCCTCTATAGGCTCATAGTTTTAATTTACTTTCCAATATTCTTTCCACTTGTAGTAAAGTGTTTGAAGAAGAGCCAAAAGATGTTTCGGAATTCTGTTATAAAATGTGCTTCAGATCATGGTGCATAGTAATGAGGATCCTTTTTCCAATTCATATGAGAGCAGTTATGTTTAAAAGAAATGAGAAAGTTAACGTATTGTTTTATACACTTTTGTATGGCTTGGCCTCAGATGCATATCAATTTATTAGAAAAAGTAGTAAACTTATTCCGCCCTACCACACACCAATTCAAAATCTATGCTCATCACCAGGCATTAACCTTCAATTAGAGCAAAATGTAAAATACTTTTTAAATTATTAAACCATTATTAAACCTTATTTATCAGATTTAGATAAAAAAAAAAAGAAGTTATATTGCAGTTTGATGAGATTCACATAAAACCATATGCTGATTATAAATCAGGCAATTTGGTGTTTGTTGCAGTTGCAGTTCGTGTCCCATACGGAGAAAGTTGTGCCTGTGCGAGATGGGCACTGAAGCCTTTTTTGTTAGGGGGGAGGTTAATTGAAGTGGGGGAACTCCCTCTGAAATTTCATTTTAATTTGAAATTCTTTATCGCTTCTCGGCCTTTTGACTAAGATCAAAGTGGTCGCAGTTTTTTTTCCCGCTCTCGCTTTGATCTTAGTTTTCGCTTGAAATATTGGAGCCAGTGTTTCAAATTTTATATGTGAATGCAGCAAGTGATTCTGCACAGCTACATATAATTTTTGTTGTGTTTAGTGAAATATTTATTACCTTTGTAGCGAAAAAACTGGCGGACTTAGCCATTTTCGCTCACCGAGTGAAGCCCCCGAGTAGTCCGGAGTAGTAAAAAGTTGATTGCTACTGGCTTTCCACAAGAAAGTGCGGGTTTCTTGTTGGATATCTACTTCGGAGTGAATTCTAAAATCGATTAGTGTCTTCAAAGCAAGTTTTGGTGAAATATTAAATGTGTTTTTCTTCTTCCCTTAGGTTGTGTTCCAATAGAGATAAAAATGTATTACACTAAATCGGGAGCCAGCCCGGGCGCATTTGTTTTTCGTGGAGATCTTGCAATTCCGATCATTTTGGTACTAATTTTGTGTAATTCGATGCAGTAGATGAGAAGTTATGCTTATTTTCTTATTTTAATGATGTCCGTTAGAAATGACGCCATGTTGACATCCCCCATGCAACATAGCCGATAGCTCCACACGGGCAAATTTTTATTTTATTTCGAACTGCATAATATGATTTATGTATTAAAGTGATATTTACATTACCTATTCATAACCGGAGAATTTAATTATAATGTCTTTTTTCGTTTGAAGTTGAAATGATACCATTTTCATGTGTTTTTCTGTGCCAATTTTAGCACGCGGTCATAGTTGTGCTCTGCGCATGCGCGGCGATATCTGGAATTTGTCTATAAAATTCTTGCCAATTGCATTGTTGGAGCTCTTCTTACAAAGATGTTGGACATGTGTGGCCAGTTAAAAACTTAAAATATGATTATCAGTATTGGATGTTAAGGAAAATAATCCATAATTTAGAAAACATTGATTTTTCTTGTCATTGCAGTGGTTAGAGATTACAATTCGATTAGCAGAAGTGCAATACTCATCGATACTCAGGTCGATTAAAAAAAAGATTTCGAATGGTTTATCTTCAGTCATGTGATAAAAAAAAAAAGAACTTTGTTTTATACGACTGATTTAGTGAATTTACTTAAAAGTGTACGAAATAATTGGTTGAACCAAAAAAAATGATGGTAATTCTTATCCTCCCCTGCCCTAAATTTTGAAGGAAACGAAGGAAAAAGTTTTCACCGATCTTCTTTTGCATCACTTAGAAAATTACATAATGCTGATGCTAATAACTTAGTTAAACATAACTATAAATTAACATTAAAAGCTTTATCTCCTTCTAGTCTAGAGAAACAAAATGTCAGTCTTGCCTCACAGGTTTTTAATGAGAGTAAAGTTGAGGCATTGCAGGAGGTTGGTAATAAATATGAAACTCAACATTTCGCAGATACAGCTTTTATTAAAATAATGTTGACTTGATGAAAGGCTACGAATGTAAAATCCTCTTGTGTGGGTTTAAAGGAAAATGATAAGTTTAAGCAGCCTCTATCATACATGACTAATCATGAAAGGTTCAATTCGCAAATTGGTTGAACAAATGGGCCGTCCAGCTGCAGGATTGTCGAAAGAAACACATGCTGCTTTAAAAGTAACTACAAATGCGATTACAGAAATAGAAATTTATTGTAAATAAGAGTTTTGATTCGATTTTATTTTACCAGGAAGATTACAAACGGATAATTTAGAAAGTAGGTTTGGTCTGTATCCACAAATGTTGACACAAGATTGGCGTCCGCGACAGGACAAATAGCACTCTGCATTACGTTGTGAGATAGAAGTAAATTTATATACGAATTGGATATTACTTCCGATTACTGAAGTGGAAAGAACAACTATAAGGCAGCTGTTTGAAAACGAAAGAAAGATTAGAATACGTTCTTTATTAAATTAGGTATATCATCCAAAATGTTTGGTCAAGTTTAAATTACAAATAATGATTTATAAGATTTTAGCGATGTTACTTCATGTGTAACAACTAACTTTCAGAAAATGTCTTAATGACAATCTTTGTAATTTCTCGATTTCATTAAAATGTGGTTAATTCGACAAAAAAAAAAAAATCCTAACCCTCTTCATCGACAAATTGAAACAATACTTTAATTGTTTTTCTTTTTTTCATCCAACCAAATAATATAAAATTACTACTCCCATTTGCGTTAAATGCAATGAAAACCAACCATTCACCCTTAATCTGTACTATAATGCAATCAAATGCATAAATTGCATGAAGCAACCGACTTTGAATATTCGAAGTGACAAGAAGGAAAATAATTTATAGATTAAAATATATTAATAATTTAACATTTATAAACGTTAGAAGATTGTAAGTTGAATGGCTTAGTATATATGGCAATATCTCGAGCTCAATAAGCAAATATATCACAAACATGACTTCTGATATACTTGTGTTATACGCAAAAAATATACTCAAAATCTCATTATACCGACTTCTAATGAGCAAAGTTAAGCGTTTCAGTCTTCATTTAAAACTGCCATACAACGACTGAAGATTTTAATTATTAATTTAACAAAGAAAATGAGCGTGTGAAATCGAATGTTAAGAAAGAAAAATTATATATATATAATGGGACAGATCATTTATAAGCTTCTTTTCCAATAGAAGCTTTTTCTTTCGAACACATTTACGCTTACTGAAAAATTGTTTTTAGTTTGTATTTTATTCTGCCCTCCTCCCCTTTTCTTGAAAGTAAATAAAATTGATAAAGTAAGATAATGGCGCAAAAATTCCAAAATGCGTGCGCACACGCATAATAAAAGTTTCCGAACCATCGGAGAAAATCTATTATAAAATACTCCGTACAAATAAAATTTCGCACGTAGTTTTTATAATTACAGTTTAAAATTATTAGTTCTGTCACGAAATAGTTCTAATGTTATTTCGAAACTCGAAGTTCATAACTATAACAGTATAAACCAAATATCATGTATAACTAAATACTCCGAGCTTTTCAGTTGCAAATAAAAAATATTGACAAACTTGACTTTTTTTTCTTTTTCATTATCCTTATTTTTATTTTGAATAATGCCAAATTTCACACTAAATTGCGAATAATATTAAAGTATTTAGATGCGTCAATAAAAGAATTGCAGAGTTAAATCAATTTATTCCAAAGGTTTGTCCAAAGAAACAAAAGCATTGTTTATAAAGCATAGTAATTATCTCCTACTGTAATAGAAATGAAATTTAATGTCATAGATTAATTTGGATGTTCTAAACATAATCACTAAATTACCGAATATTGACTTCCTGTTTACTTAAATTGCTTTTCTTTAATGACTAAAACAAATAAACGATTTTATTTCGTAAAATCACTAAATTACCGAATATTGACTTCCTGTTTACTTAAATTGCTTTTCTTTAATGACTAAAACAAATAAACGATTTTATTTCGTAAAATCAAACAAAAACGTTAACAACTTTGATAAACAATAAGAGATGAATGCAATGACTTCCATGAACACTGTCTTACATGAAATAATAAATGCTGTAAATAATGACATAACTGCGCAATTAAAAAGCTACCAGAATATAAATACTAAATGTACAAGTGGAGATTATTGTGTGACGATAGTGTGATTTTGCGATGAATAGCTTTGCTTATTTTCTGTTCAAAAGCTTTCGGAAACATTGGGTCATGTATATTCTTACACTCGTGGTACCTTTTTTCGCTGTATCTCATGTAAGTTGCATTTTTGTAATTTAAACCATAAAATTAAGTTATATTATGCAGTTCCATAAATTATTGGAGGTAATCGAATGAGTTTACATTGTTCGAAAACATTTTCGAATACAAACATTGTTAAACATAACGGATTTTGTGGTAGATTTTAAGATCCTGATATGAATTTAATCAACATAATAAAAATAAATGAAATAGAGTTTCGAAAAAATGCACGAGATAGAAGTATTTTGATAAGATAGGTTGAGACGAATATGTAGAAACAAATTTTTTTAAACATTGTACGTGTTCAGTTTATTCTGTTTTGTCAAGTGAATATAGTACAGAACAACAAAGGAAAAACTTATATATATTATGCTACAATGTTTAGTTAAACATGGCAAAAACATAGAATTGTAAAAATTTGTAAATGCTTCAAATATCCTAGTATCAAATATCACCATTACGCAATACTATATCTTTAAATGTAGAGTACCGTTACATTATAAAGTCAACTATCGAACTAAGCTTGTTAATTAATTTAAATTTTACTTTTTTAAGAAGAAATAACAGTTGAAAAACAGGTCGAACTTCTTATAAAACAAACAAGAACTTTAATTAGGAATAAATATTATTATTATTATTATTATTTGTCAAATTCAAAGTAGAACTGTTTCTTCGAATAAATAGTTCGATGTAAAGAACAGGATGATTTTTTTTTTTTTTTTCACTTTCAGATCAAATATTGGTAACATCGGTTCAGATACCGATGTTAAATATAATCCCTATCGTTATACATTCCGGTTTTTGCTCATTAAAAAAATTTTCAGATTCAATATGATTTCAAAATTTATATCAAAACCGCAATGAAGAAAATATATCGCAAGCTATTTATAAGTTTATGAAAATTCATGAACTGATATTCTTCTTTATTTATTAAATGCCACTATCATTATTTTCATTTTTTACATCATCAATAGCCTTAGAAATCCAGATATCTCTCTTATATACATTATAATTAGAATTGATATTAATTTACTTTGTAATTTCATTCTTTTTTCCCCCCTGAAATGTTTTTCTGAATGTGTTAGTGAAAGACCACGTACTATATTAGCCGATTGCGCGGGCCAGTTTAATTTTGAAATTCATTGCTTTTGTTTTCTTTCATTTTGTCACTGCATAGAATAATACAATGTGTGGCTAAATGGTAATTTTGATTATGTTTACTACGTGATTATAACAATTTGTGAATTGAAATCGACTTCTCATTGCTTTTAAATTTGTCATTACATATTTTGATTTTATCAATTTACGATGTTATTTGTTAAATAATTTTTAGAATGTTGATTAAATAATTGCAATTAAAATTAGAATGTAAATAGTTCTTGCTAAGAAAATAAAATTACATGCGAAGAAGAAATGAAAGAAAAATGGCTTCTAGAATGAAGGAAGGAATATTGGATTGTAAAGGCGCAAAATACAAATTATATGAAACTTATAGTGGAGGCAACTGAAGCTCAAAGGATAGAAATGTGCAGTGACCCGCACAAATTCCACTCAGAGCAATTCCAATTGCAGCTAGAAAATCGAAGAACAAATTTTTTACTGCTTGAAATAATTAGTTACATAAAGTCCATATATTTTTGTGTCACAAACTTTAGCTTTTATAATACAATCTTAATAAAGCTTTCATTTTCAATTTTATGTTAGCTTTCAAACTTCAACTTTTTGATTAGCATTTCATTGACTGAATTTTTCTTTTATGGCACCAAGGCCAGTACTGGTTCACCTCCGCCAAACGCAGGTTAAGTTAAAGAATATATCTTAAAACAATATTCATGTAAAAAACAGAATAGAGAATGTAATGAGAAATTAAATAATATATATATATAACCAAAGTCCCGAATAAATTAGAGAATATTAGCATAATAAGGTTTGTCTAGCACTTCTCTCAAATGGAAGTAAGCATACCGAACGATTTTTTCTAAAGAATTGATATTCAGAGCATTCACATAAAGTATGTCGAACAGTTTTGTATCGTATTTTGAGCATATTGGAGCTGGATTCGAGTGAAATGAATGTTTACAGATAAAATATTTATGATTAAGGCGAAATCGTGTTAGTGTGACACTCAGTTGACGGTTCAAGAAAATTGGCGAAATCTGAACAATGATTTTGACTGGAGCACTAACTCTTTCGTTTCACAATTATTTTAAATATAAATAGTTTGGGCGAGCAGCTGGTCGCCGAAGACTATTAGTATATATGAAAATATAATTATGAAGAACGTCGGCATATCTTCTGTTAAAAATTATTCTTTTTCTGAAAGAGTGCAAAATGTGGTTGCTTGGTGTTTGAGATTGGTGGGAAATGGTAGAGGAAATAGGGTTTCGACACCGTATTTGGAATGTTTGGAGTTGAAAGAGTCGCGAGAAAGAGGAGAGGATTATACATTTGGTTCAGAAGGTTGAATTTCCGACTGGAATTTCCGTACTAGAGAAGGAAATGTGTTGAGTGCAGATAAATTGATTCAGCTTAATCCATTTTTGGATAGTAAAGGACTTCTCAAGGTTGGGGGAGGAATTGGAAACTCCAGTTTGCCAGCGAGTGTAAAACATCCTTTGATATTACCAAAACAGCATCCAGTAACAACTATGATTATAATACTGTACGATTTAAACTATCTTCGTGCATGAGTTCAATCAGCTCATTCTGCAATTAGACAGGTCTATTGGATTTTGGGAGCCAGATCATTCATAAGAAAAATCGTGAGAAACTGTGCGCGGTTTCGTGCAGAATTCTCGAGGCAAATAATGGCCGACTTGCCTACGTCGCGTGTCATACCAGGTAGAGATTTCTGACCACTCCTCGTCGTGGAAGAGATGTGAGACCCGTGAAGATGTACGTCTGTGTCTTCGTTTGTTTCATCACGAAAGCGGTTCACCTGGAGCTCGTCAGTGACCTGAGTACTGATGCGTTTCTTGCATCTTTCAAGCGCTTTGTTGGACGCAGAAGGAAACCCGCCGAGATATTCAGTGATTGTGGGACCAATTTCGTCAAGGCTAAACATGTTCTGAAATTATGGAGTTCGGAGACGATTGGTCGGTATTTGGCCAACGAAGGTGTTGTCCGGAGAACAAATGTCCCATCGGCCCCACATTTCAGCGGACTCTGGGAGGCGTCTGTGAAAGCGATGAAGTATCATTTGAAACGAGTAATAGGATGTCAAATCCTGACAAATGAAGAGTTTTCAACCGTTCTAGTGGAGACCGAGGCAGTACTGAACTCCAGACCATTGGTTGTTGCGTCGAATGATCCCGATGATTTTTCAGTGATTACGCCTGACCATTTCCTTGTAGGGTCAGAGTTACAGAAAATCCCGGAGCCTGATCTGACGGATCAAAAGATCTCGATTCAGGATAGATTAAAATTGACAAGTCAGATTTCACAGTTCTTTTGGAGATCCTGGTCCAAAGATTATTTAACCCAGTTGCAAGTGAGAAACAAGTGGAAAACTCCTGGTGCAAATTTAAAGGTCAACGATTTGGTATTGATAAGAGACGACAATCTACTTCCAATCAAGTGGAAAATGGCAAGAGTCGTAGAGACCTTTGAGGGAATTTCTAACTACGTTAGAGCAGTTAATCTAAAAACTGCAAATGGAGGGTTAAAAAGACCCATCTATAAACTCGTCAAACTTCCTATTGACATTACTTGATTCCTTTTGTGTATTTTAAAATATTTTAATGTATGTTCAATTCATTTTAGTAATCTGTTTAATTATAAATGTTTGACTTTTTGATGACATTCGTCATCGGAGGCCAGTGTTAAGAATTATTCTTTTTCCGAAAGAGGGCGCTGCGTCACCTCCCAAATAATCCCGATTTTTAGAAATGTATCATTCGAATATGTGTGTATGTGTCAGTGATGACTCAAATAAAAGCCGTTAGCGGAAATGGTGTTTCCTGTTCTTCCCTCGGTAGTCGTTGGGGTGAGTTTTGGTTTCTTATAACTTAAATGCAAACATCTTCATTTTACAAAAGTGAGAATGAAAAAAATTGCTACTCTTAAAAAAATTATTCTTTTTCATATAGTTTTATCTTATCATAGCCTATATTACTAATAGAACACTTTATAAAACAAAATACCTTTTCATGGCCTGTTTAATTGTTAAACTTTCAAATCTAATTGGTGGTTTGTTATTATTAATTTGAATACTTTTTTTGCAGGGAATTGTCGGCTCCCAATTTACAAGAAATGATGACTGCAAACGTAAGAAAATTATTTGTAATGTTAAATATTTTCAAAGAGTCATTTTAAAAACAGACATGCTGTTCAACTGAGCAAAATAAAACTAAGTAATTCCTTGTATCTTCTACCTAATTCTAACGATTTCTTCCAAGAGATGCAAAACAATAATATGGAAGAGTTAGGTGAAAAGTCCTACATTAACCAAGACAAACAATATAAAACAGCAAAAAGCATTTTGTGAATATATAACTTTTGAAGATGAAAGAAAAAATTTTCAGGCCAGATGGCAAACAAATAGTTTAAATAAGACAAAGTATAGCATTGCAAATGAAAATAAATTATTGTAAAACATGGAGACACTATATTCGCGAAATAATCATCGGTTCTTTTTATTTTTTTTTCACTGTAATTTCAACAACGAGGATTTTTTAAAACATTTTCAAGACAAGAACATTTTCCTACTAACATATCTTTAAAACTTTTGTTGTCAAACCCAAATTTTTATCCTCAGCAAGATCTTCATTTTCTTATGCCAGACTTTATTCTTCTGAATATTTGACGGACGGATGAGCATTTAATTCCATGAAATCACTCGATTCTTGTTGTTGTATTGTACAAGAGACCAGATCATGCCATGCTGCACCAATCATATGGTTGAAGGTATGATCAAAATGAATTCGTTTCAGTCTTCCTTTTGACGAAAAACCATCATTTGCGCGACAACAAAGTGCACATTAATTTAATACCTTTGTAAATTACTTCAGATTATCGTTCTCTAATTTAACCTAAAGAGCTGGAGAATAATTTAACAAGTAAACTTGAAATAGTTTTAAAAAAATCTATTACATATTCAAAAGAAAAGAGCGGTTTCTCGTTTGGACTGGCGCAGTATCGGGCACCAAATAACCTTTTAGCAGTGTGCGCATTTGCATGCTGAGCAGCCACGATGATATAAATAAAATAAAATGTGTTTTTACTGAAAATTGGTGCTTTTGAGGTAATAGAGAACAAACAAATAAATTCTAAGGAAATATACTAATTTTACATTATTTCAAATATATTCTTTTAAAATTGGTTCGTTACCGTGATCAAAAAGTCATAACAACGGCTGTGGGTATCCCAATTATCCTTAAACTCTGGGGTAATTGGACATATAAGCATTGTTTAATGAATCATTGTAAAATATGATTATGCAATCAGATAATTCATAGGCTTGTTTTCTATCACATATAAGCATATAAAATTGCGGGAAGGGAAGTGACAACATCTCCAACAAAATTTGTTTCCAATAACTCAACTGACCCCAATCTCATTTTGAACACTTGCCCTTGATTTGTATAAAATTATCAAACAAATGGAACACTTAAAATCTTACATCCACTTAGCTTTTTCAGTAAAAGTCATTGAGCATTTTCGAAAATGTTGGTTTTTTAATAATAATTTCATCTTATTTTTAGGAAGCAATTTAAAAATTAACAGTGATCTCACTTATGAATTCTAACAATTTTCAGTTTGTGGTTACGCAGCATTTTCTCATCCCAAAGTGGTACAAAATGGACGGAAAGTGGTCCCTATAAGAAAATACCCTTGGATGGTAAATATGGTCAAATTCTTAATTTGATTAGTTGCATTGAATTTAATGACTTAGTTGAATTCGTATGTCAGCGCGCAAATCATTTTTTGACTACTGAGACACGCACATAGTTCACAATTTTTTACTGAGTTTAGTTTAGTTAATAACAGTCTAATTTTAAAACTCACTAAGACTATTTTAGAACGGATTTCATAATATTGAACCGCGATCAGACAACGAGGACGACATTTGAGCTGGTACCCCCTTTCTATATTTCTGCATTACATCAGAATTTTTTTTAATGAAGACAGTGAGTAAGTGTTGAGAAATATAATAAAGGATGATAATTCGAATTAATTATAATTATGTCATGTATGTTCGAGCCTAAGCATGCAAGAAAGTTTCAGTTTAAAAAACAATATTAAAGCAAGAGCGAATAAAAAAATAAAAATAATCTGTAAATAAAGCAACAGTGAGAGATACGAAATGCAAGAAACTTAAAATTAAAAATATCAACGTTATTGTGCAACAGTTGCATTCTATATATATAGATAAATATCATGCTGTTGCTTTTTACAAGAATTCTTAATGTCTTATTTAAATATAAAAACTAATTAAGGGTCAGGATTCTTTTTGCCGTTAAAGGATTGCTGCTTGCAAAGATCACGTTTTGCCTCTTCAATAAGTTCAACACAATAATAATCAGTGCATTCGAATGATTCTGCAAAATCGCTATAGTAGGAATGTAAATAATCTGTTCACAGTGAATAATCTGGTCACAGTTCTGTTCTAACAGTGAAATGATAAAAGCGATGTCGAGTTTCAATGAAAAAAATTCTATAACTAATAATTTTGCTGCGTTTTTATTAAATAAAATATTGATTTTGACATTTTTTTAAAAAAGGAAAGCGAGTTTTATAGCACATATTATCAACAATACACGTTGAAATATAATTTTAGATGACTTATATAGTTAACAGCCATTTTCGCATGTGTTTGAAAAATGTGAACTATTTAAGCAGATTTTCTTTGTTTGGCTGTGGTCGCAAAGATTTTTCACAAACCCAAATACCCATGTTTTAGCAAGAGAAGTGTTTTCAGAGCTTCTGATTTCTGGATTTGCATTTCTATTTGGAAAGCTGGAGTGCATTTGGAAGTTGATTTTGGACGCTATTTGCAAATCGTTCAAGATTGTAAAATGTTAAAAACATCAAGTGAAACAGTGATGGAAAGAAATGAAGAATCAATGAAAAAAGGTTAATCACAAACAGTGAGAAAAAAAGAGCTAAAAACAGAAGTTAAATCCAATGGCTTCTAATAAGTTAAAAATATTCTGATGTAATTTTCATGCGCCAAGTCTTGTAGAGTGAATGACGATGACTTAAAAAGGATAGGAGTTAAAAAACATTAGCATAAAATATGCTTGATGTTAAAAATCTATATGCTTGGCACTTTGGCGCCCTTTCACCAAAATTGGGATGCCTGCGCGTGAAAGGAATGTGTCCTACACAGAAGCGAGTCAATTTGACATCAACCTTCGTTTAGGAACCACGGAATAATGCATAAGCTCTCCACAGGCAAAGTGTGAAAAGCTTCAGAACAAATCCTTAAAGTAGAATATTGAATGGTATCCTATCGCTGCAAAATTGAAGAACAGTAGCACCTATATACCATGCACCCGTGTTCAAAGAAAGGATAACTGTTTTATAAATACGGAGTAGGGAAGTTCGATCAGCACGCCAAGATTTTCCACAGTGTACCTTAAAAATATTTAAGGATTTGTCACACATCTTGCGCAATTGTAACATGTGTACAGGAAAGGTGAGTTTTCGATCGATAATCAACTAAGTTCAAAACTTCAATGCATCCATCGCAAGAAGTATACAATTTGTAGTTAAGTCAAAAAGTGAGGTTCACTCTTATTTGATGGATGTTCATATTATTTTACTGCCCATCTTTGAATATACAGGGTGTCCCAGCCAGACCGGATAAACTCTGCACAGCCAGATTCGTTGTTTGGAATACATAAAAAAATATCCAGAGACTGTACCTCTACGGCCGATAGTTTTCGAGAAAAATGCGAGAGAAATATGACATCATATCCGGTTTACAAACCTTTATTCGAAATATGAAAACGTTACTAAAAAAAATAGTAACTAAACATTAAGTAACTTTATCAACATTTTTACTAGCCATGTGCTAACTATAGTAGACTTATGCAAATTTATTTTAGTATATTAGTATTTATTTTGCATAAGTTTGCATAGGAATATGTTCGAAATGTTCAACGCGCATATCGAGTCACGTGAAACGATGTCAAGCCGTTGTTGGAATTGTACGTATTTAAAAGACTGCATATAGTAGCTACCGTAATTTTCACATGAAAATATATTCCGCTGGGGAATGTTGCGATATGTATTTAATCTTCAGTGAATGTAATGGTAATGCGTTACGAGCTGCTAGGGAATATTCTCGTCGATATCCATCACATCGTTCTCCCAGTGCGAAATACTGGAAGCGTGTACCCGACAAACAATCTGTACGACCTTGGTGGAAGAACACACGGTGCGCTTACGTCAGCAAATGAAGATGCAATACTTCGACGGCTGGAAGAATCTCCAGAGTTGAGTACACGCGCACTAGCCACGGAGATGAATGTGAGTCGCAGTACTGTGCACAAGCTATTATGGCAGCTATATCCATATCGTTAGAGAACCGTTCGAGGTCTGCATCCAAGAGATTTTCATCGACGCATTGACTTTTGTGAATGGTTATTGCAACAACATGAAGCCGATAATGATTTCAATGCACGTATCTTGTCGACGGATGAAACAAGATTCACACGTGATGGGGTCTTCAACAGTCATAGCAGCCATACGTGGTCTGGCTCCAATGATCATGCAATCCGCCCGCAGAGACATCAGGACCGCTGGTCTGTAAATGTAAGGGTCGACATGCTAGGGAACCGATTAATTGAACCATATCTGCTGCCGGAACAGCTCACGGGACATTCGTATTTGATATTTCTCCGGGATGTATTAAGCGATGTCCTAGATGACATGCTCTTAGCAGCAATGCGTGGCCTGTGGTTCCAGCATGATGGAACCCCGGCGCATTTCAGCCCTCTTGTGCGTCATTGGCTTGATATCGAATACGCAGGCCACTGGATTGGGCGTCGGGGTCCTGTTTCATGCCCACCATGATCTTCAGATCTGACCCATTTAGATTTCTTTCTATGGATGCCATGTAAAGGAATTGGTTTATTGAGACCCACTTACTTCAGAAATGGACCTAGCTGCTCGTCTCCAAAGTACGTTTATTTTTGTGGACACTACGATTCTAGAACGTGTACAGTCAATCATTCCACGACGCGCGTAGACATGCCTCCATATGCGCGGGGGACATTTCGAACATCTTCCTATTTAAAAGTATACAAGTACTGATGTTCATGTTTTGAATAAAGGTTTTTTTCGTAAACCGGATAAGATGTCATGCATTTTCTCTCGCGTTTTTCTCGAAAATAGAGTAGAAGAGGTACAGTTCTTTGGGCATTTTTTATGTATTCCAAACAACGAATCTGGCTGTGCAGAGTTTATCCGGTCTTGCTGGGACACTTTATGTGTATATAGTATATATATGCACGGGTATATATAGTGGTGGACAAAAAAAAACTGCATCATCAAAAAATAAACATTTTATTGTGTTAATGTATTATTTTAGTTGCTACAAAGCAAGATATGACATCATCCCACACTCCTATTATATCATACAGTCCTTTCGGAGTATTTCATCCGATTTCTAAAAATAGTGCGGCGAGAAGGGGGAAAAGGTAATTTGTCTCATTCTTTAAGCAATGGAAGGATGGCTCTGTCATCGCAGCTCGTGGAGGATTGATCAAATATTGAAGTGATCCTCATGCACATGCATGTAATATGATTGCAGTTATGCAAAATTTACAATTAGAGAACTTGTGTATATGTTGTTTTGTTCCACGTTTCCTGAAGTAATGGTGTAAATAACTTATTAATCCTAATAATACTATTGATATTTATTCTACAATTTCATTTTATCGTAATATATTCACAACGTTGTATATTTATCGTAATAAATATGTATATTTTATGTAATATCATAACTGCAAAAAAACATTAATTACAAACTTTTCCACAGTGATACGGGTTTTTTCCCCCATCACTATATTATACAGGGTGTTGCCGAATTCGACCGACAAACGCAGAGGGGTGATAGTAGGCATCAAGAGGAAAAAGAATCACCATACAACATGGGGTCCCAAACGACGTTTAGGGGGTGAAAATCAAAAAATATATAGGAAGTTGGAGGACTGTTGGAAATTGTAAAAAAATTAATAAAAAAATAACAAATGGTGTTTCAACGATGATTTTTTTTTAAATGAAAGCACATTCTTAAAGGCTATTTTCCATGTAAGGAACACGCCGATTTGATGAACTAGGGGGTCGTAAATTAATGAAAACGAAAAAGTAATTTAGAACCCTTATCTGCAAAAATATTAAAACTTAAAGAAAAATAAAAGCTTGAAAATATAAGCAATTTTATAATGTTTAATTTGATATAAGTCTGTAGTGTGAAAACTGAGGTGGTTTTAAGATTTTCAAGAAAAACTAAAATGTTTGCGAGGAAACATCCTGCAACATCGGTACCGATGTTTACAGAAGGTGCTGCCGAATTCGAAAGGTAAATTTAGAGAAGTGATAGTAGGCCTTAACACTTTACCGACCGGCCGTCGCTTAATCGACGTTTTGTTCTCAGCGCTTACCAACCGGCCGTCGATTAATCGACGTTTTGTTCTCAGCGCTTACCAACCGGTCGTCGATTATTCGACGTTTGCTCCCCAGCGCTTACCGACCGGTCGTCGATTAATCGACTTTTGACCGATCTGTGGTGACTACGTTTTCCACCAATTCAGCATGCCCTGAAAAAAATTCAGCTGTCGTTTTCTCGAGTGCAGCTGGGTGCGACCAGATTTTCCTGCGAAAAGAGTCGGGATTTTTCATCGTGCAGCTGGGTGCGACTAGATTTTCCTGCGAGGAAAGTCGGGATTTTTTCATCGATATGAAGGTTGTATTATGCAAATTCCCAGCCTTGGACGGGGATAAAAGCCCACCAGCAGTTCTCCAAGCAGCGCAGTCAGCCAGCGGTTCTCAACCAGTCAAGTAGGCAGTTCCGGTTCTGTTCTCATGGAGTATTGTCTCGCTTCTTCCCTTTGAGTTCTCCAAAATAACAATGTTTTGTTGCGGTTGCAGATGGCGCTGATTCCATCATCCAATGAAAAGCATTATATGCTGATCCATTGGGACATACTGTCCAGTGAGTCTTTCGACCGGTCTACAGACCAAAGTTCACAGTGACGTTATTGCCCCGAAGTGACCGCTCCATTTGAGGCGACGAATGAACACGGCCTTACATTGACAAGTATCAAGCAGCAAGCATTCTTTATTCAGATAATCGGTGCTTTTTTCTAAGCTTTAGCCCTTAGAAATGAATGGAAAGGATAGTCTCGGCGAGTGTTATCTCGACGACCTGTCAGATTGTCTTGACTGGCGTTCAGCAAGTAGTTCTGATGACGAAAGTGATAGCAGTAGTATAGTCATTCGAAAGCGACGTCCTGTACCGCTGATATACAGTGATTCAGAAGACGAGGACATGAATAATAATGTTGAAGACAACAATGATACATGGTCAACGAACGACAAGAGTATAATTTTGGAACCTTTCGAAGGCAGCTCTGGCGTAAAAATTATGCCAAGTTCCTCTGAAAGCGTAATGGATATTGTGAATTTATTCATTGGAAGTGACCTGATTGAGCACTTCGTGAGGGAGTCTAATAGATATCATTATCAAATTGTGGAAAAATATAGAATTACATCAGAAACGAAAAAATGGAAAGACGTCACGGTGACTGAAATGAAGAAATTTTTGGGCCTGATCATTCTCATGGGACAAGTAAAGAAGGACATTCTCTACGATTATTGGTCTACAGACCCATCTATAGAAACGCCGTTCTTCTCGAAGGTTATGAGCAGGAACAGATTTTTACAAATAATGCAAAGCTGGCATTTTTGTAATAATAACGATATTTCTCCTAATTCGCATAGGCTTGTGAAGGTCCAGCCTGTCATTTATTATTTCAAGGAAAAATTTAACAACGTATATAAACCAGATCAACAATTGTCTCTAGATGAATGCGTAATTCCGTGGAGAGGTAGACTGTCAATCAAAACATATAATCCGGCAAAAATTACAAAATATGGAATACTGGTTAGAGTGCTGTCTGAAGCTCGTACAGGATACGTATCCAACTTTTGTGTGTATGCCGCTGATGGAAAAAAATTAGAAGAGACAGTATTATCGGTCATTGGACCGTATAAGAACATGTGGCATCATATATATCAAGATAATTATTACAATAGTGTCAACATAGCTAAAATTTTTTTAAAAGATAAATTGCGATTGTGCGGGACGATTCGAAAGAACAGAGATTTTCCTCAAATACTTCAAACGGTCAAGCTTTCAAGAGGCCAACATAGATTTCTTAGAAATGGCAATATTTTATTACAAGTATGGAATAATGGCAAAAGAAATGTAAACATGATATCGACAATACATTCTGCACAAATGGTGGAATCTAGAAACAGAAGCAGGACATCACATTGCCCCATACAGAAGCCTATTTCAATAATAGATTATAATAAATATATGAAGGGCGTAGATCGCGCAGATCAATATCTGTCCTATTACTCCATTTTTAGGAAAACAAAAAAATGGACGAAACGTGTCGTAATGTTCTTCCTCAATTGTGCACTTTTTAACTCCTTTAAAGTATATACAACTTTGAACGGACAGAAGATTACATATAAAAATTTTCTGCACAAAGCGGCACTTTCATTGATAGAAGACTGCGAAACTGAAGAACAAGGTAAGGATCTACCTAATTCCGAACCCACAAGAACCACATCCCGATTTGATCATCCCGGAAGACTCGCAAATTTCGGGAAGCATAAACTAGTAAATATAGTGACCAGCGGTCAATGTAAAAAACCCCTACGACAATGCAGAGTTTGTGCGAGTAAAAAAAAACTAAGCAGAACAGGTTTCGCTTGTAAATACTGCAACGTCCCACTACACAAAGGTGACTGTTTCGAGCGCTATCATAGTTTAAAAAAATATTAAACAACTTCTTTTTTCGACAAATATTGTTATATGGATTATGGCATATTTTATGTAAATAATAAACTGAAAACGATTGTAATAGATAAAATAAATATTGTTTAACACTAATATGATTAAAGTAAAAGATTTTATTAAATTTCGTTACCCTACAATAACACGAAGCGTACAATTTTACCAGAGTTTAAGAAATGCACATATATTCCCGCACGTCAGTCTAGGCCGAAACCGAGCCGGTGTCTCGGACGATCTGCAGCTGAGCGGGCGGTGAAATGGCATAGTATGTTCGAACCGCTACCGGTCGGTAAAGTGTTAAGAAGATGAAAAATTATCATAATACTTAGGGTCGCAGGAGACGTTTATTCTGTAAAAATCGCAAAAGCAGACATCGAAGAGACAATTAGCCAGACGAAGAGAATGGCCCTATGAATGTGATGATTTGGGACAAGGTAGTCGAGAATAAGAAGCTCTCATATGTAAATTTTCCATGCTTTCTAGGAATATAAAAGCAGCGAGCATTGCAGAATTGATTGTTGATAAGTTCCATTCGCAAACAACATGTTCACAAATAACGAATATAGGGATATGAATTTAATTACGGCCGAGCGGATGGTAATGGACGCCTAGCACAAAGAATATACCTAGTGCAATATCCAAGTAGGCGTTGTCCACACCACAGCAACATTGCAAATATTGATCGATGGTAGCGGGAGACAGGATTCTTCAAAATAACGAGGCCAAATGCAGGGCAAGAACGAAGTGTGCGCACACCTGAAACAGAAAACCGAGTTTTGCCGATACCCAATCAACAAGCACGCGATCAATTGCAGCTGAATTGGGTATTTGGCACGAAATGGTGTGGAAAGTCACGCGTGCTGAAAACATGTACCCCTTCCAATTGCAGAAAGTCCAACTCCTATGCAATGACGATTTCCCACGTCGTCATCGCATACACTCTTTCATGCAAGAATTTTATTCTCAGATGAAGCCTGCTTTACTAGAGAAGGCGTCTTCAACACGCACAATGCACACATTTGGTCGTCCGAAAAAATCCTCATATGACTTATCTCGTAGAACGTGCAACACAAATTTAGTATTAACATCTGGGCAGGAATTCTCGGAGATCATCTGTTGGGACCGCATCTTATGCTCGAAAGCCTCAGTAGCGCAAATTACCTTGTTTTCTTGCAGAAAGTTCTTCCGGATTTACTCCAGAGAATACCGGTCATTGCACGCCAGAACATGTGGTTAATGCATGATGGTGCACCAGAGTATTTTTCTAATTATGTTCGTAACTACCTAGATTATACATATCCTGTGAATTGGGCGCGGAGAACCTGTTGATTGGCCTGCACGTTCCCCGAACCAAAATCCCTTGGATATCTTCTTCTGGGGCTACATGAAATATCTTGTTTATCAGATACCTTTGGATACAGTGGAAGATCTCTTAGCACTTATTGCCGTCGCTGCTTGAGAAATCGCAGGCGCACCTGGTATGTTTGAGCGTATCCGGCGGTCCTTTAAACGTCGGTGTCGGTTGTATAATGAACTTCGCGGCCGCAACATTGAGCAATTTTTATAAAAGTTTCTCATTGTCTCCTTTATTATGTTAAAATATCTGTGCTGTAAATGCATGCTGTATCTGTATTCCCCCAAATAAATTTTCACCGACGTTTGAGACTTTATATTTCTTTGGAAATTCTTATCGCCTTCATGCCTACTATCACTCCTCAGAATTTTTCGGTAGAATTTTGCAATACCTTCTGTAAACATCGGTGTCGATGTTGCAGCGATGTTTCCCGGCAAACATTTTAGTTTATTTTTAATATTTTAAAACCATCTCAGTTTTCACACTACAGACATATATCAAATTAAAGAGTATAAAATTCCTTATATTTTTCAAGCTTTTTTTTTTTTTTTAAGTTTTAATATTTTTCTAGATAAGGGTCCTAGACTACTTTTTCGATTTCATTAATTTACGACCACCTAGTTCATCAAATCGGCATGTTACTTACATGAAAAATAGCCTTTAAGAATGTGCTTTCACTTAAAAAAATTCATCGTTGAAATACCATTTATTAATTTTTTACAGCTTCCAACAGTTCTCCGACTCCCTATATTTTTGTGCTTTTCACTCCCTAAACGTCGTTTGGGACCCCATGTAATATGATGATTCTTTACCCTCTTGATGCCAACTATCACCCCTTTGAGTTTGTCGGTCGAATTCGGCAACACCCTGTATAATATGATCAACATTAATTTTGATGAAAAATTTTTTTTTAATTCTTAATTAATAATCTTTAATAAATTTTAAGAAAGTCATTAATACCCGCGTGTTTTTTAAAAAGATTATTTACTTATTGCAGGTTTCGATTTATAAGAATAAGAAGATAAAGTGTAGTGGAGCTGTCATATCTTCAGAATTTATTTTAACAACTGCACACTGTATCATTAGGTGAGTAATGCATTTATTTTAGGACTAAATTACAAATATTGGGAAGAATTACAGTTTTATGTTATTTTTTATTCATTTAAGTGATGCCTCGAGCAGGAATGGTTATTCTAATATATCTCAGGCAGGGATTCGGTGCAGACTCTTCAAATTACTTACACTACTCTTATCCGACCTATTCTGGAGTACTTATAACAGATTTATCACGTAGTTGCGCCATGTAACGAAAAAAAAGCGAAAACGGCTAAGTACAGCCAGAATCGTTACTGGCCTCAAACACTGCTACAGAAATGAAATTGTGCTATACGAAGCCGATCTTCAGCTGTTGTCTCTGCAAAGAGGGGCAAATTTCGAAAAGTACTTGGCCAAACAGAAAAGTTTTGCGTCCCATAACAGGACCTCAAATTTCGTACTGAACTGGACGACCAATCAGAGGCTGAAAAAAGGCACTCCTCTTGGTTTAATGTGGATTCGGTGCAGATGCTAACTCTTCAAATTACTTATACTACTCTTATCACTCTCTATATGGAGACAGCGTTTGGCGAATATGGAGGTTGAGCCATGTACTCCTTTTACTCAAGTGACACTCCAATGATAATATTGTTTTTAAGGAAGACATCAGAATTAATATTACAAAACACAGAGAACATTCAGAGTTATTGCGCCAGCTGGCCCTTGAGGTCATTGGTGATATCCCCGATCAAGCATTGAAAATCTACAATGATGGAAGAAAAATGCAGTCTGGGAGAACTGGAAGTGGCATATTTTTAAAATCAAATAGAGGGTAATCGATGCATTGTTTTAGAAACCCAAACCACAGCTCAGTTTTTCGATCTGAACTTCTTGCCTTTAACAGACCTTTGGACCTCACCTTGGAGACCGATAATTCCCAAATTTGGACCCTCACAGACAGCAGGAGCTCAATACAATACTTAAAGAACCGCCAACACATTCATGACAAGTTGGGCCAAGATATTGTCACCAAATTAACTACATTCCCAAGGACCGGATCAGTCAGCGTACAGTGGATCCCTTCTCATGTGGCATGATGGTGCGGATATGAAATTGCCGATGCTTTGTCCAAGGAATGAAGCCTAAGTCCCAATCCCCGCTCTTCTAAACTGCAGGCACAAAGATCCACGCTTAGCTTAAACTAAGAACTAAAATGAAATGGAGGTTTGTTGGTTAAGTTTTTTGGCACAAAAGCTAAATCTGGCCGTGCTGCGCCACGCAAATGGCAAAAATTAAACTCAATGATATTAAAAGGCTACTTGAATTAGGTAAAATTATTATTATAAAATTAATCCATATGTATTAAAAAGACACTTTAAAAACTTAAAATACAATTGCATTAATATATGACATGATTTTTTAAATTGTACATAAACCTAAAAAAAAATTTAACAAACCAATGGTGCGTGAAAATTTAAAAATATTAGGGTGAGGACTGCCACCTACTAGCTCACGGATGTCTATGGAAACTGAATTAAAAAAACCGCAACCGTTGATTATTAAAAATAGGACAATCAATTAAAACATGATGTACACTTAAAACTGTATGGCATATCGTGCGTTTTGCACATGGTTCACAAAATAAAAAGTGTTTATGGCTGAAACGGGTATGACCAATGCGGAGCCGAGTTAATTTAACATCGAGCCCCCGCATTGGGATGGTAGGCCACAAACGAATCGTATGCAGCTGGTTGGAAGTCTACTGATCCCAAGATCGTTGCCACAACATGCAGACATGGCGAGATAAAATATCTTTGCATCGCTGTGTGGAGGCTCTCGCTAAAGAAGAGAGCTTGCCACTTCTGCTGTAGCATCAGCCCTCTCATTTTCCTGTATTCCGATAAGACTTGGAACCCAACAAAACAAAATTTTAAAATCTGTTTTCTAGGTTGCGAAGAAAAACCAAGATGTCTAAAGCAACTGGATGTATCCGATAACTAAAATTGGAAAGAGACTCCAAAGCACTCATATTGTCGGTATAAATACAAAAATTGCGAGAACTTGTAGTCGAAATCACTTGAAGGGCATATATTATTGCGACCAATTCAGCAATCAGATATGAGAATGATGTGGGTAGAGAGTAGTTTTGCGTCTAATTTGGTAATACAACTCCGCTGCCGACATGTTTATTAGATTTTGATCTGCCAGTGAAGACCTCTGTGTAGGAATAATACTGACAGCGATGATAGTTACAGAGTTGCTGAAAAATAATTGGTGCGGTTGTGGATATATCAAATCCAGAAAATGGATTCAAAAATGAAAACTTTGGAATATTCCAAGGCAGGAAAGGAAAGCAATTAAAAGTCTGAATTGCAACATCATGAAGTCCCGCTTCTTGAAGTAGAATTTTAACTCTCTTATTAAAGTTAAGGATGTGAAGGGCCATGCATCCTAAAGTCTCCGAAGACCAACTGTACTGGCTAACAGGGTGTTTCGGTATCGACTGCACACGGAAATAATATTGTGCAGTAATTTTCGACGTTGCACATCTAAAGGCATTTGATTGCAGTTAGCATACAGGCTTTCCACAGGTGATGTTCTGATGCATATTTCAGCCTTGAGCAGAAATCTGCAAATCGTCAATATATAGTGTCCCTTGAACAGATGGGAGGAATCTGGCATAGAATTTCGCTAAAGTGAGTAATAAAAAGTGTAACACTGAGGACATTTCCTTGTGTAACTCCCACAGCTTGGATAAAAGGGTAAGAATAAACATTACCGACGCGTACACGAAAAATTCGAGGAGTCAAAAAATTTTGAATAAAAATAGGAAGATTTCCCCTAAAGTTGAAATTATCAATTCATGGGTAATTTTTTTCCAGGGAATCGTTAAATAACTCTCCACAAGTTATAATGCCCTTCGAAGAACTTACTGTTACTGTACTGTACTGTTACTGTATGAGAACTCACTTTATCATAGCTAGAGTTGTTAATTTAAGAATCTGTTGGGCTTGCTTTCGGATATTGACCTCCACAAGCAGGTCTCCAGAGCGAAGTTTGCGAGTTAATGCGATTCCTCCAAGTGTTCCTGTAATTTCTTTTTCAACAAGAAACGGTGATACATTATTAAATGTTTCGCTATTTCCAGAAATACATTTTATAATGAAAAATCTATGAAATGGTTTTTCAAACAAGTTTGGGTTTTTTTGTTGCCACTGAAGAGAGAATGGGTTTTTTTGACCATCGGTATTGATGGGGGTTGAGGACCAACGGCACCGCCCACCACTGAGCCCAACAAGGAATGGCAGTGCTAATCGATTACCTATACGATCGGAGTCATCCCACAACCCTCTATAGTCAAGTCCAGAATACTTACGTCACAGAAAGTCTCGCCACAAGAGGGTACACGAATAGGTGTGAATTGGGGGACCGAAGGAAGAATTTCGCCCTCATCAAGTTTACTGATAGGAACTGAACTCTTCCCTTCCCATGCCATTTTTTAGCCAGCGGTTCTTTGTGTTTGAGTAAACAGAAAGCGGCTTTTTTTATCTGCAAGAAAAATCATTTGGATTTACAAAAAATAAGGAATAGAAATGCCTTTGATTTGTTATGTTCCAAACTGTAATGGAAATTACAGGAAGGGCCCAAGATTAAGTGTTTTTGTCTTTCCTAAAAATGAAGAGCCTAAAAAGAAATGGTTAAGTGCCATACATCGTGAAGGATTTTATTCGACGCAGCATAGTAGGGTAAGCTGATTTAATTATTTTAAAGTCATGCCAAATGTTTCTAAATGAAAAATCATTTATTCTCACTTTACAATTTTTATAGCTCGGTAATAACCATTATTCGCGATTTTAATCAAGTGCATTATAAAAAGAATTATTTCATAAAATTCTGTAATGTAGGCAGTATTAATTTCACATTAGTTTCATCATTATCAATAATAATTATAATATTTGCCATTATTATGTTTACATGTTTTGTTTACTAATATGTCTATAATTACGTTTACATTGTTAAATTTTATTATACAACATAACGATAAATATCCCAGATTAAACAAAAGAAAAACTCTCCGTACGTATATATTGTTTTATTTTGTATATGTGTTACTGTATTTAAATTAAACATTAAAGGAAGTCAATATTTACAAATAATTTCCTTTACTATAAGTCTGTGAATTACATTTTAAAACTAATGGTATTGAAAGAGAAACTAGTCTATTTGATTCAGAGTCAGGAAAAATATTAAGTGCCCCTCTTAAATATACGAGACTAGTCACTGGAGCAATTCCATCTCAGATGCCAAAACATGCCAAAACGTGCCTCTTACATTTCATCTTCAACATTTCATTGGGAAAATCTAGAAATAAAAAAGATGAAACTGGAGCAACAATATATAGAGAAAGCTTTCCAGGAAAAAATAACAGAAAAAAAGAAATACGATGAGACAAGAGAATTTAAATATTTGGAAAAACTAAAGCAGCGCATTTCTTTAGTAAATTTGAAAAATTTCTGGAATATCATTCATAAAGAAAACAAAATTTTATTCGTGAATATTGAGTCCTAGTCTTGAAACTACGTTGTCTGTTGTAATAAATGATTTATTAGAAGTGTCAGCTTTTGTTGGAAAAACAAGACTGTCAAATAACATCAGCAATTTAAATGAAATATTAGAGCATCTGCCAGAAGTGAAGACAAATAATTCATTGCTGAATTCAGATATTATTTCCCAGATTCATGATTCCATGGATAATTTAAATAAGACCCAGAAAAATTAAGCAGTGTTATCGTATTTATTAAAGAGCAATATGCCTTGATGATTGAAAATGAACACAGTAGAAGATAGTCCAATGAAATGACGATATTCTGCTTATTATTTTATTTAATGGCTCTGCATGCATATAAATTTGTCTGAAAATCCAACTATATTTTGTTACCTCGTCCTGTGACTTTGAGAAATATATGCATACCTATCAACACTTGCCCTCAGTCAGAGCAGAACGAATTGCATTTCTTACGGTACATTAAGCAGAAATTACAATTCATACTATCTGCAGATAAAAATGTGATTCCTCAAATAGATGAGATGAACATCAAACCCTACTTTGATTACAAAGGAGTTTCGTTTCAGTTACAATTCTGAAAATGGAGCCACCAAGTGTTATGACTTTCATGATAAATAGTATTTCATCGTCATATAAAGATATTGTTCACATTCTTCCTGTAAATAAAATAGCAGCAGACGCCTTACATACAATCATTAAAAAAATTATTATTGGATTAGAAAACATAGGTTTTAAAGTGATATGTGTAGTAACAGACAACAATTCAATCAATCAAAAAGCAATGTCTCAGCTCGCTTTTCCTTCACGGTCATATTCAATTGTTTATCCTCATCCGGTAAATAACGAACAAATTCTTTTTTTTTTCATTTATTGAAGAATATTCGCAATAACTGGATCAATCAGAATAATGCTGATAAGTGTATGTTTTACCGAAATTTTATAGAAACCATCTGAGAAAAAAATTCACAAGATTGTATTAAATGTGCTCTAGAAACTAATGATAATATCATTCACTCTAATGATGAAATAATTCAGGGTTCTAGTAGTAAATCTGACAATAAAGTTGATTTTAATACAGCATCCTTCAAAACATTAAAATTATTGTATGAAACAGAAAAGAATAACATCGTTAAATATGCATATAATTTATCATTAAAAGCATTGGAGCCCAATAATTTAGAAAAACAAAATGTTAAATTAGTACTTAAAATTTTTATTAAATTTATACCTGAAAGTCTAAAGAATTTGGAAGGGAAATATGAGTTCCACACTACAAAGAAACAGCAGAATATATAAGAATAATAAATAGATGATCGGATATTATTAATGTAAAAAACTCCATTCACAGGAATACGCGAAAATAATTTATATAAAAAAACCACTGACATCATCTGAAACTGACAAAAGATATAAGTTTTTAGATAGATTTTTGAACTGGTTGGAAGACTGGAAAAATATGAAATGTGATACCGGCATGCTAACAAAAGAAACTTATACTGCTCTTTTCGTGACTACATCTGCTTTAAAAGAAATAACTAAATATTGTCAGGAGGCATTCGGAATGAAGTAAATTATCCCAGGAAAATTTCAGAATGACAATTTAGAGGCACGATTTGGTTTATATAGACAAATGGCAGGAGCACAATATCATACATATTTCACTCCGACAGGTATTTGAAAGTGAAAACAAATTAAAAATGCATAGTATTTAAAAAAATTTGTTTAAAATCAAACAAATATCTCGAACTTTTTCAGGAAGCAGTTGGAGAAAATTGGAAAGAATTTGAAAATTCTATTTCTGAAAAATTATCTGTATTTAGCATTTTGCTTACAGAAGATTTTAAAGAATCAGACGATGTTTTACCAGTCTTAGTTTATTTAGGTGGTTACTGTGCCCACACAGTCCTTAAAAGATGAAATACAGCACTTGCAAAAAAATTTTAACAAATGAAAAAGAACTGGACTGCTCAACTTCTTTAATTTAAAATTTCAGTCAAGGAAAACTTTTATACCCCCAAATATGCATTGTAAATGTAATTTTATATTCTTACATTATAATTCAGAAATTATGTACCATACATGAAGAATTTTTGAAATTTTCTAATCAAAAGCATTTACCAGAGAATATTTTCAATAGTTTAGTGAATGAGGAACAAATGCATGATTATGGCGAATGCATTTCAGCACATAAACCAGAAAATGTTTATAGATTGGTAATTTGGTCAGCAGTCAGCGCATTATTGAGTAATTAAATGATAGTTTGAAAAGCTCTTCTAAAACCAGAAAGGAAAGAGAACTTGATAAATTTAGTAGAGATATTTCTAACAAATTAATGATAAAATATATAGTTAAATAAGAAAGCTCTTCTAATGTTTCAAATATTTATTTGATAGTTTCTTCTGCTAGAGACAACGATAATATCCGATTGCTAGAAATCTTACGATTGTTTGGATAACGAAGGATTTGGGCAACTATCGGTGAACCACTCCCTGAATTACGTCGATCCTGCAACTGGTGCCTATATCAACACCATCGAAAGTACGTGGAGCCAAATCAAGAGAGATTTTCACAAAAAGAACTTTCGGCAGTCGTCGGAGGACATTTTCGATTCCTACTTTGCCGAATTTATGTGGAGAAGGCGGTACCGAGACCAGACAGAGGCTGATTCCTTCTGCGAGTTCTTCTCGTGCATCTAAGATATCTAAGCGCCGCAGTTCCTAGACAACGCGATGCCCTAATAAGGTAATCAGTTGCCATTTTCGTCGTAGTTCAGTTTTTTTCATAGCGGCCATCTTGGACGCCGATCTTGGCGTTTTGTCCTTCCCTTTGGCACTGATCTTAGCATTAAAAAATTGCCAAAAAAAAAAAAATCAAGGGGCACCCAATTGCAAGCTTTTACCACATAAAAATATCAGAAGCTGCTGATAGAAGGTGAGAAGTTGAATTTATTAAAGCTCATATAGGCCATGAAATGGAGTTGAAATATATGCAATTATCATCTTCTGAAAGGCAAAGCCTTGCAGAGGAATAAGCAATAAAAATTATATTCGATGTAATTTTCAATAATGTCCGAGAATCTATATCAGAGTGACTTACAAAAATTACATTTACTAACAAGACAAGACTTGCATAACATTGAGAGTAGTTATCTGTTAACTTAAAAAACCATTTTCACGATGCAATTGGTGTTGATATTTGGGTAAAAGAAATAAAAGAATCTGCTTCTGATTCGTGTATTTTATTATATAAACCACGAATTCTTCTTGAAGGGAGTGATGAAAATGCAGTCGTTGTCATGATAGAAACATCATTGAAAGATTTGAGTGTAAATGCTGAAGCGTCTGCTTTTGCAGAGTATTTCAAAGCTCACTATTTGAAAAACTGAAACAGTGGGCATTTGGTTACAGATTGCATTCTAGTTTCAAACAGATATGCATTTAGAAAGAATGCATAAAATCATTAAGTACATATATCTCAACGGAAAAACTGTAAAACGGCTGGACAAACCGTTAAATGAATAAATATGTTTCCTTAGAGATAAAATTGTGGAAAGATTCATCACTCTTGACAAAGATAAAATATCAAGTAAGTTATAAGAAATAAATTTAAGTAAGTTAATTTAAGAAATCGACAAAAAATAAGTTGCGAGTTTGAAACCATAGAAGATAAATTTAAAGAAGGGAGTAATGTTCTGAATTCAGGGGCGGGATAAATCTTTGAAACCATAGCAAATAAATCTGAAGAAAGGAGTAATGTTCTGAATTCAGGCGCAGGAGAAATCTATTTAGTTCAACCTAGCAAGAAAGCGTGCTTATTTGGGTGTAAGCTATTATGCACATATTTTGATGCTTGCATTCGTAAATACATATGTAGCTGCTCAGATAATGCAATAAAATGGAATATGTGCAAATAAAAAGTTTGCATGTTCCTGAAGAATGAAAATTGCTCTACTTCACTGATTGATTTGTCTCAAAGAGATGATTAAGTAACTCAGAAAATGCAGAATCGGGCTTTCTTTTAAAATGTTTTAAAAAGTCATCAACAACTGAATCAATGGAAAATGAAAAATTAAAGTAAAAGTCGGAGTACAATGATATGATAAACTCATTAACAAAAAAGCATCTAGAGTTAAAAAAAACAAAAAAAAAAATTTATTCAAAAACAATTCAACAATTCATTCAAACAAACATGAAAAATTAAAGTAAAAGTCGGAGTACAATGATATGATAAACTCATTAACAAAAAAAGCATCTAGAGTAAAAACAAAAAAAAACAAACAATTCATTCAAAAACAATTCAACAATTCATTCAAACAAACATTCAAAGAAAAAAACCTTTCTCATCTGAAAGCAGTATTGTCCAGAATCGATAATGAAATAATTCAGAAGCCTAGTTCTTGTTAGCAATAGATTTCTTAAAAATTTTAGGAAAAATCTTTTTTATTTATCTTGTTTTTAAGTTGAATAGCAATTTTCATCATTTAAAAAAGCCTACAGATCGTTCTAAGAAACATACCTTATATGGAAATAGGTACAGTAATTTTGCATCTAAAAATGATGCGCCTACTGCAAGTACAGCAAAACTGAAGTCTTTGGAAACTTCTGACGTGCTGAAATCAGACGTTCAGGAGTTAAAAGGTAACACAATATTCGATATTCAGACTTTACTTCAAATATTTGCAATTCTTTCTTGCCCGCAGTGCTTTGAAACTGGTGTGAAACTGACTGAAGATTCCAAAGGTCTTTGCTCAAATTTTACAGTATCTTATAAATGTGGATTTATGACTGGATTCACATCAACCCCCAAAATGAGTTATAGATCATCTTTGAATACTTTATTGGTATTCCCATTAAAATTGATTGGCAGAGGATTTTCTTCTGAACAGAGCACATTAAATTTGCAACGGTGAGGCCATATGTCACTAAATGGCTCTATCTCAGTTATTTCCATAGATACTGGAAAAATATTGAATTTAGAAGTGATGACCTAATATTGTAGAATGTGTGAAAGGAATATTTCTTGCAACCATGATTATGCTTACTACAAAGTGTCATCCAAGCTGTTGGTGTTTATAGAATTTTTGAACGATCAGTATTGAAATGAGTTACTATACACCTGTGGGTACTGCTGTTTCATTATCCACTATGTAATCTGGCTAGCAAGGACTTAAGGTATCCCACTGGGTAAAAATCGTCATATTTGACAAAACGAAAACGAAAAAATTAATGCATAATATTTAAGCCTGTTTTCTTAGCTTTCCAAATCTGTCATTTTTTTTAATTCTAATTTCTTTAGAAATAAAGTTATGGCCTTTTTAAGTTAGTATAGGGTGACTAAAGTCAAACCGGAAATGGCATTTCGAAACCAGAAGTTGATGTAAATATCGCAATCCGTCAAAGAATTCCGATGTTAAAAATTATTAAAATAATTAATATATGATTTTTATACCTGATAATGAATATTTGTAAGTATCATTTTTAATATGTTACATCAAAACTGGCAACAAATGTATTGTACTGAAGTTCTGATTATTTATTTTCTCCATATTATTGAGTACTTCTCAAGTGAATTATTTACGAGCTCCTTTCAACTTCAAACCACTTTGTTATACTCATAATCTATTTCTGGTTTTAGTATGCCAAAACCGAGATAAAAGACGTTCTAAGAAACGTAGTTTTACCAATTTGGGTGGATCCTAGCACAGCTCACTTTTTGGCGTCTTTTTGAATTCTCGCCAAACGAGTGGCGATAACGTCACCAATATGGCAACCTAGACGGATTAAGGAGAACTGTCTAGAATCATAGAATCTTACAGACCGCCTTTTTTGGAACGTCCGATTGCAACGGCGTTTCGACCCCCCCCCCCCCCACGCCCTGGAACCTAAGTTTTCTTGCCAAAACTATTCGCAATGCGCAACGAAATTCTGAAACCTGATTGGTTAATTAATATGTATTCATACGCGATAGTTGAATTTCGTTGGAAAAGATGTAAAAAGGTTAATTGTTTCCGTCATTTATGCTTCTGATCCCTTGGGAGAAGGTTTTTATGATTTTACGAGATTTTTGATTCTTTGTTGCGCGGTACCGGTTGAAAATGGAGAGCGAATGGACGAGTGATTTTTTAACTTTATTGAATGCAAGAGGTAAGAGAGCGACGGATGACTGAATGGTGTCCTAAATGTGGAGAGCAAATGACTTTGGTTGAGCGAAAGGATACGATGGATGGTTTTGAATGGCGATGTCGAAACCGTGGTTTGAATGCGAATGCACATGATGTTTGTAGGAGTGTAAGGAGGGGTACGTGATTTTCACAAAGTAAATTAAGTATATATGATGTTATGCGCGTGACAAGGTATTGGTTTGGAAGATGCATGAATGAATTTGTTGTGAATAAAGTTAAAGTTAATAAAAAAAACTGTGATTGATTGGTTTATGTTTTGACGAAAGGTTTGTATGACTGCAGTTGTGAGAGAAAGCGTTCAGATAGGAGGAGTCAATGTTGTGGTTGAAATTGATGAGAGCAAGTTTGGGATAACGAAGGGGTAAGCCTGTGAATGGTCAATGGGTGTTTGGAGGGATTGAAAGGGGAACGAATAAATGTTTTTTTCGCGTGGTTGAGCGACGGACGAAAGAGTTATTGAAAGTGATTAATGAATGGATATTGCCAGGGTCCACTGTTATTTCGGATTGTTGGAATGCCTATGAGTGCCTCTCTGATGAGGGGTATGTTCATTTGAAGGTCAACCACAGTCTGACTTTTAAGGACCCTGATACCGGTGCCCACACTAACTCCATTGATGGGACCTGGGCTGCTATCAAGCGATTCCTAAAAAATCATACTAGCCACGTGGAGGGTCAATTCGATAGTTATTTGGCCGAATACATGTGGCGGAGGTCTCGAAACCATTAGATGGCTGATGATGCCTACATGGATCTTATTCGGCAAATCATTAACACGTACCCTCCACCGGCAAACACATTTAAGGTAAGTGTTAATTTTTTGTTAAATATTATTATTATTATTTCTGGCCTTTAAGTATAGTTTTTAATTGAAAAATAGTAATAATAACAAATATTCAATTAGTAGTCAACTTGGAGAGATTTCAAATAAGTCGCCAAGAGCTGGGTATATCTAGGATTTTACCACGTAGTTTTCATAGTAATCGATTTATTCAAAGTGATGAGGTGAGTGCATCACCTTCAAATGTGACTACTGCTAGTACATCGAAATTGAAACTTCACTGCTCTTCTTATATTGATGTTTTTAATGCGGATATCAACAATGACTTGACAGGAAATCACATAGTTGACTTTTCGATTTTATTTAAGGTATCTGTCTACGTCTAAAAGGCCACTTTTGGTCAAAATTCACAATTTTTATTTTTTTATTTTAAAGTGCATTTATTTAGCTTTCTAAATCTGTATTTATTTTTCTCCTACGATTGATAGAAATGGAGATATGAAGATTTATGTAATTCAAAAGAGTCGAAAACGAAACCGGAAGTGCTTACCGGAAGTTGAATGTTTTTCGTCGTTTCATCAAACATACGCTCCTAAAATCATAAATTATTTATTTTTTTAAATTTATACAAAACTATATGCAAGCCACCTAAATTTGAATTAATTTTCAGCTCTTTATATACAGAAAAGATTGGCAACAGCTGCTTCTCGAACATTGTTTACGTTTGAAAACATCTGCTCGTCTCGTGTATATGTTTATTTACTTTGCTTTTTCGAGTGAATACAGCTTAGTTTGATTTGAATATTTATTGCTTTTTGTTTAAAAAGTGTTTTAAATGGGTGGAAAAAGCATTAACAGAAGTAAGAAACGAAAGTTTCATGGAAATAGGCATTCTTCTTCCATGCAAGCTGCAGACTCTGTTGGTGTATCAGATTCAAAACAAAAGACTTGCAGCGAAAAGAAACTGCTGAATTCGCAGTTATGTGAAGATAATGTTCCTGATTTGAAAACAAATAACCTTTCTGGATTTCGAATTATGGATATCGAGATATTAATAAGTGTTTTTACTCTTTTATGTTGTCCTTTATGCTTCAAAAGCAACTTGTATTTGATAGAGGATTCTACCTTTGGATTGTGTTCGAATTTCTGCCTCAAATGCAAGAATTGCTCCTTTTACAAAGGTTTTTCTTCATCTAAAAAGAAAAACACATCCAATGAAATAAACACTCGACTTGTGTGTGCACTTAGAATCATTGGAAAGGGTTATACGGCTGGAAAGAAATTTTTTGCTACCCTCAATTTTTCATCTTTTCTTTCCAAACAAGCATTCAGAATGCAGGAACTGAAGCTTCTTCGTGCTGCTCGTTCTGTTGCAGAAAATTCAATGAATATTGCTGCTACTGAGTTTAAAGACAATAAAAATCCTGCTGCTATTACTGAATGTGGTGTATCTGTTGATGGAACATGGCAACGGAGAGGGTTTTCATCACTGAATGGAGTAGTGAGTGCAATCTCTGTGACATGTGGTAAGGTGCTGGATATTGAAGTGATGTCTCAGTTTTGCCAATGGTGTCACACGAAAAAGCTGAATTTATCATGTGCATCAAAACATCAGTGTGCAAATCATAAGGGTTCATCTGGAAGTATGGAAGTGCTTGGTGCTTACAGAATATTTGAGCGTTCCAAGAGTTGTCGTAAACTCATTTATTCACAATACTATGGAGATGGTGACTCTAAGGCCTATGATACAGTTAAAGACATTTATGGGAAAGATTCCGTTTCAAAACTAGAATGCATTGGCCATATTCAGAAGCGAGTAGGCACTCGTTTGAGAAAATTAAAGTCATCGAATAAATCTCTTGGTGGCAAAGGGAAATTACCAGACTCCTTCATAAATAAGTTGCAAAATTACTATGGGATAGCAATTAGAGCTAATGCAGGGAATTTATTGCAAATGCAGAGTGCAACCATTGCTGCATTTGCTCACACATGTTCTAATAATAAACATCCCATGCATGGACAGTGCCCAACAGGAAAGGACAGTTGGTGTAAATATCAACGTGCAATTTCCTGTGGAAAAAAATTCAAAGAAACAAATGCAGGTCTTCCAAAGAACATTATTAAAATCATTAAGCCAACATATATGCAGCTATGCGATCAAAACTTATTGAAAAAATGCTTACACGGTAAGACTCAAAATGCCAATGAAAGCTTCAATAATCTTTTGTGGACAATAATTCCCAAAAACACATTTGTGGAGCTACAGACTTTACGTTTGGGAGCATCAATAACTGCAATAATTTTTAATGATGGATTTTATGGTCTCTTGGCAATTTTTTTTGAACTGGGAATAACTCCTGGGGATTATACCCTGAGACACTTCCTTTCTCTCGATAAAGAAAGAATCATCACGTCAAAAAGGCAGTCATTGGGTACAACAAAAGTTGCCAGGAAAAAATTAAGAGCTGTTAGAAAGAAGAAAACAGATAAAATTGTTAACAAAGAAGGTGTATCATATAAATGTGGTGAATATTAATAAAAATAAAGAGAGATATTTTTCATAAAACACAATTAAAAACTTTAAATGCATTTTTTGAGGAACTTTAATTTTGTAAAAATTTTGATACGCAAAACATGATATCTCAAAATATTATGAATATTTTTTAATGAAATTTTGTATGTATGTATGTTATTTATACTATCCTAAAGGCAATGAACTAGGATTATATTTCTGAGATGAATAGTTTTTTATTTAGAGCTCCTTAATGTTGTTTATGCATAAGAATTTTGATAAATTTCCAGTTAGGAAATACTCGAACTGCTCAACCTTTCTTATAAATGCAAATATTTCTTAGATCCTAGTTCATTGCCTTCATTAAAGCCGTAACTATATTTTGTAGAAAAAGAATTCGAAAATTTTGATTAGAATTCTTGTTAGGATGTTTTGCGTTTTACACCAATTTTCACAGTTTTTTACCAAAATTTCCCCATTTGACTGAGTTGCAAATTTCATAAAACTTTTTAAATGATATTATTCATTGTTTTGAAATGCAATGACCTAAAAAATAAACTAAAAAGGAAAATTGAACAGTTTTTTCAAAAATTTGTCTTCGCACGTAGACAGATACCTTAATATATTTTCTTTACTTTGCTGTCCCGATTGCTTCTCCACTCGTTTGCATCTCAGTGAGGATTCAAAGTTTGGACTGTGTTAATTTTTTTTTTTATGAAGAGCAGAAATTGTTCGTTCATGAAAGATTTTTCATCTACTCCCAAAACAAACAAAAATAACAGTATAAACACATTTATTGTATTTGGATAACGGTTGATAAGATGAGGCTACACTGACGGGAAAGAAATTATGTTCAACTCTCTGTTTACCTTCTTTTTTTTTATCAAAGTATTAATTTCGTGGATCAGATTTACTGTACGGTCACCCTTGGAGCGATTTTTTTACATTGGCAATAAATCTTTTTATATGGCAACCCCCATCCGACCCGACAAGTAATTACAGTAACCTTATTGGACAACAGAATGTAGCCGCCATTATTTAATTTTCGTTCGACCACGTTGCACGTGTGCTTTCTTAGTCTTCAGCTCCTGCGTTCTTTTCGTGAAATTTTTGTGATGGCTGCTGCATGGGGAATGTCTGAGGTAAGTGCGAGAATGTTTTGAGAGAATGATGTTATGTGGTTTGACGAGAATGTGAATTTAAGGTATTTGTATGGATTAGATAAAGGGAAGGAAACGTTTGAATTTTGTATGAAATCGGGTTTGATTGCGGATAGATATGAGTGTTGTAAGTGTGGTAAGGATATGAAATTGGTTGAAAGGCACGATATAAGTGATGGTTTTGAGTGGAGGTGTAAATCTAAGGTGAAAGGACAAATGCATGACGTCAAAAGGAGTGTGAGAAACAGTTCTTTTTTTTTTAATTGAGTCGAATGACATTGAATGAGATTTTAGTTCAGGTTTATTTATGGGTGAGTCAGAGTAAGGTTGGTTTTAATATGAAAGAGAGTAAATGTTCTTCTAAGACTGGGTGATTATCGTTCCTATTGCCGTGAGGTTTATGTGGTAGAGATGATTGAAAGTAGTATGAAGGTGGGCGGAAGCGGCGTGACTGTTGAGATACAGTGGCAGTCAGAAGTATTCGTACACTTAATTACTAACTTCAAAAGTGAATAAAAATTGAAATTGCGCAAAAATTAATAGAAATTTTCAAAAAATCTTAATGTCTTTCAAGTTGTTGCATGAATGATTTGAATTTTTAAGAGGAAATTTTTTAATTTGGTCATAAAGAGCTTCTCGATAGAGTGAAAATTTGAATCTCACCACTAAACCTCGTGCTTCAAAAGTATTCCTACATCCACATTTCAAGTTGTAAAATAATAATATTAAGACAATTTGTGCGCCAAATATCGTTTGTGGGAATATATTTGGTGAGATGTTATGTTATTCTTACTTTTACAGCGTTATCTATTTCATTTTTATGTTTACTAGCTTTAAAACGCGCATTTTTTGTTGTTAATCATACAGCTTTAAGTTGAGATGGCTCGGAAGGGAAAAGAAACTTCTCTTGCTGAAAGAAAACTGATAATGAAATTACATAATAACTGTAACTCTTTAAGAAAGATATCACTTGCTATTGGAAGACTGCGATTTACAGTGCAGAGTGTTATAGATCGACATTGCCAACGCAATACTGTTGAAAATATTCCACGAAGTGGAAGCCCAAAAATATTCAGCAGTAAGCACAGACGTTTACTCGTAAGACTGATTAAGAAAAATCCAAAATTGAGTGCCCCGGCAGTTAAAATAGAACTCCTCAAACAGGGAATTTCGATCTCGGTAAGTACTATACGCCGCACTTTTAACGAATCAGGATTCCATGGTCGAATATCCCGAAAAAAGTTTTTTGTGTCGGAAGTTAATAGAAAGAAACGTACGTTTTTCGCCAAACAACATGTTAATAAAAATCCTGATTTCTGGAACAGGGTTATATTCTCTGATGAGAGCAAGTTTAACGTGTTTGGATCTAATGGCAAACAAATAGTGTGGCGTAAAAAGAATGCAGAGCTACAACCAAAAAATTGGAGTGCGACAGTAAAGCATGGCGGCGGTAACATTCTAGTTTGGGGGTGTATGAGCGCACATGGAGTGGGTAAACTGCACATCATTGATGGAATTATGGATCACAAAAAGTACATTGACATTCTAAAAAGTAATTTGAATTCTAGCACTTCACAAATGGGTCTTCAAACTAACTACATATTTCAACAAGACAACGACCCTAAGCATACAGCTCATAATGCTAAGCTCTGGGTATTATATAAAACTCCCGAAAGACTCAACACACCTCCACAATCACCAGACATGAATCCTATTGAGCATTTGTGGAGTATTTTAGACGACAAAATCAAAATTAGCTGAAAACCGCCATATTGGAAGAATGGGCATCAATTACACCAGATATCACAAAGAAGTTAGTAGATTCAATACCAAGTCGAATGAAAGCAATAATTAAGGCGAAGGGGTATCCTTCTAAGTAATAAAATGTGATATATTATATAATTTTAGGGACATTTCTTAAGTGTACGAATACTTTTGACACAAAAGTTTTGATAATTAATTTCTATTTTTTATATTTTTTTTCTGTAATTGTTTTACAAGAAAACTTCTTTTGATGAAATTGCTCAAAAATGACTGCCGCATGACGCGCCAGTGCGTTACAGATAATATGTAATTGTACCAAACCATCTATGTTATTAGATGAACCCTTCTCTACTATAGTCAGGAGATAGCAAAGAAGGGGTCATCTAACTAGATAGAGGACCCGAATATTGGGTGTGAGTCGTGTTAATGGCGTAGTATAATAAAATACTATGAAGCGATGACCACTTCAAAATTCGGAGTACGAATACTTTTGACTGCCACTGTAGATGAGAGTAAATTTGGAAAACGTAAATTTAATCGGGGAAAACGTGTGGAAGATAAATGGGTGTTTGGGAGAGTTGAGCGCGAGACGGGTAAATGTTTTATGAAAGTTGTAGACGATAGGACGACTGATTCTTTGTTGAGTGTGATTAATGAGTATATTCTTCCGGGTTCGATAATAATTTCACTGCTGGAAAGGCTGCTTTCAAATTTCAGACTGCTTTCTAATGAAGGCTTCGTGCATCTGAAGGTAAATCATAGTGTGAATTTCAAGGACCCGGAAACAGGTGCTCACACTAATACCATAGAAGGAACGTGGGGGGCAGTAAAACGTGCTATACCGGCGAGCAAAGCCAAAACACAATTAGATTATTATTTAGCCGAATATGTGTGGCGGAAAAAGAATAAGCACATGTGCAACAAATTCATGGTATTTATCGACTCTATCATTCGTATTTACCCTCCTCAAAGAGCCGAAAGATGGAGCATCGTCATTGAAGTAGAGGCGGAGTGAGGTGGAAGGTAGTGAGGGGGGC
Source organism: Argiope bruennichi (assembly GCF_947563725.1). NCBI lineage: Eukaryota > Metazoa > Arthropoda > Arachnida > Araneae > Araneidae > Argiope > Argiope bruennichi. The sequence goes on along the minus strand of NC_079161.1, from coordinate 41,116,457 downwards.
GAGAGATAGCGGCAAATGGGAGAGAGGTATGTTTATTGTTCATTATTAACGATTTCAGCGATTTGGCCGCCATTTTTTTGCGCAGGCAACATTTTCACTACGCTGTTTTCTTTAAATCTCGTTCGCACAAGAAGTCGCCATTCTGGCGACTTGCCGAAATTTTGAAAAAGGCGCCAAGAGTGACCGTACAGTAAATTTTTATCAATTTCGTCACAAAAAACCAATACTTCTGGACACTGTTGAATCATGTACACAACTGAATTTAAATTCAGCTGCAAAAGAAGTTAGACACATGAAAAATGCCAGGGTAGCTGCGGTGCTTCGGATGATGGCACTTGGCAACGTCGAGGCCATAGTTCATTGAATTGCTGTGTCAGTGCCATTTCTATTGATACTGGGAAGATTTTGAATACTGAAATCTTATCTGAGTACTGCCGAGTACGTCGAACAAAAAACTCTAGGTGCATTAACAGTCATCGCAACCACATATGTTCTAATCACAAAGGGTGTGCTGGCAATATGGATGTGGTAGGAGCCTATCGGATATTTGAACGGTCACAAAGTTTACGACTGTTGCAATATAGTGAATATTACGGTAATGGTCCCTCCTGGGGAGCCTATAACCCCTAGAGGGCACGTCCCCAGGTGGCGGATTGGGGAATGCCTCCATTGGTTTTTCATTTGGGTGGCAGAAGGGAAATAAAATATCTTCCGCAGACTAACAGGTAGAAGTCCAACCTCTCTGGAGGCTCTGGCAACCCCCCTCTCTTACATGAGTAGCGCAATAATAACCACAACCGTTGCAAGATTGAGGACTAAACACTTCAGGGAAATTAAAATATCTTCCGATAGCCATCGAAGCTACAGAAGTTGTCGTCACTGCATTGATACTGAACTCTCGCCGACCATATCTTTGATTGCCCAGTCATTTTGGCGAAGCTCTTCAAGATCCATCTCGATTCATCGCATCAACTCCTCTACTCTACTGAGGTTATTGATGTGGCCAAAGCCGTTTTAGACACTTTTGGACAGATCTACTCCTATTGCACTACTGGACAAGCCAACAACAACGGTAATGGTGGTTCTAATGGTTTTGACTCGGTAAAATATGTATATGGTGTGAATTCTTTTAAAAACTTGAGTGCATTGGTCATGTACAAAAGATGATTGCTGGGCATATTCGTAAATTAAAAAAGAACACAAAAGGGCTTAGTGGCAAAGGAAAGTTAACCGACAAATTAATTAATAGACTACAAAACTATTATTGAATCGCCATTTGCAGTAATGTGGGAAATCTGGAAAAAATGCTAACTGCCGTCACTGCCTCATTTTTTCCACTGCTGTTCCGGCATTAATAATCCAATGCATCGGCAGTGCCCTGAAGGATCAGATACTTGGTGTAAGTTTCAGAGAGCCAAATTTTCACGGAGAGAATTTCAGGAAAAGAAACCAGGCCTATCATCTACCATTATAAATAAAATAAAAGTACATATACAAAACTGCGTGAGCAAAAAAATTTCACAGAAATGCCTGCATGGAAAAACACAGAACTGTAATGAAAGTTTTAACTGTGTATTGCGGAATGTTGTGCCCAAAGAAACATTTGTTCAATTGCAAACTCTTCGTTAAGGCACTTATATTCCTGTTTTAATTTACAAGGAGAATGGTGTTCTGGAATCAATGAATAGTTCTAGACAAAAATAAAAAATTTCCTCCTTATGAAAAAAAAAGCAATATTTTTTTTTCTTTTCAAAATAAGGTGGAATACCAAGGATACATGTATTTTCAGGTCACTCTTTGACAAAATCAGCAATGAATTTAAATTCAATAAAAGTATAGTTCGGCATTAATTTCGATGCGATTCCGGCAACGAATTCGAAGAGCAGTTGCTATCGATCTAATAATACATCTTATTTGGTGCGTAATTCGGGAACCAGAGATCAATCACAGACTGGGTTTCGCGCCAACAAAATTTTGCATTTTGCTTAAATAATGATTTTTCCCCCCTTAGTTCCCCCCTTGAATCTTAGACTCCGCGTTCTAAAGATTCAAGGTTCTGACTGTCGGAATGAGAATTACACCTTTGAAAAACAGATAATCAAAATTCAATTATTATTTTTCAGTAGCTGATTTCTTTATAAATTAATGTTATGCAGCTCAGAAACTTAACACTCATTTAAACACTCAACACTCAAATAAAAACATCTTTTGTTTATTGAAAATTTAAAAAATATACCTTAACCTCTTACAAGGAACTAAATAAGGCCGAAGTTTAAAGCTATGAAATGTCTTATTCGTATTTGACTGAAATCTAAAATAATAATTCAAGGACAACATTTGTCTTCCAACATTAAGGAGAAATTCAAATTAGTCATTCACAGGAGATGCCCTAAGTGCTCCGGCACAAAGTCGGCCTGTCCTCCGGCACAAAGTCGGCCTGTCACTACCTGTTTTAGCTTAGAGATTTGACTTTAAATGTCGTTAGCAATGATGCATATTATTCGGTAAATTAAACTCCGACAACCTAAGCTTACAAATACAATATTTTAATCATAATATTCATTCACAAAGCACTTTAATAACAAACATTGGCCAATTCAAAAAAATTTACAAAACTTTATTTTTTTTTCAGAAGAAATTTTGAAAACAGACCTGAATGTTATAACAAAAAAACTTCTCATAAATGCTACTTCAAAGCTTCACAGCTATTTGTGAAGCTATTCGGAGAGAAGATGGGGGTGAAGGAAGAGTTCAACAAAGTAACTCAAGTGATTCCTCATCCGGAGTTTATACCCAATACAATCACAAGTAATAACAATTTAGCACTCCTAAAAATAGAGCCAAATCTCGAATGCAACCGAGAATATCCTGTGCCAGTATGCTTGAATATAACTAATGTGAAAACGCCAACTCATCATCTGACTACTATAGAATGGGGAAAGAGAAAAAATAAAACAGGTAATTTCATATTTCAGAAATTTTACATTTTATTTGTATACGTATATGGATGCCATCATTTTCAAAGTCGATTCGTAAAATTAAATATTACCTACACGTCTACCACATAATAAGAAGCAGTGAAAGTTAAAAGTAATAAAAACCCATTTATTCAAAAAAAAAACAGAAAGCTGATTTTACAATCGTGGTCGTTTATCCTGTAATCGCAACAATTTTTACAAGAATCCAACACTGGTATTTGGCTTTTATAACTAAACAGTATTCTGGGGTGACAACCAGTTTCTTGGAACGCTTTGGACTGTCATAAAGGACCCACTTTTCGTGACTAGTAAGCACTCGATTGAACATGCGTACGGAACGGTGGCAAGAAAGCAACGACAGATAGGCTTTCATTCATTCATTCTTTCTAGTGGACTTCCACAAGCATGTGCGAAAACAACTTGCTCAGCTTGTACGTCTTGCGTAAATGGTGCAGATGATGTCTAACTGTTCCATCAGACACATTAAATTGTCTTGCAAGCTCGCCACATGTTAGATTACGATCCTCCACTGCGAGATTCATCACAGAAGGACAAATCTTCCGAAGTGAATTTTTGAAGCAATGCCTTGCCGTATGTTTATTCACAGCACTAACTGTACTCCAACGCTTTACATATTTGGCGACTTGATGCAATTGCTGATAAGCCTACTTTGAAGTCGGAAAGCAAAGAACACCGAATGAGCTCAAAAGTTCAATAAAATGTCTTATTTCGAATTATAACAAAACAAGTTTTCTTGGATGCTACGACTTTTTTTAGTGGAAACTACAAGATGAATAATAGCAGGAATCTTAGTTCTATACCTAGCATCTGCATTCAAAGCGTTTTGTTATAATGTAACTTCATTGTGTATAAATTTATTTATTCGTAAACATTCTAAAGCGAATTTGTCCCAATAAAAATAATATGCTACATCTGATATTCAACAGTTTTATTCATTTTTGCTAATATTTTTAAACTAGAAAATCAATGAAATCGCAATATATTTTATAGGTTTTGAAGTATTGCAATTAATTGAAGGTATCGTAAAAACGACAGAATGTTCTGAACAGCATTCTCCTGATATATTTTGTAGTTTCCACACAAATGGAAACCTGTCAAATTGTAAGGTGAGTAAAATTTTCTACAATTCACTTACGTTTTATAAAGTACGGACTTTATTAAGTGAGAAAAATCTCTTTCAAAATTATATGATAGGAAAAATTAATTTATAAAATAATTTTGGTGTTTTATTATAAAATTAAGTAACTGTAAATAAATACAATATTCTTATGAATGAGCCATCATGTACCATTAATGAATTAATGCTAAATAAACAATTAATTTGCATTTATAATAAGGGGGCATTAGATTAGTTTTCACTATTGCATTAAGGAAACACTGACAAGAGATATTCTCGATGCTAGTGCGAAAACTCATTTAATTGTATGTCATATAACACCAGGCTTCAAGTATGTAAGACTTGGTAAAATGAATGCATTAATTGATTTAAACGTATTAGAACGATAGTTGGAGCTTTATAGCATAATAACTTGAATATATATTTTCATTTCTTGAATATATGAAAATTTAGTAGAGTGAAGAGGTAGACGTTCACACTTTTACAAAGAAAAATATCTATACCAACAGAAGATTAGAGAAAATTTTAGCATAGGTAGTATCATTGTCTCCTGCCATTTGCAATATGTTTAAAGAGCTTCGTGATGTAATGATAGTGTGCTATTTTTATATGTAAATTAAATCTATGATTGCACAGATTTAGAAAGATAAAGATATATTACACATAGACTCCCAATATACAAATACCAATATCAAAATTATTAGATGATGATACTATATTGGGGGGAAAACTTTTGAAACGTTGTACTGAACAATAGCTGTTATGTAAGTCGGATGATGGTAGACGAACATCGGAGAAAAGAAATTTGAAAAAGAGTTACTTGAAATCAACGTAGATTAGATTACAGCATAACTTTGTTTTGTAGATCTTGTTGATACACGGAAGAATCTGTGTAATCCGTTTGGATAAAGAAAAAAAAATCAATGAAAAGCAATACCTTTAATGTAGATCTATTGTAGGTAAAGAAAATTCAAAATACTCAAGAGATATCTGAAAAAGATAGAAAAGAAATAAATTTGGAAAATAGTTAAAAGGAAATTTAATCATGAAATACATCTTCTCTTGTATTAACCCTTTCGCGCCGACTGTCACCTGTACGTGCCAGCAAGAAACGCACTCACTTCCCGGCCGACACGCCGGCGTGCAAGAGCGTTTTCTCGTTCACCCCCGGCCGTCACCCATTAGTGCCAGTGTCCTGGAACGTTTTAAAAACTAAAATTTTTACCAGAAGATGGCATTATATGTCCATATGGTTTCAGATACATGTAGATTTGACCTTCTACTCAAAATGAGAGTAGTATGACTCACATACACGTGGTTTTTAGGGGGAAGGAATGAAGGAGAAAGGAATGTTTCCGAATGGCGTGAATTATGACGGCTCTTTAAATTCGCACGTGGTATTTGTTTACAGTAAGCAGGGGAAGTTTTTTTTTTTCGCTACAGCGTTGGGTATTTCGATTTGCGGTCCAGTTTTTAGTGGATAGTTAGATCTTGTAGACGTGAATTTTTTCTCTTTTTACCGTTAGAATGTCGAAGCGTCGAAAAATTTTAACTGAGCTTGAAATAGCGGAAATGATGCAAAATATTTCAGATATTGATTCTGAAACAGATTCGGATAGTGACAGTGATAGTGACACTATAATATATTCTGATCATAAAGAATCTAGCGAATCTTGTGATGATGAGGACATTACTGATATCTGTATGCCGAGTACATCGAAAGCAAGTACTTCTCCATGGTCATCCACAGTAGAAAATTTAACACAATTACCATTCAAAGCAGTGCCTGGACTAAAAGTGGATGATTCGGTTGCAGAAGAAATTGATTTCTTTAGGCATTATTTCGATGATACAGTAATGAAATTAATTACGGAACAGACCAATCTGTATCAGAGAAGTATATATCCTGAGGATGCATCTGGTGCACGTTCTTCGAACTATTTACCTGTCACAGAGGAAGAAATGTTTGTTTTCTTTGCTCTTACAATTTTGATAGGCATTATAAAAAAACCCAAAATCAAAATGTACTTCTCAACGAATCCCATGCTTGCAACGCCATTTTTTAATAGCGTAATGAGTCGTGATCGATACGTTGCAATTCTTCGATGTTTGCATTTTGCCAGCAGCGATGCCAAAAAAATCGGAAAGCTTCAACCAGTTTTAGATAAAATAATTGAAAATTTCAAGTCCGCTTACACCCCTGAAAGGAATATATCAATAGATGAAAGTTTATTATTGTGGAAAGGAAGACTTGGATTTCGCCAATACGTCCCTGCTAAACGATCTCGATATGGAATTAAACTCTATAAATTATGCGAATCTAAATCAGGATATATATACAATTTTATTATTTATACGGGGAAGGATACAGTGTTAAAGGAAACTTTAGGATTATATGGGGAAAGAGTTGTGAAATCTCTACTTGAAGAACTTTCTGGTCAAGGGTACCATTTATATATTGATCGTTTTTTTATGTCTCCATCATTAGCGGATGAACTCTTCGGACTACAAACAAATACTTGTGGGACTGTAATGAGGAGAAGGAAAGGAATGCCTGAAAATTTTCCGCCGCCCAAAATGAAAATCGGTGAGATGTTGGTTTTGCAGAAAAAGAACATGAACTTAACTGCTTTCAAAGATAGACGAGAAGTGCTAGTGATATCAACTATGCATGATGCAAAATTGCTTGATACTGGTAAAAAAGATCGCGCAACATCTAATCCCATAATGAAGCCAGAGTGTATCGTAGAATACAACAAAAATATGGGAGGGATAGACTTAAGCGATGCCGTCATAATTCAGTATCCATCTTTCAGGAAAACTGTTAAATGGTATAAGAAACTTTTCTTTAATATCATGGATATGGCTGTACTTAATGCCAATATTCTTTTCAACAAAAAAAGTAAGAACAATCTTCCTCTCCTTAATTATCGCCTTAATTTAGTTAATCAAATTATTTCTCAGTATTCCTCTAAAATCCCCAAAGTTAATGTCATACCAAAATCAGCAGAATCATTAAATCCACTCCGATTAACTGAAAGACATTTCCCAAAACTTTGTTCAAAAGAAACGGGTGAGAAAGTGAGACGACGATGCTTCGTTTGTTCACATTCCCGGAAAAATCCTCCAAAACGGCAAATGAGTTATTATGAGTGCAAGGACTGTAACGTAGGACTGTGTGTAGATCCCTGTTTTCAAATTTTTCATACGAAAAAAGAATTTTAAGTCATATATTTAGTTTTGAGATATATGATGTTAAAAGTTATTAAATGGTAAGTACATAGTGAAAATAAAATGTGTAAAATATATATTTAAACAAGAAATAACTTAAATAAATAAAGTATCTATAGAAATAAATATGAAGCATATGCCATTTAAATATTCTACAGAATATTATTAAACAACGCGTTGATATTTCGGTAATTTCATGGATTTAGGCTTAACAGTGAAAAACCCTCCGGCCGTGGACAGACACTCGCGAGAGAGACTGCCGGCCTCAGCGATAAGCGCGCGTTTGCGCTTCGCGTCGCGAAAGGGTTAATCTATTTAAAAACTTTAAAAGAAATTAGGAAATAACCGAAGCTTGAAGCATGTTTTGCTTACTAAACCAAAAACCATCTCCTTCAATATTTTGTGGAGGATTTCCTAGAAATAAGTATCTGAAATGTGGAAAGTTTTTATCATAAATAAATAGAAAATTAATTTCATATTTTAAAAATCTAATAAAATCTTAAAATTCAAATCATATCCTTCAAAAGAAAAAAAGTATATACGGATAAGTGAAGTTATTTTCAAAAATATTCAGGTCATGTTATTTATAAGCGGATTGTATTTTGAGTGTATCACTTGAAATAATCAATACTGAAACGTTTCTTTTATAGATGGACCCAGGGACTTCAGCATATCAATATTACCGAGGAACTTGGTACATGTTGGGTCTAATATCAAACTATCAACCAAAAGACGAATGCAATCCATCTCATCCCACATACTTCACATATATATTTGCTTACATAAAGTGGATCCAGGAACACGTATCTTATCTTCCACAACAAATTAAAAAACTTCCTCCGCCATATCAAGGCGAACGTAATAAATCAGACAAAGCTAAATTAAAGATCTTTTATTATACTAAGCCAAAATAAAGGTTGCCCAAAGAATGTTTAAAAGTGTTACAAAACAAAATCTTTAAAAAAATTCGGCAGACTGAAAACAGTTTATAACTACATAAAAATGAATGAAGAATAACATTTTTTTAAGATTTAACATATATTTCACCTTAAATATTTTTTGCCAACGGTTGACATTGTATGCTTCATCACTCAATTACACTGATAGATGTAAGATATTTTAAAATAATTTTATAAAATATTTAATATTTATAGTTCCAATAATGCTGATTTAGAACAACAGATGTAAAGGTACACTGAATAGTCGGTAACATAATTGTGGAATCAAACATGCTTGATCGAAATGAGTTCGTGCTTTAACCTTTTAATGTACCTTTTCAAATTATAAATTTATATGAAACACAATTTTTGTATTCAAATTTTGTATCACAATTTTTGTATTCAGTGGTTTCCTTCAAAATTTGTATATTTTGAATTTCCAATACATGTAAATAAATATAATTTTAAGTAGATGCCGTTGTTGTTGGAGTTTAATGATGCAAGAGCCATTTTTCTGGCTAAACTGCGCCAAACATGCGTTAAGTAGATGCTATCGTAGTGCCTACTTCAAATGAAAAGGTTAAATAAAATATTTTGCATATATAGATAATATTAGGTGCTCAATTACTCGCACTCAGTTAAATATTTATTCATTGATTAGGTTGAGTGATTTGCTTAAATAAATCAACAAAACTTTCTCAGCATCTACTGGATCTTTATTCAGCTAACAACATCTCGCACCTCAGTACAGCGACTGCAAGTGGTTAAAAAAAACCCACGTTTTTATACAAGCACCGTTTGGTTTACAGTTAACCGTGCACTACAGTTAAAAAGATATAAAAGTAAAAATACAAAACTGAAATATAAATTATGAAAATCATTATAGAAATTAACAATAATTAATTGCTTTTAAATAAAATAAATGTGACATTTGTTACTTTATGAAATAGAATTTATGTGATTTCATTATGACCATGTCAAGCATGATTCAGCCGATTTGCAGACAACAGCTTGACAGGTGCAGCCATCTAGTGGCCAAAATAACAATTACTTTTGTCCTCACAGATAACATATGAGAACAGTAAGATATATTGTAAAAGAAAAGAACGACACTTTTATTTCGCAAGTAACCACAACAGTAGAACAGATGTCATTATTTTTTGAAATCCCATAAAAATATTAAAGAGAAATACAGAGTAATTATTTATATTAGAATATCATTGTGTAAAGATATTCATTAAATATGGAAAAACATACTACAAGTAAATTATCAGTATAAAATATAACTTATCGGTCCATTTAATAAGAAACAATTAAAGCGACAGAGAGTACTGAAATATGGATTGTATATCCACAAATTTATCATTTTAATCGATACATGCGTTATCTATTATTCTAATGTCTAAACATATCTATTATATTTGCCACGGCAGATAAACGACAGAGGAATAATAATTTTATGAGGGCCGTTAACTTTTAACATTCATTAAGTGTGAAGAGAACACTTTTTTTAATTGTCCAACCAGTTAGTATTTTTATACGACTAATTTTCTAAAAAGTTCATTTGGGCGGATTAGCCTCCTATAGTGGATAATACTATTGTAGCCTTGGAATAAAAACGATGTTTCTAAAATTTTTATATTTATAAATAAAAAAATTATACGTATGTCAAGTAAAAGTTATATATTATATGTAATGTCAGTTTGAGTTTTTAGAATCCAAATCCAAATTTCATTATTAACATAATGAATAAATTAATAGCCTCAGCAGTCTAAGGTCACATTAAAACAAACAGAGTAAATAAGATTATCAAATTTAGCTTTCTGAAACATAACCAGGCATTTGTTGAATATCTTCTCCAAACCTACTGCGTCGTGATCATAGAAGTTTATCTAACCTTATCGGTACACAATGGTTAAATATCTAGTCCAAACCTACGTCATCGCGAACATAGAAGTTTTCCAGCTATATTTGTCAAACAGCATGGAAAGAGCTTTCAGACTTGTTGCTAAGAGACCTAGTACACATTTTTAATTTTAATCCAACAACATTCCCTCAAAATTCTTATAATAATATGTGTTGTAGAAACATACGATTATCATGAGATAAAAGAAATAGAAACTTTGTTTCCATCTAATGGATAGTTTGATATTTAAACCAGGTTCCAGAATAAAGTCCTATCTGGAGGCTTTGAAAAAAACACAGGATTTTTGCCATATCGACTATGATTCTATTTGAATAAGTTTCCTTTTTCTTTCCCCATTCACAAAATTCAATTACCCGTCAAGTATATAATGATAAATGAAGAATAATTGAAGAACCCTTGATTCACTACAAAAACTGAGTTCATTCAAATTTTAACAATACTTTTCATTAAAGTCATTCACATCTGAATCAGAATTTTTTTTTTTCCTTTTTTGTGTGTTTAATTTTCCGTAATTTCAATATCTAAAACAAACTGTTCGGCAATTTCTTCAGTTGGGTACAAAATTTATCATAAAGACCAGTATCAGAAAAGAAAGCCATTTTAATAAAGTAATCTAGCAGCAGTAAAGAGTTTAGTATCCAAACAAATGGGCCAATAGGAACCAAAGAATAGGAACGGTCTTTAATACATTTAAAGAACAGAACTATCTCCAATTTCGACATGTAGAGATTTCATTTTCAAACTCCTAACAAAATTGCCAAGCATTGTTAAATAATTTAAAATCAGCAAACCTAATAGTCAAGAATATTCAAAATTTATTATACCACAAAAAAACAAGATTGGCATACGCTAGAAATTCAGATTACAAAATGCGCGACTTTCTTGCTAAAATAAAATAACCATCAGATCTCTACATGTATCCTCAGTCAAAACTAATTCTAAAATTCATTATTAAAATATGAAAAAAGCAACTAAAGAGACAGACTATTCAATGAATAGCAAACCTTAAATGGGAAAATGATATTCGAGGTTGCTATACGATTAAAATTTACTTCAAGGTATATATGAAATCAGTATCATTGCAAAGAGCAATGACACAGTTCAAGGGTCATTTACTATTCCCTGCATATAGAATATACAGGGTGGTGGAAAAAAAACTTCCCCTATATATGAAACCCTAGCGGCCTATCCGCTCAACCAATCGAACCAAAATTTCAGACATGGTTGTTTGAAGGTATGCGCTGGAGATTGTGACGATTCTAAACAACGTAGAGCTCACGGTTACGGTTACAGTGAGAGAATTTCGAAATTTTTGAAGAGCAACACCCACTTTCCCCTTGCACAAGTTGATCAGTGTATTGAAAAACCACAAATGGCGTTGGAACGATTAACGTGTGACGAAAATTGCCGGCGTAAAGCATTTGCAAAGAAGAGCATTATAAATGACTAATGACAACACAGAGTGGAGGAGCTTTGACGCACTTTGCATAATTCACAGGGTTAGACAATAGAAACACCAATCGCATAACACCACGTGCAAAGCAGTGTGGGAAGTGTTTCTTCAGTCAGATGTTCGATTGAGCCAACAAGATGACGCTTACAAAGAAACAACGTGGTGAATTGATAAAGCTGTTTTATCTGAACTGGGAAAATGCTGCCGAAGCAGTGCGAATTTATCAGCGACATCACAAGCTAAGACGAGGCCCATGTTCCGTAAGAAGTTTACGTGATTTGCTAAGAAAATTTGAAGAAACTGGATGCACTTGCGATCGACTTCGATCCGGACGACCATCTGTTGCAATTGAAGCTGTTGTGGAAGTGCATAACACAATTACTGCCAAGTCCATCACATACTGCAAGTGCTTCTCGCAATTTGGATTTACCGAAAATCACAGCTCTCAGGCTTCTGCGCTCTGTTCTGCGGATGTTTCCTTATTGGTTTTAGCGCGTCCAGTTGTTGCAGTATGGAAATGAGGGATAATATGGACGCTGCGGATATGGACGGATGAGTCACACTTCTCTTTAACTGGAAACGTTAACACCAAGAACTGGGTTCACTGGGCTGACAAAAACCCTCACGATGTGGCACCAGTGCCTTTAAACGAAGCCAAAGTAATTGTGTGGTGCGGCATCGCTAGCACATTTGTTCTCGGTCTGTACTTCTTCGAAGAGGTCACTACTATAGGTTTAAAATCGTGCTCTGTCACAAGTGCTCGGTATAAATCAATGTTGCAGAATTACGTTATTTCTGGATTGCAGCAACGAAATGTCATTAGTGACATCGAATGGATGCAAGATGGGGCTCCTCCACACGTCGCCCAATGTGTTCTACCAGTGCTGCAACAACACTCTGTTGATAGAATCATCTCTCGTAACTTTGCAATTTCATAGCCACCGCGATCCCATGGCTCCACTCCTATGGATTTCTGGTTCTTGGGTTATCTGAAATCTAAGGTGTGTACAACTTCGTTCCCGATGACTCACCGTATATGACTCGCCACTATATGACAGGTTACTCAACATAATTCAATGCTGTTTCAATACTTGTCTCCAAGATTCAACGCACGGCAATTTTCATTATTTTTTTCAAGCAATTTGTGCTTTCAGATTCAAACATTTTTTTTAAAGTAATTACTTCCCAGATTAGATTACTTCAATGTAATTCAATAAAATATTACATTTAATTTTAAAATGATGCAAAGGTTTTCACTGCAAAAAAAACTTGGACATTTATTTCATCTTTATGCACTGCTATATGTAAATTTTAAAGATGCACGGATTATTTTTGAACTCTCATCAATAATTTCTATTTTTTGGTACAAGCCCAAGTCAAAGATTTAACTTGGAGTTTTAATTTATTTTGCTTGATTTAAATATTGAGAAATGGAGAAAAAGCAAACTTATATAAATATGAAAAACTTCACTTGAAACTATGAGAAAAAAAGTATAAGAGATATTACAAAAATTGAGAAAAAGCTTTGTTCAACAGTGCATTACGTAATTAATTTCAACAGTGCATTACGTAATTAATATCTATAAAAGGTATGGGTTTTTGCAAAAGTCTATAGAAGTAGTCAGCCTAAAAAGACTTCTTTGCCTCAAACAGAAAGCCGGAAAATGACATTTGTTAAAGAAAATCCTAAAACTTCAGTAGTAAAGATAGAAAGAGTTGAAGGAGGAATCTGTTGTCAATGTGCATCTGCAGAATATAAGGAATAAGCACCACTCTTACCTGCTATAAATGTGAAAAAACAAGTCCAAATTTAATTTATTTAGATCTGATTGACAACTGTTTTGTTAAGTGAAGGGAACATATGACACTAAAACCAGCAAATATAAAAGTAACTGTTAAAGATGATGTTGGTGGTAAAATTATGAGATGGTGTACAATGGGCACTAGCAGAATTGAGAAATTTAGTGAACGAAAGTGAGATGGACAAACTTGATATTTAGATGGATCCATTTGAACAAAATTTACCAGACACAGCTGCAAAATTGAATTTTAATATAAATAATCTTTCAGCTCAAGATAACAATTTTAAGCATAGCACTTGCATTATGAAAGAATGGTTAAGATATAACATACAGAAAGTACTGCCCCATCCTCCTGATTTGAATTCTATACAGCATCTGAGGGTGTTTATGGAGAAAAAAAAAATTGAGAGAAGGAAATAAACAAAAATGAACTAAAAAGTGCTCCAAAATATATGGGACAGTATATTACCAGACTTCACTGAAAAGTCAGTCCTTTCACTGAATAAGATGTTAAAAACTGTTAATAACAGCCAAAGGACATCACAAGAAACATTAAATGTTTTTGTCTTAAATTTAAGTTATTTTTGAGACCTAGAATAAGTGGGTTTTTTTTTTTTTCTATTGAAAATGGTATTGTCATTATGTTTCTTAAATTTTTTTTATTTATGTTTATGTGTTACTGAAATCAAATCAAGCTGCTTGATTTATTTTTGAAAATATCTTTCTTCTGAATTTTGTTTTACTTTAAAAGTTGAATGTAGAGCAAAATTAATAAACAATGAAATAGTGTAAGCCTACTGCCCAACTTCTTTTTTGATTCACTGTATACATATTAAATGACACAATAATGTATACTAGCTTATGTATTTTAATAAATTTAAAATCATTAATTTACTATTGCATTGTAACAACCTGACAACCAATTTTATTAAACAATATGTTTTAAAAATTAAAAACTTTACTGGTTTAGCACATTTGGAAAATGTATTAAAATGTAATCAAGCATGTCCTATTCTGTCCTCTGTAGAATTTTCTTTTAAAGTGCATATCACATAAAACATGCTATCTTTAAGCTTAATTTCACTGTTAATTTGTAAGCACTGTATCTTTGAGCTTATTATACATTAAAAATATTTTTATTTTACAAATAATAAAAAAATCATTGAAACAATAATAATTTGCACTTAATTCTGAGATATAATACTGTTTTAAACACAAATAACTGATGTAACAATTAGGATCAAGCAAGGGACTATAGCTGCTCTATCTAATGGAGAAGCTAGAAATAGATTCTAATTTTTATTTAGACAAAAATGCAGTTGACCCAGGCCTCCTAATTCTTCTCCATTAAAGGTACTTTGATAACAAAGTTAGAAGTCACCCAAAATAAAGGTATGAAAAGTATTGCAAATATTTTTTAACTACCCTCACTTTTCATTGACAGTAAAAATATGAAGATCATGATGCCATAAGACAAAGCAAAAAACAATTGTACACCAAATGATGCTAAAGAAAAAGCTAACAAATCAAAAGATAAAATGAACATACCATACTGTTGTTAACTTTCCAACAACCCCTAATTTAACATAATGAATTAAAGATTCTTTAAAGCTGCATAAGAGTTACGATTGCCAGTAACACAAGATAGTTTATCAAATATGACACAGGCTTGAAAAAAAAAATCTACTTTGATAAAATAATGAAATGTGTTCAGACAAAAACACAGAGAAATAGAATAAAATTAAATGAACAATAAGATGAATAAATTCATACAAAAGATATCAGATATCAAAAATATTGTAGAATTACTACACAAAAGAAAATTGTCTCAAGAATAATAAAATTCTGAAAATGCAGAGATCCACATTTTTCTTGGAAATGTGTTATATACGAGTTGTATCAAATTGTTTTTACATCATTTAATATGCTAAATATCAAAACATTAAATGCTTTACAGAAGTATCAGTAATAGTACCTAATAATAAGCTGTCTTACATGAAAAAGGCACCACTTCCAATAAAAAAACTCCTGGAATTCATTATTTGCATCAGAAAAGCCATTAATGAAGTCCAAGAAATAACAAATATTAAAAATTAAATAACATTGTATTAAAAATAAAATTAAAACTCATGATATATCCATACATTTGCAACATACTTAATAAATTATACCTATGTCTTGAAATTAGTGACACAGCATTAAAAACTAGTGGCATTTCTTTTTCTTTCTTATAGAACAATCATTTATACATATATTGCATTAATTTCAAAGAAAAGGTATAGTACTAGAGTGGCCAAAGCTATAGTAGGGGTGATCAACAGCAATACAAATTAGAATAGATTCTTTAATAACTCCTTACGGAATATTTCAGATAGCGAGAAAAAAAAAATTTATTACCACCAATGCAAAAGATTACCACATAGTCAATGGAACTTACTCAAGAAAATATAATTTAACCTGAAATCCAATCCATAACATTCATTCTAAATATTCTTTTAATATACCATATCTAAAATAGGAGAAAACTTGTTCAGTATTTTTCAATAATTTTAACATTTTTTTTTAATTGCAGTAAAATAAATTTTCAAGATGAATATAAAAGTCGACAGCAATAGAAAATAACCAGAAACAAATCTTAAAACAACTTCAGTTTTATAGATTTGACATTTTTAAGCAATTCAATCCATTTTCAAAAAGTTCTTGATGCTGTCCTTAATTTTAAGCATGCTTTTAAAGCATGGCAATTAATAAATGCATTTTTTTCTCTCTTTATAAAGTTTTTTGTAATAATTACTAAAATTCATCTGAATATAAAATTCTATAACAAATATAAGTTTTGCATAGTTTTAAATAATTAAAGTTTTATTTAAAAATAAAAAGGCATGCTTTAATGAAATTACAAAAGCATACTGGTAAACATAAAAATGTTATTAACTATATAGTAGTTTTAAGTTTTGAAAATTTCATTTAATAATTTTAAACTTTTTTTTGCTCATACTGAAAAGCTGCATTTGAAATTTTTCTGAAGTCAGCATGTAAAATTGTAATATAGAAATTGCTATTGAAAAAGACAGAACCAGCAAGCAATTGAAAACAGAAGTAGCAGAACAGTTGTCCACAGATTTTGTAGTTTTAGGATTTTACCACAGAAAATTATATCTGTAGTAGATATTGTATGCAAAATTAAGATATCCAAGAGTTTTCAGTACAAATTTCAATGGAAATGCCAACATAATAACATATGGAAAATATATCTATAATATCGTGATGGGCAGCTCAAATGAGTCTCAATAATTCAGGAGTAATTTCTAATTATTAAATACCACATGAATAGATGAGTTTCATTATTCATATGTCAAGAATATTTCAATTCTGAATATGCACACATTAGATCAATATTGCGGTAGTCCAAGATGATAAAAATACAAGACACCCGAGTGCACATACCAAGAGATTTATATAAAGTTCAAATATCCGTGTGTGCATATTTGATTCAGAAGCAAGCACTAACAATAGCACTCGGCCCATTCCATGGATTTTGAAACCAAGGGGCAAATTTTTTTTTAATCTATTATCATGGTTATAACACATAATTTTAATGAAAAATATCTGATTTTGCTTGTTGTTGACTTGATTTTTGTGTAAAAATATTAGATCTCATCAAAAATTGCATTTTTTAAAACCTTGGCTGAGAATTTGTAAATGGCCTGTTTCATTATTATATTTTTTAAAGGTTTCTATAATTATTTCACCTTTCATAAGGTGCCTATAGAATTTTAATTTTCAATTGTTAATATGTTTTTAGTAATACTATATCAAAAAATTACAAATTAATGTCTATTTTGGCTTTGTTTTAACAATCAAAGCTAATGAAGATTGTGGAGTGTCACATACATGACCATTAAAACTTTTTTTTTATTTTTTGCATCATTAAATTAATAGAAAGTTCTAAATTTTTATTTTCTAAATATAATCATACTATTTGATGAAACTGCATTTAAAAATTTAAAAAATATTATAATTAATTTATAATTTTCAATGGTCAGGTATGTGACTTCAAGCAGTTATGTATGTGACATTGAATTATAAAATCCAAAGCAGTTATTTTAAATTCATCTCACCAGATGGCAGTACATTCCTTTACTTCTCCAGCTATAACCTAATGTTTGTTTTTAAGCAAAGGTTCACAGCACACTGTGTTTGAAGTATGCTGCAAGTCAGATTTTGCTATCTTTAAACATCTTAGTCTTATTTTGCTATTTTAAGCTTAAAATATGGATGATGAACAAAGAATAAAAAATGCTACTAAACAAAAGAGATATTATGAGAAAAAAAGAAATGATCCTGATTTTAAAGAGAAAGAAAAGCTAAGGCAGAAAAAAATAAGAGATTTAAAAGCAGCAACTATGACAAAAAAGGAGAAAAAGAAACAAAAGCAAGCAGCTAGAGAAAGGCAGAGGAAATGCAGAGCAGCCAAAAAGATAAGTAATTCTACAAAAATTTCAAGTTTGAATTCTTCTATTGCGACTACCCCAGAATGTTCTCCTTATACAGTTCCCCAGACACTTGGCAAAGCAGTTAAAAAAACTTTGAAAGCCTTACCAACCTCACCTCGAAAACGAATGGCTGTAGTCAGCAATTTAGTGGAAAAGGTAGGTTTAAAACTGCAAAAGGAAAGAGAGTCCAATATCAGTGATAATAATCAAAACAAAGAACTTGTGGCAGACTTCTTGTGCCGAGCAGACATAGTCTACACTGCTCCAGGAATGCATGATGAAATGATAATTTGGGAAAATGGCATTAAAAAACGTGTTCGTAAACATTTTCTTACAATGTATATGAAAGAAGCACATGCTTTGTTTAAGGAAGAAAATCCAAGCATTAATATTGGATATTCAAAATTTTGCAGTTTAAGACCTAAAAATGTTCTTCTTCTTAAAGACACACCTAGTGATCAGTGTAAATGCAAGAGTCATGAGAATTTCATTCTTTTGTTAAAAGGATTAAATATTGATTATAACAATGATTTTTGGAAAGAAGTGCTGTGCAATTCAGACTTGGAATCAAAGTGTTGGGAAACAAAATGTGATAAATGTAATGCTGGAAAATTGCTTTTAGATTTTATTGGCAAAAAAGGATTAAATAATGCTTCTAATGTACAATGGCACCAATGGGTTAAGTCAGAAAATAAGCGCTTCTATAAAGAAACCAATGAAGGTTGCATAGCTGAATTAACTGATAATGTTTTAGAA